>NC_133324.1:850446391-850768848 GCF_042186555.1 Aquarana catesbeiana
ATCCCTTCCAGTTCTTCTACAGTTTGCAATACTACCAATCTACACCAGCACGCCCTCACAAGTGCAGGAGTAATCTTTCCTTGTCCATATTTTGCTACAGAAGTTAGTATTTAACAGCTTGCTACCCACCCACAGTAGTTTTACCGCGACCAAGCAGCACAGCCAGGCCAGGCGAAGTACTGTTATGTTGCCTGACACATGAATTGTGTGAATTGTGAATTATATCATATATACTACACGGACTGCATTATATACTCTGAACTGTATTATATATACTACACTGACTGCACTATATTCTCTGACATGTATTATATATACTACACTGACTGCACTATATACGCTGAACTATATTATATTTACTACAGTCACTGCACTATATACTCTGAACTGTATTATATATACTACACTGACTGTACACTACACTACCTGCCTAATCTCTATTCATTCATTATATATGGCCGCTGTGTAAGCAGCAGTCTTATATAGTTTGGGGCGTGGACTTAGACCCATAGCCATGATTGGCCAAAGGCACCCTGCCTTTGGCCAATCATGGCTCTCAAAGTTAAGGATGGGCAAATGGTTCAGCCTGAGCATAAGAACAGCTTTCGCTGTTCGGCCGTTCGGCAAACAGCCTGAACAATCAGGTCATTCGACCGTTTGTTTGCCCCCCCGAACCGACCACAATGCATTGTGGTGCTAAACAGTGCATTGCAAGCCCTGATTGGCCGAAGCAGTGAAAGCTTCAGCCAATCAGGGCACAGAGCACTGTCAGAGTCATGATTTTACACTGTCATCATGACTTTATCCAATCATGGCTCATTCCTGCCCCACAGTATAAAAGTATTCTTTCAATGTCAGCCATTTTCAGTGTGATTTTGGTGTGGAGAGAGATAGAACAGGGCTCTGTTCAGTGCTATTAGTTAGTTAGTCTGCTATACTGTGCTATTTTGCTTCAATTGTCAGTGCAGAATATTAGTTTAGTGTCAGTCTAGGGATAGTGTGAGTGTAGTGAGGTGGACCATCATTCAGCATTGCATAGTGTGCAGCTAGAGTAGGGACAGCTCAGATAGTTTCACTGTAGTGTAGTGAGACCGTGTCATTCATACATACATTAATGCAGATTAGGGACAGCTCAGATAATTTCAGTGTAGTGTAGTGAGACCGTGTCAGTAATCTTTACATTAGTGTCAATCTAGAGTAAGGACAGTGCAGATAGTGTCAGTGTAGTGATGGTTGAACACCGTCTATTTGATTGTGTTACTGCCAGTTTAACGCCATTTACTTCTGTGTGTGTTACTGCCAGTTTAATGTAATATCATATAATGATGTATAATGATATATAATGTCATAACTAGCTTTACCATGGGTGTCTAATATACAATACTTGACTATGGGCCTATCAGATCATTCCCCCATTTTAGTCTCCCTAAATAAAATAAAGCCTAAGATGAAGCCTAAATGGTGAGTTCCTGCTTCTTGGTTAAAGGAAATGTCACAGGGAGATTCAACGAGTCGAGCTCTAGTGGAGTTTTCTCAATTAATGAGAACTCTGCTTCAAGCCAGGTGGTTTGGGACACCATGAATGCTTTTTTGAGGGGGGTCCTATTGAAGGCAATAAGTGTCCAAAAAAAATTGAACTTAGAAAGTGAATCTTTATTAGCAGCAGAGGTTCGGCAAAGGGAAGCTCAATATATACAGGACCCTACCACCCCCAACCACTGCACCTGGAGGGATACACAACAATCATATAATAGATTAGTATTGGATAAGGCTGATAAGGCCTGTTTTCTCTCCAGATGTCGTGGCTGGGAGGAAGGGGAGAGACCAGGACATATGCTAGCTGCAGTAGCAAAATCTCAGGAGAAAATTTATTTTATTTCCGCCATTCGTAAAATAGGGGGTGAGATTACAAACGATCAAACAAAATGAAATTAAAGACTCTTTTTTCTCTTTCTATAGTGATTTGTATCAGAGCAAGGTTGAATATTCAGTGGCACTTCTTAGAGGTTTTTTGGACCCTTTAAAAGTGCCTTCTCTCTCTAGTGTGGCTAGAGAGGAACTTAATGCCCCTCTGACTTTGGAGGAGTTAAGACGAGCAGTGTTAGAAGCCCCAAACAATAAAGCCCCAGGTTTAGATGGGTTACCGTCAGAAGTGTACAAATATTATGGGGATATTCTGATACCGGAACTATTGAAGGTACTTAACCATGCATGGGAAACCTTTAAACTTCCAGATTCTATGAATGAAGCTTGTATTATAGTGCTACTAAAGCCAGATAAGGATCCTTTGACATTGTGATAGGCATTGTGTAGATGATAAAGAAATCATCTACACAATAAATCATCTACACAATGCCTATCACAACTGTTCAATATCTATAGGACATATAGGACTCCAGTAAAATTATATAAGTGGAGGCAGAGGGAAACTTCGGATTGCCCAAGATGTAAGCAACCCCAGACAGATTTGCTTCATATGCTTTGGAAATGTCCTAAACTGGTTAGGTACTAGCGAGAAGTGGTGTCTACAATTAATGGGGCTTATAACAGCTAGAATGAATTGGACCCCAAAATATGTTTACTGGGTTATCTTAATGAAGAGCTATACCCGAGGGAAATGTCAATTTTAATTGGTAGACTATTATTAACAGCCCGTAAACTAATAGCTAGAAAATGGATGTCTTCCAGTGTACCAGTATTTGAGGAATGGCGCTCCCAGGTAAATGAGGCAATATTAATGGAGTGACAGGTTTATCAGAAAAGGGGTACAATGTATATATTAGCTAAGTTGTGGGGTCCCTGGTTAATAACATCAGGTCTGGCCTCATTCTCTTGGATTCCAAATATAATAGTAAAGAATGTAAGAAGAGAGAGTAGATAGGAAAAGTATAGGCTGTATGGGAAGTGTTGAGCAGTGCGGGAGGAGGAGGTGGAGGAGGAGAGGGAAAGGGGCTTGTTTTATTTATTTATTTATTTTTTTCTCTTCTTCCCCTCTTTGTTTTCTTATTTGTTTTTTCTGTTTTTTTGTTTTGTTATGAATGGTTTTGTGTAGGTAAAAAAAAAAAAGTTTAATGTCATATAGTTCTGTGTGCGTTATTGCCAGTTTAATGTCATATAGTTCTGTGTGAGTTACTGCCAGTTACATGCCATATAGTTCTGTGTGCGTTACTGCCAGTTTAAAGCCCTATAGTTCTGTGTGCATTACTGCCAGTTTAACGCCATATAGTTTTGTGCGTTACTGCCACTTTAACGCTATTTACTTTTGTGTGCATTACTGCCAGTTTAACTCCATATAGTTCTGTGCGTCACTGTACGTTTGGCGCATTATACTGCAGTATATAATAGTGTATCTGTGAAGTGTGTCTGTGTAGTGTGAGTAAATTAAAGTGCACCAAACACCTCTTTACATTGATTAAAGTGCATCTACATACAGATTTCAACTTCTTCTTTACATTTGCTTATAAGCACCACCCCCTCCCTCCCAATAATGTCTGGGAGGACAAGGAGAGGCAGACATTCCCTTGGCACTGTAAGGGGGCCAGCAATAAATGTATCCACAGGCAAAGGTGGACATGGTGGTCTCTCCTCAGACAGGGCATCATTTCCTCTGTTTAGTGAGTATGCTCATGCTATCCAGCTACAGCATGCAGAGGAGGTGGTGGATTGGCTTACTAAACCTTCCTCATCCTCCTCATCCTCTGTCACGCAAGCAGAGAAAAATGTGCAGTCCCCTGCAGTTGCCAGAGTGTATAAACCTGCCTCCTTGTCCACATCTATTCCTGCCATAGCCCCAACATCAGCCATTGAGGAGTTAGCTGAGTTATTTGACCATAGTGTCAGTCACTTGCTCCTTGATGATGACCAGCCATTACTGGATTCAGATGTTGGTTCTGAGGTTGAGGATAATGGTTACATGAGCCTAGAGAGAGGGAGGAACACTGGTAGACAAATTGGCATTCATGTTCCCCAAGCTGCAGCGTATTGCTAAGTGTTCCCCAGTGCTAATAATGAAGATGGAAGAGATGGAGCTGATGATGATGATGATGAGGTCACTGATGTGACTTGGGTGCCAGATAGAGCAGAGGAGGAAACTGAAGGTGAGGCAGCACAACCCCAAGAAGGCTGACATCAAGAAAGAGTAGAGAGCAGCCACCCTATTTCATCACATTCTGCAGCTGTTATCACCCGGCTCACTCCCCAAAGCTCAGCTGTCTGAGCCTTTTTCAGCACATATGCAGCAGATCGCTCTGTTTCTATCTGCAAACTGTATCTCAGGCACATCAAACGTGGCAAAAACACCAACCATATGCATATCATTGCAATTTTTTTGGCCTTCATCAAGAGCACCTCTATAGGGTATGGTGGGAAGGCGCCCAACACCCAAGAAGTAATTGCTCTGCACCTGTTTGACAGGTGCAAATCATTGCAATTTTTTACAGCAAGGCTAATTCTTGCTTTTATGAAGGTACCTCTATAGGGTTACGGTGGGAAGGTATCACTGACACCCAAAGACCAATTTTTACGCACCCGTTACTTCTATACAGTCAAAGTTACACCAGAATGTATCCAAAAAATCTCTAATTTTGTTCCCAGTGCACTAGATTGTGGCCTCATCATACACACTGGCTCCCCAGCTGTTACTGAGCAAAATAAAGGCAGCTTGCAGGGAAAATGTCATTTTTTGGCTTTATAAATGCAATTATTGCTGCAGCATATTCTAGACATGGTACAGATCTGACACTTTACAGGTATACTGAGGGGACCCCCCAGGCACTATATTGGAAGGAATTTTTCATTTTTATGCGTTCACTTTAAAAATCTAAATATCACTGCTCATTTAAAAATGAAGTTTTTCACAAACTTTTTTTATTGATACATGTCCCCCAGGGCGGGACCAAGACCCCTATAACCATTGTATTCCCAATTACTTGCATATAAGCCTTCAAAATGGGCACTTTTGATTTTTGACATTCGGGTCCCATTGATTTTAATGGGGTTTGTTATTTGGGTCGGTGTTCGAAAGTTCTGGTGCAAACCGAAAAGGGGTCCATTCGGCCCATCCCTACTCAGAGCACATCGCGCTGTGATTGGCCAAAGCATGCAGGTCAGGTGCATGCTTTGGCCAATCAGCAGCCATCAATGCACTGTGATCTCGCAGTGCATTATGGGGCACTACGTGGCAGGCAAAATTGCTGTGAGCACCCCATGTGAGCGCCCCATGAGCTGTGAGAACCCCATATGTTCATTTGTTCTATGAACAAATGAACAGCTGATGTTTGAGTCGAACTTACATTCAACTCGAACATTGAGCCCATCCCTATATGAAATAACTCTTGTGCCAATGCATGGGAGTTACAGCATTCTGGACCGACCATTTAAGATCACATAAGAAGCCAAACCCAATAGAAGATGTAGCAAACATGTCAGCAGCAGTGGAGAGTGAGATTGTGGCCATTTCAGCATTGGAGGGGTTCTTTTGGCAGGTAGGTCTGCAAAAAGGTGTAGATATGGTGTGCAAGTCCATCCACCACAATGCATGAAAAGATGAATCAGTTCCAGTACAGATGCACTAAACTCCCAGGCCAGCCAACAAAAGAGGCAGTGAAGAAACCAAACCCAAAAGAAGTTTGGGCCAAGACAGAAGCAATGGCTAGGTAATTTGCATTGATGAAGGGAAGGAAAGTATCATGGAATTTAGCTTGGTTTTAGCTAAAAGCTGTCAACTTTCACATACATTTATACCAGGTTATCAAGAACCCTGGAAGTGAGATTGGGAAGGCAGCAACACTCTCACTTACTGAGTTTTAACTTTAGTATAAAGTTAAAACTCAGTAAGTGAGTTTTAACTTTAAAAACTCACTTATCCACACATATATCATCACATGTATGTTGTACCATAAACATCTGTGCGTAATGGTTTATAGTAAGACATGCATCATTACTCCCATTCCTTCAGAAACTTACCAGTAAGACATCAACTCTAGCTTCTCCTCCTATCTATAAAAATTGGAATGTCATTATTATTTCCAGCACAGTCAATGCAATGTACAATATTGTGCATTGTGGTACATTTACAACACAGTAATAAAAATGAATTGTACCACACATGTTCATTGTTAACTTTTGAAAGACAAGTCTTGATCAGGAATTATTAAAAGAAAAGTTGAAATGTTTAGCTTTTATATAAATGTACCCAACATGATTTTTGCACTGGTAAATAACATGGCTAATGCCAGGTACACTGTACTGATTGCAATTCTAAAAAAAACAGAACATATTTCCAGAGCAATTTTCACCCCAGGTCAGCCACAGGAGCTACATCAATCATGGGTAACAAACAGTTGTAATCTGCTTGTCTGATTTTCAAAAAACAAAATCAATGACATGAAAAATTAAGTAAAAAAAGTAACCTGTAGACTGGGTTTTTAATGTAATGCTAATGTTTTTTAAAAAAAGTCAAATGTGTCAAAAACAGGAACATTTAAATATAAAATGCTAAAGATATTAACAAAGACTTGTAAGAAGACACACTAGCTACTACTGTAATTATTAAAATAAACTCAAAAATCTATAGCACTGAACATCTCGTTAATCACTGCAGAAAAATTAATTGTAAAAGAATCATTACCCTTTAAATGGGCTACACATAGCATTCCTTTTCTGGGTATCCAGCTCACTGCCAGCCACTTGAATTTATTTTCCGACAACTATCCTTCTTTACTAAAATTAACTACAAACTTGCTTTTAAAATGGTCATGTATACCGACTTCACGGGTTGGGAAAATAAATATAATAAAGATGGCCACTTCCTCAATTCCTGTACCTTTTCAGAGTTCTTCCAATACACATCCTGGCCTATTTCCTTAAAATTTACTTGGGGGTAACTCAAACCACAAATATCTAGAGAAACCTTATTCCTTCCCAAAATCCATGGTGGCCTAGGATTTCCAAACATTTCATTATATTATAAAGCCGCTCAACTAGCACAATCCATAAAATATCACACCAAAACTGAGATTCACCTGTGGGTTACCATCAAAGCAATAGATTGTGACACTCTCTCCATACACAATATTTTATGGTTATGTCCCATAGATCGTAAAACTTAAAAAAAAAAACAATTACTAAACATTCTCTAGCTATCTGGGATAGACTCAAAATCTCTCATGGTCTGCAATCCAAACATAATCCACTTCTATCTTTTCTCAAAAACCCACCTTTCTATCCAGCATGGACTTATCCCAGATCTTTTCTTGCTTGGTCCAAAACAGGTATAACATGTTTACATCACATGATCCTAAATACAACAATCCATCCCTTCCCAGACTTATGCAAGTCTTTTTGGGCTCCCCCAATCAGAAATATTTCATTACCTTCAAATTAAGAACTTTTGTATTCCTTTCCTAAGCATTGACAACTCTGTAAATGATTTTACTACATTTGAAAATATATGCATGAAAGACCCTCATGCCAGAGGTCTCATATCAACAATATACTCCACATTGCTTGTTAAATCAGATGTTAAATTACCATCTTATGTGGTGAAATGGGAAAAAGATCTTGATCGAACTACAGATAAAACAGAATGGACTGCAATCTGGTCCAATATCAAATCTTTTTCTCCTAATGTGATAGATATTGAAACTACCTACAAGGTACTCTCACTCTGGTATTTGGTTCCTGCTACAATAGCTAAATTCACACTCAGATTACTCAGATTACTCAGAGACCAGAGACCAGATTACTCAGGTCTCTGCTTTTGCGGCTGTTCAGAACAAGGAACATATATACACATGTGGTGGAATTGTTCTATTAGAAAAAAAATTCTGGAAAAGGTTTTTTTTACTCGCTTCAGAAATATTTGAAATAACAATAATACCAGATCCAGAAATTGCCCTTTTAAATATAAAACCTGATTACATGACTTGTAAACAATTCAAGCTATTCATACAACTTATGACGGCCGCGAAACAGACAATAACTCTCCCTTACTAAACATAGCAGAAACCAAGCACAGAATAAATCATCCATTATTTCATGCAAAAATGGAAGCCCTAGATAAAGAAAATCTGAAAGGATATGAAGATCTATGGAAACCATGGATCACACATTGTTTACCTATAAACTTTGAGCACCAGGTACTCCAGTCATGGTAACTAACATTTTCATATGCGACAATGATAAAACTATAAGAATAGATTATGCCTCCGGAACACCCCATGCCCTCTGTCACCCCTACCTTTCCTTACCCTTATTTTCCTTCTTTCATTTTTCTTCTCTTCCTTATTTCTCTCTTATTATCATTTCATAAGGTACCTAACAGCAACAGGTGATATGGAATATATTTAAAATATCACACTCAGTTTGATACATATACATTATTCAAATGTTTAACACACATAAGAACTCAGACACAAATATACCTAATTTTCTTTCATTAACTGATAATGATCCACTAAATATTAATGTAAGCTAATATTGAAACAGTCTGAAAACTCTGTATAATTTTGATAAATAGGGAACTTATCTAACATTAATTTTACCATCTGTGTGTTGTATTAATACAATCCTGTAACCTGCTTCTTTATTTTACATGTAACTACTAAAATATCTTTAATTGATACATTATACTTGTTACCATATGGTGATCTTTTAATAAAAACCTTTGAACAAGGGTGCGCATGTGCGGGGCTCGCAAGATGGCCGCTAAAGCCTAGAGCTCCACTCCCTCATGAACCACCGGCGCCCATAGCACTAACCACAGCGCACATCCGCACAACAAAAGCAACTGGAGACGTTCCCCAAGGTCCCAGCTACACCCCCATATGACCGGGGTCCCGGTAAAATGAAACCTGTGGCCGCAGTTGGAGAAAGCAGGAATGGCTGAGACGTCCAAGATGGCCGCCGCTACACAGGCACAGACACAGGATCTCAGCGCCACAGGCCCGGCGGACTACAGGTCAGAGCAGCCCCACATTCCCCTCCACTTCACCCCAGGAAGACAACCGGGCTACCCTCCTCTGCTGACCCCTTCTCCAGCCTCTACAGGATCTCTGCAGGATCGCTCCCTCTGTGAAGGCCCTCTGTCCCCCCTGGGATCTGCCTCAGGTCACTCAGGCCTCCCTCCACATGCCTTCCCTGCCAGTGACCCAGCTTTTCACATGGACTCCCTCTTCCACAGATTCTCTGAACTTTTGGACAGAGGCCTGGCTCAAACAGCAGCTAAAATTACAGGGGACCTGAAGGCAGACTTTATTAATTTAGGGGCCCGAATCGATACCATCGAACACAAAATGGAGGACACTATAGCTATCACTAACCAACACTCGCAGCACATCAGCACTGTGCAAGATCAATTGGACCTAGCAATGGCTCGTATTGACGAACTTGAGAATAGGTCAAGAAGATATAACATCAGAATCCGCGGCCTACCAGAAACGATTCTTAATGTTCCAGAAGCAGTCCAGGACCTGATTAAACAGCTAATCCCTAATATCTCCTCTCAACGCCTTGAATTGGACAGGGCACACAGAGCCTTAGGGCCCCCCAGAAAAGACGGCACCCCAAGAGATATTATCGCTAAACCACACCACTACACTGTTAAAGAGGAAGTGATGAGAAAGGCCAGGTCCTCTCCCTCAGTGCAGTGCATGGGACACCCAGTACAGATCTTCGCAGACCTCTCACCCTCTACGATCCAGAGGAGGAGATCATTGAAGCCCCTGCTTCTCGCTCTCGCCCAAAGAGACGTAAAATATAAGTGGGCCTTCCCATTCGCGGTTAAATTCTCCGTCAAGGGGAAACATTATGCCTTCTCCTCCCTCCCAGAAGGCGAAAAACTGCTCCTGCACCTGAAAATCATCTCCCAGGAAGCCGAAATGGACACAACCAATGCCGGGACCAACTCCAACAAACGACAGACCCCCACCAGCCCTCAGTCTCCCCTGTGGTCAACAGGAAAAGCGAAGAAGGCCGAAGACAACAACCAAACCTGAAGCCAGTGATGATGTGAACTACATCGCTTCTATTCTGTTTGTGAAGTGGGATCGGTTTGTTCATCCCCATGAATATGAGAGATCCCCCCATGCCTTTTCATTAGGCAGGCTAGCCAACCGGGCAACGTTTTCTGACTTGTCAGAACTCTTTGTTTTTTTGCCTTTATGGCTCCAAGGGGGATTATTTAGGTTTTTGTTCAAATTTTCCCTCTTTATTTTTTGCTGCTTTTAATTGGCCCATTGCCATATCTTATAAGCTCAAGGGAGCTGTACCTCTCCGGATTGAGAGGGACGGTACCCTCACGCCTAGCTATGGGGGGGGGAGAGGGATTTTAACCCCCAGGATTTGGGATTTATTTAGGTCTAGTCCTTGGACGCTTTGCTGTGATAGCGATTTAATGGAGACCTAGAAGATTACTACACTGGGCGGAGGCTTAGGGCCACTAGTTAGTCACACTGTTGAGAAAACCGGGTAGACACCGGTAATAGTTTCTAAATTTTCTTGGTTTTTTCTTGCTCTTTTCTTTTTTCCCTCAAGGAAACAAGTTTTCTGTGGGGCGTTCGGTTTCGTGAGGAAACACATGCACACCCACCTAACCCTTAGACACCCGTAGGTCTCTGGGGGCTAGGTTGTTTGAGCCCAGATGGGCCAGACACACTCTACTTTTTTTTTAAAAGACATAGGGGGTTTCTCCTTCCCTACGTCTTTTCTTTCTTTTCTAGGAGACCTTTCCTTTGCTATCCTGCTCCCCCACCCCTCCTCCCCGTTCACTACAATGTACCTAACCACATCTTGTGTTTCAGATACCACACACACCCCCACGGAAGTTCCTGATATCTTCCCACCAAGAAGACTGAATGATCATCATCCTAAGATCCAGGTTCCCCCACATCAAAGGGTAAGTGAGGACCGTTGCACTTCACTCCAACTGCTCCATGGCTAACAACCCCACAGATGAACTCCACATAGCCTCCCACAATATCCAGGGAATCAATTCCCAGATTAAGAGGAGAAAGGTCCTCGATTATTACAAACACCTCAAGCTAGACATTGTGATGCTGCAAGAAATGCACTTCCCCTCCCGGTATAGCCCTAAGTATCTCCACCTTCACTTCCCACAGTTCTTCTTAGCGAGCGCTGACAACAAAACTAAGGGAGTTGCAATCATCATTTCCAAACATCTTAAATTTGTAAAGATCTCTGAATTCGCCGACCCAGAGGGCAGGTTCATCCTGGTCAAAGGCACAGTGGGGGACCACTTGTATTCCCTGGTCTCCTACTATGCCCCAAATAGAGGTCAAGCAAAATTTTTTGACTCCCTACTGCGCGGCCTCGCTCAGAAGCTGGAGGGAACGGTCATTTTTGGCGGAGACTCGAATGCAGCGTTCGATCAGGGATTGGACAAGTCTAAACCCCTACCGACTCAACTAACATGACCCTCCAAAGAGAGCATCAGGATCGCAAAAATAATCCATGCCCACGGCTTAGCTGACACTTGGAGGGAACTTAACCCCAACAAAAGGGACTATACTCATTACTCATCACCGCATAACACCTATGCGAGGATTGACCACATTTTAACCCCATCCTCCCTTCTTTCCTTGATCCACAGAGCTCAAATCAGAGAGTCGGCCCTCTCGGACCACTCCATAGTCACCATATCACTAAAAACAGGCCCCCTGGGCGGACCCAGGGGACATTGGAGACTAAATGAATCGCTATTATCTGATCCCATCAGGGTCATTGAACTTGAAAAAGCCTTACAAGAATACTTTAAACTCAATAAATCAGAGGACATTTCTCCAGAAACGTTGTGGGCTGCACATAAAGCTTTTATTAGGGGTAAACTCATCCAGATTGCCACTCAAACCAAACGTGCACAAAAAGCAGACATAATTCGGTTAGACAGGGAATATACCACACTGAAGGCTGCCCATAAAAAGGACCCCTCCAAGACCCCTGTTTCCCTTATCGATAAAGCTAGACTAGATCTTAATCTAGCGCTCACATCCAAGGCCGAAAAGGCGGTCCGCTGGAATGGACAAAAATTTTACACTCAGGCAGAAAAAATGGGTCCCCTCCTAGCTAAAAAACTGTCCCCCCCCCATTAGGACCCTCGCCTTCCCCAAACTCAGAATAAATGGTCAACCCCCCACGACCAACCCTTCAAAGATACTAGAAGCCTTTCGGGGTTTCTACTCTAAATTATATAACCAAACAAATACACCAAACGTGAACTTAATCCCTCAGTTTCTGGAGGGTATCTCCCTACCCTCCCTAAAAGATGCCCACAAACAAAAGATGGAAATACCCATCACAGAGGAGGAGGTTTTGGGGGTCATAAAAGATCTAAGAGGGGGATCAGTTCCGGGTCCTGATGGTCTATCGGTAGCATACTACAAGTCTTTTGCAGCCATACTGGCACCTCACCTGACCTCCTTCTTTAACTCCAAAACCAATGGAACCCCCCTTGACATTCACCTCAATACTGCCTTAATCACGGTCATACCCAAACCTGACAAAAACCACGAAGACGTTAGCAATTACAGACTGATCTCACTCATCAACAATGACCTAAAAATACTCACCAAAATAATGGCTAACAGGTTGTCATCCTTTATTACTCAATATATACATAAGGACCAGGTAGGATTCATACCCGGGAGACAGGGTCCTGACCAAATAAGGAGGGCGATAGATATCACCTCGATTCTTCAAACTAACTGGGAAGGGGGGCCAAACCAATCGGGATTCCTTCTATCATTAGATCTGCAGAAGGCCTTTGACACGGTCTCCTGGCAATACATCTTTACTGTGCTGGAGAGATGGGGATTTGGCGACCGTTTCCTAGGACTTCTGCATGCTCTCTACTCACAACCAAAGGCCCAAATACGCCTCCAAGGACATTACTCCGAACCAATAGACATTTTGCGTGGCACTAGGCAAGGGTGTCCTCTATCCCCCCTAATCTTCGCAATAGCCATAGAAACCTTAGCAATCGCAATCCGACAGAACCCGGATATAAAGGGGATGACCTGTGGAGACCAGACGCACAAATGTGGGCTTTTCGCCGACGACATCCTCCTTTTCCTGATTTCCCCCCTCACTACACTGCCTAATCTCTGCCTAGAAAATTTCTGGACTCGAAGTCAATTTCGCCAAATCTCAGGCCCTTAATGTATCGTTACCATCACAAACAGTTGACTCTCTAAAACAATCCTTCCACTTCAAATGGGGCGACACCTCCATTAGCTACCTAGGTATCACACTGACGGCCACGACGGAAACTCTATATGCAAAAAATTACCCTTCTCTCTTCAGGAAACTGGAGGCAGACCTTACTACATGGTCAAAACATGAGCTATCCTGGCTGGGTCGGATCAACTCCATTAAGATGACCTTGCTCCCCAGGCTCCTCTACTTCTTTCGCTCCCTCCCTATCCCAATCAGGAAAGATCACCTGAGAGCTTTACAGAGTAAAATACTCCAGTTTATCTGGGGCAAGAAGGGATATCGTGTCCCTCAGAGCACCCTATTCCTTCACAGACGCAAGGGAGGGCTGGGTCTTCCAAATCTACATAAATACTACTTAGCGGCTAGTATAGCCCAACTGTCCTCAATTTACTCACGGTATGAAAAACCAGACTGGGTGAATATTGAAAGACAGGCCATCCCCAAACATACACTAGACTACATACTTTGGTGCCCGACTAAATCTAGACCACCCATCCTATCACCCACTTTATCCCACTCCTGCGCGCTTTGGGACTCCCTCCGACACTCCACAGCCCTGGTCTCCACAGGTCATCCCCTAGCGCACTTATTTCACAACCCTGACTTTCCACCTGGACTTGACATCTCAGCTTTCAAGTGGTGGCTGGACAAAGGGCTATACCGGATAGGGCACTTCTTCACCCCCAATGGACCAATCACCCTCAAATTCTGTATCAAACACCTGGACCTGCCGGATGCGGAACGATTCCGCTTTCACCAAATCGCTCACTTTCTCCACACTATTTGGCAGGAGAAACCGCTCCCCCCTAAATTCACTACATACGAACAATGGTGCGGACAAGCCATGGAGCAGAGGGGAGGCATATCAGTGATATATTCGGCCCTCACTTACCCTACGGACAAAACCACATACATGAAGGCCTGGGAGGCCGACATCCAATGCAGCAGGGACATAGAGATTTGGCAAGCAGCTCTAACTAAATCCTTTAAGGGGATCCAGAACATCTCCTTGATGGAGGCAAGCATCAAACTGATAACCAGATGGTACTTTACCCCTACCAGGTTGGCAGCAATCTATCCCTCGGCGAACCCCTTATGTTTCAGAGGATGCCAACACCTGGGCACGATGGCCCACATTTGGTGGGAATGCCCCAAACTACGCACTTTTTGGAGAAAAGTTTTCTCTATGATTTACAAGGTGATGACTTGCCAGATCCCTAGGTCCCCAGAGGTGGCTATTCTCAATGCTCACCTTCCTGGAATTTCTAAGGCTAACCAAACACTGATCAACTTTATATTACTGGGCACTAAAATCTCCATTGCCAAAGCCTGGAAACAGCCGAGGCCCTCGTTCAACGCAGTAAAAAGGAAGGTTTCATGGATTATGGCCCAAGAAAAACTTTCTAGCATCTTGTCAAACACCTCCACGAAATTCCAAACAATATGGGAACCTTGGGCCCAATATATGGGAACCTCCCTCATACCAGGGGTTCAGGTGCGCATCAACACCTAACCCACACCTAGATGATTTTATCCCTCAGTATTATTAGAGGTACACAGATGTACTCCTTCTTCCTCCCCACCCAACTTGAAGAACCCCCTCACCCCACCTCCCTCCTCACTCTTCTCTCCCTCTCTTTCAACTCTTCTTCCTGTCTTCTATCCCACATCAGTTAGCTAATTGGTTGCAACTCACTGTGAAGCTACCATACGGTTAATTACCTAGCTTACGGGGACTCATAACCCCTCAACACTCCTGATGGCTCAGACCAAATGGGCAAAGGAGAAGTAAGGAGATTTCCCCACCTGGCACAGCTAGATCCCGTCAGGGGTGCCGGGGTTGGGGAAAGATCCCGTGATGTTTTTGAGGCAATACATGGAGACTGCTTATTTAAAGCTTAGATATTGATATATATCAGGTTGACCCCACCAACAGCCTTTGAGGTGAAGAAACCGTATACTATATGTTATTTTATTACTCGAATTGTAACCTTTATGTCTCATGTGCGAGGAGGCGTTCCCTCCTGTGCAATCTAAATATGTCAATGCATTATATGTATGACGTAATTGACAATAAAAACATATTGAAAGTAAAAAAACCTTTGAACGAGGAATTATTAAAATAAAATGTTTTCTTTTGTTCTAGTAATTTTCCCAAAATGTGTTTTTCATAATTCATTCTGTTTTCTACTAACCCTTGTTACTTTCTACTAAGAAACACATTTTTTTTTATAGTTTAACCTTCATTCCCCTGATTTAGTAGTTAAAATAGTAGTTAAGCAGTTTGTCTAAATATGACAGAACAGCCCAATAAGCACTAGAGTGTCATCACATTGCCCAGTGCATTCTGTAATCAAGCTGACTTTGTCAGACACACCCCTTCTTTTCCTCATAACTATAAGGATACTTAAGAGGGGTATGGCATTTTCTATGGCAAAGAGCATTAAAGTGGAAGGGCAGGAAGTACATAAGTACATTTCTGCTAAGAGAAAATGCTATTTTAGGGCATTTTCAAGAGCAAACTAATATATATATATATATATATATATATATATATATATATATATATATATATATATATATATATACAAAATGCAGTTTTTAAATGATGGTTTCATTTATTAAGGCAAAAAAGCTGTCCAAACCTGCCTGGCTTTATGTGAAAAAGTATTTGCCCCCTAAACCAAATAACTGGTTGTGCTACCCTTGGCGGCAACAACTGCAATCAAAAGTTTGTGATAACTGGCAATGAGTCTTTCACATTGCTGTGAAGCAATTTTGGCCCACTCTTCTTTGCAGAATTGTTTTAATTTAGCCACATTGGAGGGTTTTCCAGCATGAACGGCCTGTGTAAAGTCATGATACAGTATCTCAATTGGAATTAAGTCTGGGCTTTGACTAGGCCACTCCACAACCTAAATTTTGCTTTGTTTGAACCATTTGGAATTGGACTTGCTGTTGTGTCTTGTATCATTGTCCTGCTGCATAATTCACGTGCACTTGGGCTTGAGGTCACAAACTGATGGTTGGACATTCTCCTTTAGGATCTTCTGGTAGAGCTCAGAATTCATGGTTCCATCATTTTTGGTAAGTCGTCCATGTCCTGAAGCTGCAAAGCAGCCCCAGAAATGCTGTATTAGTTTAATGTTCAGTGTTTATATAGAAAATGTTTAATTTATAACAGAAAATGAAAAGAAGTGTTATATAAGTGAACAACACACTGCAAATTGTGTGTGCATACACATACATCTTATTTCTGCATAGAGTAACATAGATAGGCTATCATATCATCATTGCATACTGGGTTTTGAAACATGACTTTACTAGTAACCTGTCTATTTTAATGTGAAATGTAGCATTGGTTACTACAATTGAATGGTTTAGCATTGTGTTACTCCTTCCTCCAGATGCCCCAAAGGGATCACACTGCGTTCTAAGGGTGGAGTCAGCAAGGCTATTGCATAAAATCTTGCAAGATGGTACATTGTGATATTTTTAGTCTAAGTCATATCATATTATTTAAGAGTCTATTACTGTGATAGTTCACAATAGTGTTTAACTGTTAGAAGAATAAAACAACTTAAAACATCAAGAATAAAAAGGAAATTGGATGTGACGTTAGAATTAGAAGTGGTTATAAGATTACATATTTGTAAGATATTAAGGCTGTGTAGTCCAGTTAAATATGGTTTTGAAATGAGAATGCTTATTTGGGTTTGTTGGAGTTATACCAGTCTATCCAAGGTCTCCAGCATGGGTATTTTGAGTGGTAATTGCCCTGGGAGGCAGCGAACATTACTTTGTATCAGATATGCAAGTTTGTGGTTCTAATTACTTCTACATGAGTTGGAACTTCAATGTGTTTCCAGCGTTTAACTAGTTCTAGTCTAGCACTTAGGAAAATGTGAGAAACTATGTTCCTTAGAGGAGGCAGGACGTCATCTATTCCTAAAGACAAGATGGTCAATCCTAGATTTTTGGGAAGCTGGGAGCCAGTGATTTGTTCTATAGTTTTAAAAATGGCAGACCAGAAGGTTTGCAGTATTGGGCAGGCCCAAAATATATGGAACATCAAGCCTGTATTTCCACATTGTCTCCAGCAGAGTGGGGATGATTGAGGATTAAAACCGGCTAGTCTCGTAGGTGTTAAGTACCACCTTAGGCGTATTTTTGGGAGAGTTCTCAAAAATTAACGCTCTTGGTGGCTATATATGTAGATGTGAGTGATGTTTGTCATTGATTAGACGCGTAGGAGGTCATTAAGTCTATTTCCCATGTTTTCATAGAGGTGGTTTTGACAAACATTGATTTTTGATTTAGAAAATTATAAAATAAGGAGATGCCTTTATTTGAAGTATTAGGGTTTGTGAAATATAGAAATACCCTCCAAGGTAGTGTAATGGAAGGATTAGGGATGGATGCTAATAGGTGTGAGACTTGAATATAGGTGTACTGATCATTTAGTTCTAGCCCATGTTAAATTTGAACTGCTCTCAAGGTTTTACGTGATGGGCCTATTTGGATGTCCTCTACTGTTGTAATGTCTTAGGTTTCCCAGTGCCTAACTTTTAAGTTTGGGATTAATAATTGTAGAAATAGGTAGGGGAATGGACTTGGAGGTTGTATTAACTATAGGAGTATTCAAATGTAATTTACAAGCCTGGAGTGAAGCTCTCATAGTGGGTGATATTCCAAGGGGGAAACAAGGCATAAATCTGCTGTCTAGTAATAGGTCATATAGTTTTGTATTAGGGCATTGATAGTTCTCCAGCTCATGCCATCTTGGTTTTTGGTTTTGTGGAAACCACTGTCTAAATTGGGCGAGAATAGCCGCTACATAGTAGTCCTTAAGTAGAACATGCCCTACCCCTCCCACTCTCCTAGATTTAATCCGTTTTTGAAAAGTGCATCTAGCTTTCTTTTCTTGCCATAAGTATTTCTGTATTATAGAATTGGCTTTAGAAAATAAAGTTTTGGGGACTGGGATGGGGAGGGTTCTAAACAGGTAAATAAATTGGGGTAGCAATATCATTTTGAAAGCAGCCAATCTTCCAGACCAGGTCAATTCTGTCATGGTTATGTCATGCAGTTTAGAGTCAAGTTCATGGAGAAAGAATATATTTGCATCTATCAATTGGTCTACGGTTGCTGTCAATGTTATTCCTAGGTATTTTATTCCTTTAGTACTCCAAGTATACGGGTATTGCAATCTAAGCTTAGCTATCATAGAAGCATCTGTTCTTAAACCTAATATGTGAGATTTGCTTCCATTGACCTTGTAATACGTTATTCGTTTGAACAGATCTAAAGCTTTATGTGCCACAGCCAGGGAAGATACCACTTCTGCCAAAATGCCAAAATCATAATAACGTTGTCAGTGAATAAGCTGATGGAATGCATATTATCGCCTGCTGGGAAACCTTTAATATCTGGATGAGTTCTAATGTAAATGGCTAAGGGTTCCATCAAAAGGTTGAATATTAAGGAGATAATGGACACCCTTGCCTTGAATGCCAGACAGGTATACTCGAGCTGACGGTTTGGAATATAAAGCCATGATGGCTGTTAGGATATTGCCAACAAAGCCAAATGATTCCAATACTTTGGTCAAATATAACCAGTGTATACGGTCAAAGGCCTTCTCTGCGTCCAATATCAGGAGCAGAGAAGGCCTTTGCTGCACCTCAGCCATGTGAATAATGTTCACCAATCTTCAGGTAGTGTCCAAATTTTGCCTATTTTTGGTAAAACCTGTTTGGTTGGGGTGTATGAGTGTGGGTAATACGTTAACAAGATGTAAGGCTATTAATTTTGCATAGAGTTTTAAATCTATATTTAATAGCGAAATTGGCCTAAAGTTTGAAGGAGAATTGGGTTCCTTCCCTGGCTTAGGCAAGTGCTTCTAGCATTTAAGGTGGAAAAGAGGCAGAGGCAGCAGCGGTATTGAAAATTTGGATTAGATATGTGGATAAAAGGGTCATAAATTCCTTGTAGTATTCCCCATTGAAACCATCAGGACCTGGTGATTTGTTCGGAGGGAGGGATTCAATGACTTTGTGAATCTCCAATTCGGTAAATGGTAAATATAGAGATTGAAGCTGTTTTTGTGACAATTTTGGTATGGATAGTGCTGCTAGAAATCTGTTGATTGCTTCTGGAGTTGGCTGGTGTGTCGTTAGGTATTTTTTTTTTTAAATGTTCCATAATATAAACTAAAGGCATCTGCTATTTTTTGGGGGTGGTTTTCCTTTTGCTTAGTTCCTGGATGAATTATGTAGGGTATTTTGGGTCTATATCTATGCCCTCTATGGTTCTGTGCTAAAAGTTTGCCTTGCTCTATTACCATTGACATAATATGTCATCTTTAATCTTTTAGATGTTTTCTCTGAATTTTCTAGTAAAAGGAGTCTAAGGTCACATTTGAGTTGCGTTAACTTTTGAGAAGGGGCCGGGGAAGTGTTGAGTTTATTCTGGGTGTCTATAATTGAGATTTCTTTTGTTAGTTCAGCTGAGCGCTTTTACCATTGCGAGCGCTTTTACCATTGCCTCTTAGCTCTTGCTCCCAACTGAATAAAAATAGCTCTTATAAACGGTTTGTGGGCGTTCCATAGCATGAACGGGTCTTGTACAGAGCCAGCATTATTGTTAAAAAAAATCCTGCAAATTGGCACAGAGAGTTTTCTTCATCTCTTCTTGCTGTAACAAGTATGAGTTAATTCTTCATACTGAACACAGGTTGGAAGAAGCAGAGTCTGCTATAGAATAGGGATGAGCTTCATGTTCGAGTCGAACCCATGTTCGACTCGAACATCGTCTGTTCGCCTATTCGCTGAATTGTGAACGATATGGGCTGTTCGCGCCAAATTCGTGTGCCGCATCATGGCCCATAATTCACTGCAGCATCACAGTGCGTTGCTGGATGATGATTGGCCGTGTTCCGGCGTTGAGAGACAGAGACAGAGAGACAGTGTCATTTAATTTAAGTTAGATAGATTAGGCAGGACAGTCAGTCAGTTAGCTGCACTTACAGTGTATTGTGTATATATATACATCCCAGGTGCTGTATATATATATATATATATATATATATATATATATATATATATATATATATATATATATATATATATATACACTGTATTCAGTTTAGCTAGATCCGTTCCTGTTATTATCTTCCTACTGACAGGCAGGCTTGTGTTGTTACAGTGTTTACAGCTACCTGAAGAAAATTGCTGGTGTTCTTCTGATCCTATTAGTACCACAGTCAGGCAGCTAGACTATTTACAGTTAGTGTAGTGCGTACTCCTCACAATGTTCAGCTAAAGCTACAAGTTAGTTTAGTGTGACCTCTGCACAGTGTTCAGCTAAAGCTACAAGTTAGTGTAGTGCAACCTCTGCACAGTGTTCAGCTAAAGCTACAAGTTAGTGTAGTGCGTCCTCTGAACAGTGTTCAGCTAAAGCTACAAGTTAGTGTAGTGCACAGTGTTCAGCTAAAGCTACAAGTTAGTGTAGTGCGTCCTCTGAACAGTGTTCAGCTAAAGCTACAAGTTAGTGTAGTGCACAGTGTTCAGCTAAAGCTACAAGTTAGTGTAGTGCGTCCTCTGAACAGTGTTCAGCTAAAGCTACAAGTTAGTGTAGTGCACAGTGTTCAGCTAAAGCTACAAGTTAGTGTAGTGCGTCCTCTGAACAGTGTTCAGCTAAAGCTACAAGTTAGTGTAGTGAGACCTCTGCACAGTGTTCAGCTAAAGCTGCAAGTTAGTGTAGTGCATCCTCCTCACAGTGTTCAGCTAAAGCTACAAGTTAGTGTAGTGCACAGTATTCAGCTAAAGCTACAAGTTAGTGTAGTGCGTCCTCCTCACAGTGTTCAGCTAAAGCTACAAGTTAGTGTAGTGCGACCTCTGCACAGTGTTCAGCTAAAGCTACAAGTTAGTGTAGTGCGTGCTCTGAACAGTGTTCAGCTAAAGCTACAAGTTAGTGTAGTGCGTCCTCTGAACAGTGTTCAGCTAAAGCTACAAGTTAGTGTAGTGCACAGTGTTCTGCTAAAGCTGCAAGTTAGTGTAGTGCGACCTCTGCACAGTGTTCAGCTAAAGCTACAAGTTAGTGTAGTGCACAGTGTTCAGCTAAAGCTACAAGTTAAGTGTAGTGCGTCCTCCTCCCAGTGTACAGCTAAAGCTACCTGTAGAAGGTTGGTGGTGTTTTCCTGATCCTATCACTACCGCAGGCAGCTACATTATTTACACGTTAATGTAGTGCGACCTCTGCACAGTGTTCAGCTAAAGCTACCTGTAGAAGGTTGGTGGTGTTTTCCTGATCCTATCACTACTGCAGGCAGCTACATTATTTTAACGTTGGTGTAGTGCGTCCTCTGCACAGTGGTCAGCTAAAGCTACAAGTTAGTGTAGTGCGACCTCTGCACAGTGTTCATCTAAAGCTACCTGTAGAAGATTGGTGGTGTTCTCACACTACAGGCAGGCAGTTGATTTTGCTAACTGCAGTATCAGTATATATATATATATATATATATATATATATATATATATATATATATCCCAGCTTAGTGCAGCTACATCTCACTGCAGGCCATTAGTATGTCTGGAAGGCCAACAAGGAGAGGCAGACAGTCACAAGCCAATAAAAGAGGGCAAACAGGCTCTGTGTCTAGAGGCAACAGTGCTGGTCATGGAGATGGTGCATCCTCATCAGCATGTGGCTGTGGGACACGCTTGGCCTTTTTTTCGGCAGCTGGCCATGTTGAGCCGCAACCTGCGGAAGACTTGGTCGAGTGGATGACCAAGCCGTCCTCATCCTCCTCATCCTCTCTCACCCATGCTCAGGGTACTTTGTCTGGCAAAGCAGCTGCCAACGCGGCCTCTTCCCTCGGCTCAATGGCATCAGTGACTCCTTCCCTAGCCCCACCATGTTCTCCTGAGGAGTCCCTCGAACTGTTTGACCACAGTGTTGGGTACATGCTCCAGGAGGATGCCCAGCGTTTAGAAGGCTCTGATGATGATACTGAGCTAGATGAAGGCAGTAACGTGACACGGACAGAGGGGGTGCCCAAGAAGGACAGTAATCTGGCAGTCATGCTCCCCCTGCTGCAGCATACTGCCAGGTTTGCTCCAGTGATGAGGAGGGAGGGGATGATGAGGTCACTGACTCAACGTGGGTGCCTGATAGGAGAGGGGAGGAGGAGGAGGAGGCACATCACCAATGAGGCAGGATGCCCTCCAGAGGCCAGCCTAAGGGCAGCACACTGACTGCATCACACCTCAAAGCTCCGCATGTGCAGGGTGCTGCTGTCTCTGCACGTTATTCCAAAAGTTCTTTGGTTAGGGCCTTTTTTGAGACGAGTGCATCAGATCGCACCGCTATTTGCAACATATGTCTCAAGCGTATCTCGCGAGGCCAAAACATCTCCCGCTTGGGCACCACATGCTTGACCAGACATATGTTGACCTGCCATGAAGTTCGTTGGCAAACATATCTAAAAGACCCACACCAAAGAACAAAGAGGACCTCTCCTTGCTCCTCATCAGCTTAGATCTCCAACTTAGATCTTTGGCCTTTCAACTCTCCCATGGATGCCATTTTTGTCCAGTCTCTTTTTTATTGTTGAATCATGAACACTGATCTTACCTGAGGCAAGTGAGGCCTGCAGTTCTTTAGATGTTGTTATGGGTTATTTTATGACCTCCTGGATGAGTCGTCGTCATGCTCTTGGAATAATTGGAGTAATTTTTGTAGGCCGGCCATTTCTGGGAAGGTCCACCCTTGTTCCAAGTTATCTCCATATCTCCCCATGGTTCACTGCACTTCCAAAGCCTTAGAGATGACTTTGAAACCCTTCCTAGACCGATACATGTATTGTAAATTACTTTGTTTCTAATCTGTTGTTGATTTTTTTTTAGATTGTGGCATGATGTGTAGATTTTTGTGAGTGTGCTTCACTTTGTCAGACAGCTTCTATTTATGTGATTTCTTGATTCAACAGGTCTGGCAGTAATACAGCCTGGGTGTGGCAAGTGAAATTTAACTCAGCTTTCCAAAAAATTGTGGTTAATCACAGTTCATTCATAATTCAGTATGGGAGGGGGCATTCACTTTTTCACATAGGGCCAGGCAGGTTTGAACAGCTTTTTTCCCTTAATAAATGAAATAATAATTTAAAAATTGCATCTTGGATTTACTCAGGTTATCTTTGTGTAATATATACAGTACCTTGAAAAAAATGTTCATACCTCTTGACACTTTCCATTTTTTTTCATGTTACAGCCAAAAACATAAATGTTTTTTTGGGGGATTTTACACAAAGTGGCAGATAATTGTGAAGTGGAAGGAAAATGATAAATGGTTTTGCATTTGTATTCAGGCCTTTTTACTTTGATACCCCTAACTAAAATCTAGTGGAACCAATTGCCTTCAGAAGTCACCTAATTGGTAAATAAAGTCCACCTGTGAGTAATTTATTCTCAGTATAAATACAGCTGTTCTGTGAAGCCCTTAGAGGTTTGTTAGAGAACCTTAGTGAACAGCATCATTAAGGTCAAGGAACACACAGACAGGTCAGGGATAAAGTTGTGGAGAAGTTTAAAGCAGGGTTAGGTTATAAAAAATATCCCAAGCTTTGAACATCTCATTGAGCACTGTTCAATCCATCATCCTGTAATGACATTTGTAAGGTCTGTATATAATTGTATTCTATTTTGTATGTATTGCACACTGCCCTCACTCTGCACATGGCAATAATAATGTTTTCATGACATGTTTACATTCTTTCGAGTCCTGATTAGAATTAGCCTGCCTATGTTACCCCCCTTGTTACCTTAAAAGTACAATTGTAATATTAATGTGATGCCTATGTAATCATCTGTATAAAAACCTTCAATTGCATCAGAATAAATCGGAACAGTTATTTGGAAAGATGCAGAGTGTATCTTTTGTGTCTGTTCCCTACTGCAGTAGTTATTATTAATTTGGAACCACTAAACAATATGAGGATGGGGGTTGCTTATCTATAAATTTCCATGTCAATCCAAAAATGAAAAGAGTATGGCACAACTGCAAACCTACCATGACATGGCCATCCACCTAAACTGACAGGCTGGGCAAGGAGAGCATTAATCAGAGAAGCAGCCAAAAGGCCCATGGTAACTCTGGAGGAGCTGCAGAGATCCACAGTTTAGGTGGGAGAATCTGTCCACATGACAACTATTAGTCATGCACTCCACAAATCTGGTCTTTATGGAAGAATGGCAAGAAGAAAGCCATTGTTGAAACAAAGCCAAAAGAAGTCTCGTTTGCAGTTTGCGAGAAGCAATGTGGGTGACACAGCAAACATGTGAAAGAAGGTACTCTGGTTAGATGAGACCAAAATTAAACTTTTTGGTCTAAAAGCAGAACACTATATGTAGCAGAAAACTAACAATGCACATCACCCTGAACAGACCATCCCCACCGTGAAACATGATGGTGGCAGCATCATGTTGTGGGAATGCTTTTCTTCAGCAGGGACAGGGAAGATGTTCAGAGTTTATGGGAAGACAGATTGAGCCCAATACAGGGCAATCTTATAAGATAATCTGTTAGAGTCTGCAAAAGACTTGAGATTGGGGTGGAGGTTCACCTTCCAACGACCCTAAACATTAAGCCAGAGCTACAATGAAATGGTTTAGATCAAAGCATATTCATGTGTTAGAATGGCCCAGTCAAAGTCCAGACCAAAATCCACTTGGTAATCTGTGGCAAGATTTGAAAACTGCTATTCACAGACCAATCTGACAGAGCTTGAGCTATTTTGCAAAGAATGGGCAAAAAATTCACTCTCTAGATGTGAAAAGCTGGTGGAGACATACCCAAAAAGCCTTACAGCTGTAATTGCAGCGAAAGGTGGTTCTACAAAGTATTGACTCAGGGGGCTGAATACAAATGCACGCCACACTTTTCATATATTTATTTGTAAAAAATGTTGAAAACTATTATTTTCCTTACACTTCACAATTATGTGCCACTTTGTGTTGGTCTATCACATTAAATCCCAATAAAATACATTTACAATTTTGGTTGTAACATGACAAAATCTGGAAAATGTCAAGGGGTATGAATACTATTTCAAGGCACTATATAAAGTTATAAAGATAGGGGAAATACCTCTTATAGTTCCTCACACAGAAACACTGTTATAATACCTATATACTGTAATGGTAGAGCAGCAGTGTCAAAGGAAACCCTAGGGAGTCATCCATCAATTTCTGTGTACATAAACTGTTATTTGGCCAGGATTCTGCTAATTTCTTAGCAGCAGGCAGATTAAGGAAAGTCCTAGAAGTATTGAAGCATAAAAAATGCCTGGAAACTGTATCCTTGCCATAGGTAATACAGCCCAGGTGTCTGGTGTGCTTGGATGATAGAAGGTGGGAGGATATGGCCACACTATACCAAAAAATACAGGACAGATAGCTAACAGAAATGTGGATCCTGTTAGCTTTACACTGACCGAAACTCGATGATTCAGCAGGAACCAGATTATTTCTAAATGGTGTGTGGCGACCTGTGCTCAAAAGAAGTGAATCATTTGATCACCTTCTGTCAAAGGGTCATATAAGAAAACTTTTCATAGATCACAGTATTCTGACAGCTGCAGGTGCCACTGTCAGAATACAAAGTCCCAGTGGGAGGAATTCCTCCATCCACCTTGTTTATGTGGATGAAGGAATCTGTTATTTTTTTTTTAATTCAGCCTATTGACTGAACACAAGCAAAATACTAATGCCCCGTACACACGGTCGGACTTTGTTCGGACATTCCAACAACAAAATCCTAGGATTTTTTCCAACGGATGTTGGCTCAAACTTGTTTTGCGTACACACGGTCGCACAAAGTTGTCGGAATTTCCGATCGCCAACAACGCGGTGACATCAAGCACGTATGACGAGACTAGAAAAGGCCAGTTCAGAACCAAGCGCGGCACCCTTTGGGCTCCTTTTGCTAATCTCGTGTTAGTAAAAGTTTGGTGAGAGACGATTCACGCTTTTTCAGACTCGTGGCTTTCAGATCATATTCTGCGGTTCAGTTTGTGCTTGTGGGTTTGTATCTGCTCTTCAGTGCGTGCAAGCAAGTTCCGCGTGACTTTAAGTAGTCATTTTGTTCTTGCTCGTTCGTTACTGTTTTTCAGGTCGCTCTTCACAGGCCTTGCTGTTCTTCAGTGCGTTCTGTTACTTTGCTCTGAGCAGCCGACCGTTTTCTAGCCATGTTTCATATACGTACTCCTCGTAGAGTTTGTGCTGTGTGGGGGCTTGGTGTTTGGGTCCTGACCTTGACACAAGTCCAGTCCATGAACAAGGTGGAGAGGAGTTCATGGACCAAGAATTGGTTGCTTCAGCATGACCAGTTCTCTCATATGCCTTTGCTCCGTGAGATCCGTGAGAATAATCCTGATGATTTCAGGAACTTTCTCAGGATGACGGACCCCGTGTTTCACCGTCTGCTGGCTTCGCTCACCCCCAATATCAGCAGGCAGGATACCTGCATGAGGCAAGCCATCACTCCGGAGCAGAGGCTGGTTGCGACAGGGAGTACTTGGCGACAGGGAGAAGCCTGCAGGACCTCAAGTTCTCGACAGGCATCTCCCCCCAGGCTCTGGGTATCATTATCCCAGAGACCTGTTCTGCCATCATCCAGGTCCTGCAGAAGGAGTATATGAAGGTAAGATTTTTATCCTTTAATATCACATTTTATTTTATATAATGTTTGCTAATATTTTGTATTTCTCTCCTCATTCCCTAATTACCATGATTGGAATATGCTGTGAATGTCCCCTTTGTCCTCATTCATGCTGGATTTTTATGTAATTAATTTTTTAGGTCTTTCATACAGATTGGCCTTCAATAACCTCCCCAGCATGCTCTCCTGCCCTATATTCACCTCATGTAGTCACTTAACAATGTATTTTATCAGCTCCATAGTAGTGATTTACCCCAAACACCCCCTAAAATGTTTAGAAATGTGATTTGTGCTTTAAATTCAGGCAGAGTGCAAGAGGATTTTTTTATGTGGTGTCCCCAAATCATTTTTAGTAACCCTCCCTCCCCGCAACTGCTAAGTCAGCTGATCCCAATTCTCTATCTATCCTCAATCATCTATCTGCTGACTTTGCCAAACCCATACACACTATACCCACCTCTTTTGTGGTCAGATGTATGCATGAATTCCCCAAAGCATGTAGTGCAAGGGCCTGCCTGTATACTTTCAAATGGTACTGTTTAAACTTTTTATATCCTATTATTATCTTGACAGGTAATAGCAGAATGTCCAAATGTCCTCAAATGTGTAAAGTGTGTATTTAGATCTTTGTATTAGGACACTTCTTACCTGTCCAGTGGGCTGCCAATAGTGTAACTAAGGAGGGGGTGTTCCAAGTAATACCCTGTATTTAGGCATTCATCTCTCAATGAAGGGGAGAGGGTTACCTGTCCAAGATTTCCCCACCCCCCATAATGTTAGAAATGGCCCATGAGAGGGGGGGAGGGGGAATATGATAGGTGTACCTTATACTTTGGTGTTGTTAAATTCCCCTTAAGAAATGCTATCTGGATGTTGGCCAAGAATGTTTGTGTCTAATCTGCTTGCCATGTTTATGTGCAAAAATATTAATTTATTTTCGTTTTCCTCAACAGTTTCCTTCCACGCCACAGGAATGGCAGACTGTGGCCTAACACTTTGCCAAGCGGTGGGACTTTCCTAACTGCGGAGGGGCAATTGATGGGAAACACGTCCACATCGTCCCACCACCCAACTCGGGGTCGTACTATTTCAACAATAGTATTGTGATGTTGGCGGTGGTGTCGGTTAATTACGACTTCTTGTATGTGGACGTGGGGAAGAATGGCCGGATGTCCGATGGTGGAGTCATCACCCAGACGGAGTTCTACAGGCATCTCTAGAATGGCAGCTTGGACTTGCCACCTCCAGAGGACAATGTGGAAGGACTCCCATTCGTGTTCGTTGCTGATGAAGCGTTTGCGCTGGGGGACCATCTTATGCGGCCATTCCCTATGAGGACCCTCACCCCGGAACAGAGGGTTTTTAATTACCGGCTGGCCAGAGCCATAAGAGTGGTGGAGAACACATTTGGAATCCTGGCCAGCCGGTTCCGCCTATTTCTGACACCCACCCATATGGCGGAGTATAAACTTAATCATATAATCCTGGCGTGCTGTATTCTCCATAACTTTTTACACAAGCATTCCGCCAACTATGCTGGCTCAGTTGGGCCTGAGGCCAGAATGATCCATGAAACAACACTGACGGTGCTTGAAAGTGGCCGTCCTGGCTTGCCCTCCCTGAGTGCCGTGATGTCCGGTTACGATACCTGGAGTTCTTTGCAGGTAGGGGGGCCATCAATATGCCAGCAAAAAAAAGAAAATCTTTGTGGACATTTACTGCTTGTGTTTGTTTTAGCTGACCCTGACAGAAATGTGTTGAGTCCAGAAAATGGCGTGATTGTGTAACCTTATACAAAGCACTGTTGGGTGTTATTTACTAAAGGCAAAGACACTTTGCACTACAGGTGCAGTGAAACTGCACTTGTAGTGCAAAGAGGATTTGCCCTTAGGAAATAACCCCCATTTTTACAGAAAACAGCAATTACATCACCAACAAAGTGTTTGAGCGTTGACACAATAATCCACACATTCTTGCTTAACAATCTCTTTAATACCTGCACAATCACATGTGCATTTAGAAAAGGTTTTTATAACAAAAAAACATGTTTGTGGTATAACAATTTTTGGGGTAGCATTATCAAACATATAAATGTCCATTTAAGCTAAAACAGGCATGTGTAAAACCAACAAGAAAGACACAAATCTTGAACTTACAAAGTTCACATTTGGTAGAACTTGAAGGCAATATCAGACATGAGTATTTAGGAACTGTGTTTGATCTTGCGTTCAGATGGGGTGAAGTCACCCCAGGAAAAGCCAAATTTGGAAGATGCACACAAATTTCCCAATGTCAACATGTGCTATCTGCCATCACGGGGGATCAAGGGACGTGTTTTGGGGGAGCAACCCCTTCCTCTCAGCTACTTTATTATTGAGGAAGGGGTTGCACCCCCAAAACGCATCCATTGATCTCCCGTGATGGCAGATAGCACATGTTGGCACACTGTGTGCATCCTCCAAATTTGGCTTTTCGACAAATCTTTCAAACATTTTGAACATTGGAGCACACAAAAAACAAAATGATTTGGAGGGGTTTTAAGCTCGCCCCAAAACATCAATGATGTTTTTATATTTTTGAATAACATCATTGATGTTTTTATTGAGGTTTTCCAATTCTAAATTACACCCCATGATCTCCCTGATCAGAATCTGGGCACTTTCTGATGTGAAAGGATCTGGATCCACAACATCACGATCACCTAAAAAGAGAGAAACCCCAAAAAAAAAGGTCTCAAAAATATGCCAGCATCCATCTTTTACCTGAGCCTGTGGTCGCAGACACTCACCTGTTGTGGTGACAATTTCCACCACATCTTCTTCCTCCTCCTGCTCTTCTTGGGTTGGTGGGATTTCACCTTCTTCCAGAGGTGGGGGGTCTGTGTTCTCCTCGGATGAGGGGTGTCCTCCAAGTCTTTTCTCCCCTATGTCAAACAAAAATGCTATACTTAGCACACAGTGATTTGATGGCAGAACTATAATTATAAAACATTGCTTGGAAGTGGGGTACAATTGTCTATTTTGGCAGAGTTCCATAATGTGGCATTTTCAGTGTCCTTTGTCAAGCTTCAATACTTTACCTGTTTGGTACAAGCTTCACAGATGGAGCACCCCCTATACTATACACTGGAGCACCTGTGTGCCCCCCCTAATAAAAATGGTGTTCTTGAGTCCCACACTAGTGCTCCAGTGTCCAGATGTGAAAACAGCTGCTCAGTGTCCTCTCCTTACACAGAATCTAGTTTGCATTTCATTCTAGTAACAAAGCCATCTACCCAACCAAAATAGTTTCTGACAAGTAGGGCGTAAAAATTGTGGCCCAATGCATATGGCCTAAACAATGGTGTTTTATAGGCCGAAAGAATAATGTTCGATACGAACGAATAATGTACCCATGAACATGAAATTTGCCATTTAAAAAAGGTAGACTTGTAAGAAAAGCACCTGGAGCAGCACGAACGTAAGAAACATAAAGAATAGGAACACAGGACAACTACTTACTTTTTTGCAGCACTCTCCGGATCTTTCTGTACTGCTCATGTTCTCGTAATTTCAGGTCCGACCACCGCTTCCTGAGCTGATCTTTCGTTCATCGTACCCCGAAATGCCGGTGCAGACTCTTGACCACTTTCGCCATGATCTTGGCCCTTCTGGCATTGGGGTTGGGGTAAGGTCCATACTTCCCGTCATAGTCGGCCCTCTTCAGAATGTCGACCATCTCCAACATCTCCCCAAAGGACATATTTGATGCCTTAAATCGTCTCCTTCTGGATCCAGACGTTTCAGGCTCCGGCATTTCCTCCTCCTCATTGCTATAATTAGCACGCACCTGCTGTGTCTCCGCCATGTGCTCTTCCCCCACTGCGCTGAACGAAAAGGGGCAGGGAATAGACTAGAAAGAATGTCAGGGGTGGGCGGAGTTACACGCATGCGCAGTGTGTATAAAGCGTAACACTCGTGCGTATTACGTACGATCTGTGAGCGGAGGAAGGAGCATCGAAAGCGCCGATCGTGATAATGAAGGTAAGATCTAAACTTGGGCCTATGCTGCTTCGAAATTGAAGCCTAAATTGTAACAAGATTAGGAGAGTTTGGCCTGACCTTAGGGTTTGTCTTGTGTTGTGTCTTGCAGAGAAAATGGATGGGTTCAATGACCACAATTTCCTCCCCCTGTTCATAGACAAATACAGGGAGCTGCCCTGTCTGTGGCAGGTGAGACACCCCCATTATAACAATAAACAAAAGAAGCAGGCAGCGCTGGAGAAACTGCTGGAGTTGGTGAAGCCGGTGGTCCCCACAGCAACCATCCCCTATTTAAAAACCAAAATTGGTGGCCTGAGGAGCACTTATCTTAGGGAGCGTAAGAAGGTCACGGATTCCCAGAGGTCCGGAGCTGCAGCAGATGACATTTATGTCCCCAGGCTGTGGTACTATGAGAGACTGCGATTTCTATCAGACCACACTGAAGTCAGGGAATCCCTCTCTACTCTTTCTTCCACTCTTCCTTTCACCCCAGCTGAGGCTTCCGATGTCCAACCTGGGCCTTCAAGCCAGGAAGAAGTGGAGGAGCCCAGCTGGAGTCAGGTATAGCATTCTTCTACAGATTTCTGGTCAATAAATAAATGATGTTTACTAGATGTTATTATTGATCACTAATTGCTGATTGAAAAAAGTGTTTTACATATCAGTAGACAGTAGTGGGCACCTAAAATTGGGACAAGAATGAAAAATGCTGGGCTCAGAATGCTAGTCTGTTATATTTGATAACATTCAATTTGCAACAGTCAGGAGGTGAAAATTGCGTGTGATTGATGAATAAAAAACTAAAACCATGTCCCTTTTTCATACACAGGAAGACCTCAGCCAGGAGGAGGTTGTGGAATGTGGCAGTCAGGTGGAGGCGGAGATTAGTGGCAGCCAGGAGGAGGCAGGGCTAAGTGTCAGCCAAGAGAAGCCTGGGACCAGTCGCAGCCTGACTGAATTGCAGGTTCCTCCCCTCCGCCTTCCATATAAAAGAGCGAGGAAGGCGACTCCCATGCAGGATTCAGCACTCAGGCTCATTCAGGAGGCTTCTGCGTCCCTCCGAGCCTTACCCACTCCTGAAGAGGCCTTTGCCTGCTTGGCTGCCACCAAACTGCAGGGCATGCAGGAGGGTCAACGTCTCCTGTGTGAGCAACTTATTTATAAAGTCCTAACTAAGGGGGTGAGTGGGGAACTAAGACCGACGTGATTGAGTTGGACCATCCTCCTCCTCCTCCTCCTCCTGCTACCACAACTCCACCACCAGAGCCACCGCGTGGAAGGAAGCGTGGAAGGAAGACAAGAGAGTGATGGCCCTGGGTTCAGTCTGGTCTGACAAAAGCTGCAGTCTCTCGTATGACCACAGCCTGGGGACACAGATGTCATCTGCTGCTTTCCGGATCTCTGGGACTTCTGGACCAGACTGCACTCCCTTAGATAAGGACTCCTCAGGCCACCAATTTTGCTTGAAAATAGTTGATGTGTGCCCTGGGGGTCCAAGGCTTCACCCATTTCTGCTGTTTCTCCAGCGTTGCCTCCCTCTTTGTTTAGTTGTGAGCCCTTAATAAAAGTTATTTTTTTGAAAATTATACTCTCCTATGTGTGTTTCCAAAAAGGACAGTTTGTTGTTGACGATTCAGGTACATTTCTAACATAAAATGTGAAATTAACAAGGGACAACAACACCAAACAATCTCCTACAGATTAAATAGAACAACATATCAATGGTGTTGTGGTAACTTGACACAAAAAACACACACAAAAATTTTCAGGAGTACAAATAAAAATCCCAAAAACAAAAAAAAAGCCTTGAAAAAAATACAAACCAAAAAAAAAATAATCGGCCTTAAAAACAAAAAAAAACCCACCAAAATAATGTTGTCAGATGTGACAAATCAAAATATATTGAGGGAATCCCGATATATAGTAAAGAAAGAAGTTTGTGAGAAGTGTGTGTGAATATGAGCAGCAAAACTACTTAATTCTTGTCACATTATAAAGAAGAAGAGAGTGCGCTGTATTAAACCATTTTTAACATTGCAGCGTGACGAAAGTGCTGTATCCATTGCGAACGCTAAGTTTACCAGACCGAGCTGTTCCGTGGCGGAATTTCTTCTGAGCATGCGTGGCACTTTGTGCGTCGAAACAGGCCACACACGGTCGGAATTGATGCGATCGGACTTTGTTGTCGGAAAATTTTATATCCTGCTCTCAAACTTTGTGTGTCGGAAAATCCAATGGAAAATGTCCGATGGAGCCCACACACGGTCGGAATTTCCGACAACACACTCCGATCGGACATTTTCCATCGGAAAATCCGACCGTGTGTACAGGGCATTACAGTGTATGGTCAGCTTTAGGGCAACGGTTCTTAAAATTAATTTCAAGTGCTATCCATTTAAATTGTCACCAAGTCTTTGGGTCAAGGTCTATAATATAACTTACTCTTAAAAGTGAAAGGAAAACTGAAATGTGGTAAAGCCAGTTTGTGTTCACATACTGAATGCATAAGTGAAAAAACAAATCTGTCAATCAATAATAAATAATTAACCATGAGATAACTAAGAAGCAATCATAAAGTATACCGTATATATATATATATATATATATATATTTATATACAGTGGGGACGGAAAGTATTCAGACCCCCTTAAATTTTTCACTCTTTGTTATATTGCAGCCATTTGCTAAAATCATTCAATCAAGTTATTTTTTTCCTCATTAATGTACACACAGCACCCCATATTAACAGAAAAACACAGAATTGTTGACATTTTTGCAGATTTATTAAAAAAGAAAAACTGAAATATCACATGGTCCCAAGTATTCAGACCCTTTGCTGTGACACCTATATATTTAACTCAGGTGCTGTCCATTTCTTCTGATCATCCTTGAGATGGTTCTACACCTTCATTTGAGTCCAGCTGTGTTTGATTATACTGATTGGACTTGATTAGGAAAGCCACACACCTGTCTATATAAGACCTTACAGCTCACAGTGCATGTCAGAGGTCAGAGCAAATGAGAATCATGAGGTCAAAGGAACTGCCTGGAGAGCTCAGAGACAGAATTGTGGCAAGGCACAGATCTGGTCAAGGTTACATTTCTGCTGCACTTAAGGTTCCTAAGAGTACAGTGGCCTCCATAATCCTTAAATGGAAGACGTTTGGGGCGACCAGAACCCTTCCTAGAGCTGGCCGTCCGGCCAAACTGAGCTATTGGGAGAGAAGAGCCTTGGTGAGAGAGGTAAAGAAGAACCCAAAGATCACTGTGGCTGAGCTCCAGAGATGCAGTCAGGAGATGGGAGAAAGTTGTAGAAAGTCAACCATAACTGCAGCCCTCCACCAGTCGGGGCTTTATGGCAGAGTGGCCCGACGGAAGCTTCTCCTCAGTGCAAGACACATGAAAGCCCTCATGGAGTTTGCTAAAAAACACCTTAAGGACTCCAAGATGTGAGAAATAAGATTCTCTGGTCTGATGAGACCAAGATAGAACTTTTTGGCCTTAATTCTACGCGGTATGTGTGGAGAAAACCAGGCACTGCTTATCACCTGTCCAATACAGTCCCAACAGTTAAGCATGGTGGTGGCAGCATCATGCTGTGGGGGTGTTTTTCATCTGCAGGGACAGGACGACTGGTTGCAATTGAGGGAAAGATGAATGCGGCCAAGTACAGGGATATCCTGAACGAAAACCTTCTCCAGAGTGCTCAGGACCTCAGACTGGGCCGAATGTTTATCTTCCAACAAGATAATGACCCTAAGCACACAGCTAAAATAACAAAGGAGTGGCTTCACAATAACTCCGTGACTGTTCTTGAATGGCCCAGCCAGACCCCTGACTTAAACCGAATTGAGCATCTCTGGAGAGACCTAAAAATGATAGATAGATAGATAGATAGATAGATAGATAGATAGATAGATAGATAGATAGATAGATAGATAGATAGATAGATAGATAGATAGATAGATAGATAGATAGATAGATAGATAGATAGATAGATAGATAGATATGTATATATATAGATATATATATATATATCTCTATATCTCTATATATAGAGATATATAGTGACAGCAAGAATCCCTGCCATTATATAAATGGGTTTGAAATCGACACAAAACTCTCAAAGAGTCAGCTTGAGAAATGGCAGCAGATATGTTGTGAGCAGAGAAAACTGTAGCAGACAAATCTTCTCTGTATTTCATAAGTCTAGATCTGGGCTGGAAGCTTGAAAGCTACCAAGAGTATTGGATGGGATGGAGTCTTCAGTCCTGTATCCAGGCTTTGCTATTTGCCTGCATCCTCCACCACTCGTGATATGGGGGTGTTTAGCTCAGTGGTAGGTGTGTTCATTTTTAAAGTGAGTCCATGGCAGACGGCATTTTTGTTTAAGGGCATGGCAGCCCATTTACATTTACAGAATAAAAGTTCTGATAACAGTAGGTTTCCCATGCAGGGGTCTTTCTTCAGCAACATAAATGAAAAATACAAAGCCACCTGGCTCTTAGGCTTACTTAGCCTTGATTACAGTACCTTCCTGCACAGGCCCACTCCTGGCCTCCAAATATAACCCCCCCCCACAAACAGGGGTCTGTCTCCAAATGGCAGCAAATGCAACTGCTTCAACTCCACCTGCCTTGAGCTATGCTCAGATCTACCTTATATTGCCCCTGCACATCTGTGCACTCACGCAGGCTGCCAGCAATAAGCAAAGCCTGGACACAGGACTTAAGACTCCATCCCACCCAATACTCTTTGGAGTCTTGAGGCTTGGTTCACACCGGAAACGGCTGTGGATCGCACAGGAACGCTGTGTGTCCCAATTCTCTGTTTCAGGGATGAATCAGGGATGAATCTTTGCCTAAATTTGGCCCTGAAACCAAGCCAAAGAAGCACAGCATTTCTGTGCAAGCTACTCCGCAGCTGTCTCGGAGATATGTGAACCGGCTCCATAGAGAGTCGGTCACAATCTCTTGCTATGCAAATTGGATGCGGATTTCACCGCATCCAATTCCCATAGGTGTCGACAAGTTTTCAGCCCTGATCTGGACTTACCAAATCCAGAGAAAACTTAAGGCACAGTTGTCTCTGCTCACAACATATCTCCTGGCACTTCTCAAACTGACTTTTTTAAACCCCGAAAATTGGGTTTTGGAAATAGACAGCAATCAAAGTTTGTTGTTCTGAATTTTTGGAGCCTTATCTGTAATAATCAAATCATTTAAGGTCACCCTTGATGTGGTGGTTCCAATTTCCATGTGGTGTGTGGTTCCAATTTGAAAGCAAAGTTTACAGGCTTATTATTTGTATTATTAATAAGTCCAGCCTGCTAAATCTGCAAGGAGCAGCTTTCTTTTTAAATACATTTAACAAGTTGTGATTATCTATGTTTTTAATATTTGGCATCAGCATATGCACAATATTATTTTATTGTAGCGTTAACAAATGCAATAATTATGTTCTGAAAGATAAAAGATGTCATTTCAGCTTTTACTGATATTATCCCAAAAGACACACAACGTTTGCCTAAAATAACTGGATTAAAGTTGTTTTTATGTAGTTATTGCAAAACAAGCAGTTTCTAAAACACAAAAAGCTTTAATTGGGCAATATGAGCAATACCAGCACTAATGTCTATAGAACTTTGTTCATCTTGCAGTCTTTTAACAAATGTATTGCTTAAGTCAGAAAATGTTACTAGTCAGAGGTTAAAAAACAAATTTTGTCTAATTATGGTGAAGTTATTAAGGAAAATGGTGTTTCTCATTCTATCGAAACTGCTGACATTTAGATTTAGCTGTTTTTTTTTTTTGTTTTTTTTTTTAGAGCTTTATGAGTTTGAAAAAAACAACCACAGAAAAAAAGCCTGAGGATAATCTATGTTATTTTTGGACCATTTTATATTTAATGGGTATTTTATAATCCCACATTGAGAAATCCAGTCATCGAATAAAAGATAAACCCAGAACATTTTTTTGATTACCTAGATACTAAAATTGATATAAACTGATTATTTACTTAATCTGGATGTTGTCCACAAGTCTGTGTATGGATCCTTAAGTTTTGGATGAAATTCTGAAGGGTTAGAACACTTGCCAGGATTAAATTGCTGACAGTTTCCCTACGGGGGAGATTTACACTCCCCTTTTGTCTAATTGACAATTATTGTTGGGACAGGAAGTCATAATAAATCCCCACTTTTGAGTTGTCACTGGTAAAGAAATAAAGTGATTTTTTTTTTTTTTTTGGCAATGTATACACTTGTTCCAGTGACAACTGTCTGAAGTGTTTTCTTCTCACTTTGGAGAAATCTCCACTGCTTTCCTGTTGTATAAGGAAGAAAAGTATGAAAAGCATTTTAAAGAAGGATAACTTTTGTATTTTACAGTATTCAGTTCCTGATGAGACAAAGTTCATTTAGCACTGACCAACATCAGAACAAGCGTTCCAGAGCACCTATGAAAATGGGACAAAGTAGTGCACATACTTTGCTAATCAGGAACCTAATCTTGTAAAATAAGGTGATACTTCTTCTTAAACCCATCCTTACTGTAATGGCAAAACAGTACATATTTTGGTTTTAGATGCCACATGGCATTATTGCACATCATGCAAGCATAGTCCACTGTTGTAACCATCAAATGATGTACCTGAGAAATGCAAACATTCAGATTGCTAAAGTCCCCTGTATCAAACAATTGTCATAAAAATTACTTGTTTCATCTTTTTTTTACTTTTTGCATTTTTTTGTAGCATATTTACAGCTACTTCTGAACTACATTCAATCCCTCCAGCATCTTTTAAATTGCATTTCTCGGTTACATTATTTGATGGTTACAACAGTTGACTATGCTTGCATGATGTGCAATAATTCCATGTGGCAGAGTGATAGCAAAACAGTGCAAAAGGGATCCTAAGCGCACTTTCAAGCTAGCCAGGGAAAAAGCCTAAGTTATATAGGGTAAAAAAGAGGTTTAGGTTCAAAATAGTTGTGTCAAGGCAGCTCTGATGATGTGGTCCCTAACTCTAAACTATCATATTTTTCAACTGTAAAGGTGATGGATTGGCCAAGCTTGTCTCCAGGCCTAAACCCTATTGAGCAGCTGTGGGGCATCCTCAAATGGAAGGTGAAGAAGCGCAAGGTCTCTAACATCCACCAGCTCTGTGATGCTGTCATGGAGGAGTGGAAGAGGACTTCAGTGACAACCTGTGAAGCTCTGGTGAACTCAATGCCCAAGAGGGTTAAAGCAGTGCTGTAACATAATGGTGGCCACACAAAATATTGACACTTTGGGCCCAATTTGGACTATTTCACTTAGGGGTGTACTCACTTTTGTTGCCAGCGATTTAGACATTAATGGCTGTGTGTTGAGTTATTTTGAGGGGACAGCAAATTTACACTGTTATACAAGCTGTACAGTCACTACTTTACATTGTAGCAAAGTGTCATTTCTTCAGTGTTGTCACATGAAAAGATATAATAATATATTTAGAAAAATGTAAGGGGTGTACTCACTGTTGTGAGATACTGTATATATAAAACAATCAGTATATTCACCCGTATTTCCTCTTACAGATTTCAAACGATCAGAGTGGTTGCACAGTTGCCCTATAACAGGAAGTAAACAAGATCAATTACAAGTATAAATTTAATCAAAGCTGCAAATGTAGGAATATTAAATATTACTTTTGAAATTACATTAACATGTTAATGGTTTTATGATAGTTTATTGATTGGATGTGCATATAATTTAATCCCTTCCTGACCGCACTACAGCTGAATGAGGGCTACAGCGCGGCAGCACTTTGCCCTGAGGCCGTCATATGATGTCCTCCCATGCTTGCATTGTCTGCACTCCCCCTGAGGAGCACCTAGACCGCGATCTGTGATCACTGTGTCCTGCCCAGCCAGACCGCCTCTAACTCTTCAGCCTCCTCTCCTCCCACTAGTCCAGCAAATTCCAAGCCAAGGCTGGCAATCATGGATGAGCAGGACACAGAGGTGAGCCAGAATCAATGTATATCAGGCAGCAGTGCAGACCCACAGAACATAATTACTTAATTTCTCACATCAGACAAACCAGTGCTTGATACCACTCTAAAGGACATGCTTTTGTCCCTACAAAAATCCATTCACACTAATATGGTATCCATAGTGCACCATCTCAAAGCAGAAGTTAATGACCTGGGACATAGAGTCACAAATATAGAGTCCAAACTGAATGAGATCACCACGTCCTTTAATGATTTAGTAGATGCCCATGGGGAGAAGGGGGGTATAAGCTAAACTGGCAGATCTCGAGGACCATTCCAGAAGGAAGACTATGAAAATCAGGAGGATCCTTGAATCCTTTCATCTGTCAGCTTTAAAAGATTATTTTGTTCAACTAATGGCAGCGTTTCTCCCAGACACGCCTCCAACAGAGTTGGTTATAGATTTGATATAGCTCTCCATGAGGCTTACCGAGGCTCCAGCTGCGACTAACACACAGCGCTCGTGGATCCCTCAATAGAGACTTCCGACTTCCCGGCAGTCCTCCTGTACTCCTGTGACACTGCACATGGAAGCTCCCACCCAATTTAGCACTCTGCAAGTGCTCCAACATTTTTCACGCAAGTTTTTAGTGTTGTTTTACACTTATATACTGAATAAATTCCTAAGCTGTTTAAAGGATTGGCTTGGCGCTTCTCTCTCCTCCTTTTTCTTTCCTTTTATATGTAGCACTGACCCCCGAAGGATCTGCTGATTTAAATTGGGTCTTTGCCATCACCCCTTACCCACAGTTCACCACATCAGAGACTTATGCCCTGTACACACGGTTGGACTTTCCTATGGAATATGTGCGATCGGAGCTTGTTGTCAGAAATTCCGAACGTGTGTGGGCTCCATCGGACTTTTTCCATTGGAATTTCCGACACACAAAGTTTGAGAGCAGGCTATAAAATTTTCCGACAACAAAATCCGTTTGCGTAAATTCCGACCGTGTGTGGACAATTCCGACGCACAAAGTGCCACGCATGCTCAGAATAAAATAAGAGACGAAAGCTATTGGCTACTGCCCCGTTTATAGTCCCGACGTACGTGTTTTACGTCACCGCGTTCAGAACAATCGGATTTTCCAACAACTTTGTGTATGCAAATCAAGTTTGAGCCAACATCCGTCTGAAAAAATCCATGGATTTTGTTGTCGGAATGTCCGATCAATGTCCGATCGTGTGTACAGGGCATTAGAGTCTATATTAGGCCTTGTGCCCATCAATGTATGCACCAGTCACTTAGTTCTTTTTCTTCAATGCTTTAATTAAAAACAACTTGAAAGAAGTAGCAGTAAAGAGGTTGAAGGGGAGTTGCAGATACCTTTTTTCCTCTCTTGTAGCAGATCACTTACAGACTCTTCAGAATAAAGGACAAAACAAAGCTTTCTCTCTGTAAATCTTGTATGGCTGGGTAGATCTCTGCCACAGATCTAGCAACCTGCAAGATGTCTGGAAAAGCCTCTCTCAAAGACTTAGCAGCCAGTATACGCCTAGATAAGTCTCTCTCACAAACTTAACAGCCAGACAGTTAGTTACCTTGATTGAATTGTAGAGCAGCTTCTTCACAGTACCAGAACCTTTAAGCTGACCCGGCAGTACTGTGAGGCTAGTTTAAATGTAGAACAGCTTATTCACAGTACCAGAACCTTTAAGCCAACCCGGCAGTACTGTGAGGATAGGTTAGAGATAGGTGCGTCCTCCAAGTAAGTTACCAGGCCCTTCTGAGAGACCAGCCTTCATCCTGGCTCTCTCCAGCAAGGGTCCTCCCCTGGATTTCCTCAGCTTGACTTGGCTTCTTCCTAGCAGGCAAGACAGCCTAAGGACCACCTCTGCGGTAGTAGGCCCCAGACAGGCTTCTGGGCCTACTTGCACAGCTGAAGTGACGTAGCCTCCAGGCCTGGAGGGCCACATGGTCAGGACTTCCTAAGCATATGGCATCTATCCCATAAATACTCTCTCCCAGAAGCACAGCGGCAGGAACCTCCTACTGGGCTGTTTCTGAAAAAAGAATATTCATTAAAGTTTCACTAAGTTGTTATTCGCACACTGTCCCATGATTCCAGTGACACCTATTGGCAACAGTGGGAACTGCGCAACAAAGTCAATTCCAGAACAGATCTAGTAAACTATATACATTCAATCTGAGCTGGTTACAGCTCAGCCAAAAACTACATTTACATGCAAGCGCCTGGTCAACAGGAGCAGGGTGCTACATATAGATTGGATATACAGCTGCCTAAACCCACCCACCTGCCAGACACGGCACCCAGAGACACATCATCAGGATTCATTTTTTTCATGTAAATGAGAGGCTCATGCGTGCCACTAGAAACAACTTTCCTTAGCCCCATCTGTACAAGCACCTGTCTTTTTAAGCAGATCTGTCTCAATACACAGTGGTAAAGCGTACAAATCTTTCGACAATGGTTACGCTCTTACGCAAATGGGGTCACTCGATAAAGCTAGTGCTTACCAAAGATAACAAATCCTTCACATTACATTCAGTGGAAAAAGGCATATCCCTGCTGCATAAATGTAAAACACTTGATTCAGGAGAAACCTGCCAGCAGAGTCGCCTCCATCGCACTTAACAGGGTGCAGACTGGGAAGATGACAACCCGCTAGACAATATGACCACCTAACCCATATGTGTCTAAACAAGTTACTACTATTGGCCCTGGTACAGCTGCTTGAGCCTGGCCATCTGTTACTCAACCCCAGTTGAGGTCGCAGGACAACCCGCTCACATGCAGTTTTACTGTTTCTTAAAGTGTTTTTTCTTTTTTTTTGTTCTTTAGCTCAACTGCTCTTCTTCACTACAGCACGGGTAAACTAACTGTGATAAAGCAACTGCTTTAACTTGTGTTGACTTTAACAGAACTTTCTATACATTACAGTGCCACTTATTAACTTTTATTCCAACCTATAATTAGGGACATAGACCAGGACTGTACTGCAACTCCGCCTCTCGGCGAGAACAACGTGGTCAAACCATCTTTTAAATGTGAGTTACCTATCTATCCTTCACACTCCCAATTCTCTAACCATAACTATACAACCCTAATGAGGGAAATCGACCTAATTTATGGAGACAAGACCGCATACTTATTTACAGTGTCTTCAATGTTGTACCTGACCTGAAGATTGACATTAAAGGCCCTGAAATGAAAAAACACACCCGTATGAGCTAGCATCCTTTTTGCATGCTAATGGCTTGTTTGATATCTGGAGATGCCAGCACTCTTTAGAATGAGACTTCACTTTCTTCTGTAAACCTCATTGCACATACTCTAGGATCAATCTGTTTCTAGGAGACAAACAACTTTTACAGAAGGCCCTCTCTTTAGAGATTCATGACATCATGATCAAACCCTGCCCCTATCACACTACTCTTAGGAAAATATCAGACAAACCCCCTTTGACCACTTGGCGGAACAACCAATGGGAATGTCATCCCATTGTATTACTTCCCAAATCTTCATTAATCTCAAGAACTTTTTTGATATAAATGCTCCTTCAGTTACTGACCCTTTCACCCTCTGGTCCTCTTAAAAAGCTTATATTCAGGGTATCTTGATAAAAATTTGCTCACAAATAAAACACCAAAGGACACAGCAGCTATCCAAAATACCTGACACTATAAACAATTTAGAGAAAGCAAACAAGGCAAATTCTGCACCTGGTAATAGTACCAAAATCCTTCAAGCCCGTAACAAGCTGAGAACCCTCCTCACTGTGAACCATACAAAAAGATACACAAACTCTGGGCTAATTTTTATGTGTCAGGCAATAAAGCAGGCAAGTTACTTGCAGCACAAATCAGACAATGCAAATCTAAGCAGAAAATTCCCTTCATCCTTCACCTGACCCATGGTGGCAAAATGTTCCATCCAAAAGATATTGCGTATGCCCTTAGAGCATACTACAACAGCCTATACAATCTTAAAGACAACCCATCGATTCTCCATCCCACCGAATCTGGAAACGCAGGCTTCCTGGATTTGTTACAACTAACAAGGAAATAGAAAAGGTCATTTCTACACTCCCGAATGTCCTCTGGAAGGTTTCCTAATGAGATGTTATCTGCTAATGTTATAACACTTCCTAGGCCGAGGATGGAGCCAGTATCCCCCCCAAAATTTTTGCCCAATCACTTTGCTGAATACTGATATTAAGCTATATGCAAAACTAATAGCATAGAGATTGGCACCCATCATGCCTCACCTTATTCATCTCAAAAATTTGCGCTCACAATGGGTAGACAGACCCCGGACAGCCACCCACAAAATAATAATCACTACACCGCGTTGAATTCATGAAAACCTCAATCCTGTTTCTAACACTTGACGCAGAAAAAGCGTTTGACAAGGTATATAGGGGATACCTTCTACAGACCCTCAAAAAGTTTGGTTTTCATGGTAACATTTTGTTGACTATTACAGCCCTATATATCACACCGTCAGCAACAATATTTACAGATCGAGAATTATCCAACCCTTTTCCAATCACGAATGGAACAAGACAAGAGTACCCCCTTTCACTACTTATATTCATCCTGATGATGGAACCCCTGGCACACAAAATTCAAACCCATTCATCCATCTCAGGCATATGCATTGTAGGCCAGGAGTGCAAAATTACACTATTTGACGATGATATATAACTTTAAAAGCCCTGGCTTCTTCCCTGGTGGTTTCAGAAATACTCTATTTTTAATCCATGCTCTTATTACAAGGTCAATGATTCTAAATCAAATATCTTAGGTGTGGGTATGTCTGAATCTAGCAAACACAGCCTTCAAAATAAATACCCCTTCCAGTGGACACCTTCCTGTATGCCATACCTAGGAATATCCCTAACAACCCTCTCTTCCAATTTATATACTTCGAATTGCACCCCCTTTCTACATACTTGTAAAATGGATCTCCAGAAATTCTGTGCAGAAATTCGGTTGAGGGAAAAAGCAAACAAATGGGCTGATATATATCAGCTAAGCTAAAAAGCAGCACAAATTACCTGAGTGTAATGTGAGACCATCCCCTGGAAGTGCAGCTGGTATGTGTAAACTCATGATGTGAGTGAGAGAAACTGCCATGTCAGGCTCCAAATATACCCCCGGGGGGGCAAAAGCTCCTCCCCAATGTCATGTGCGAACAGGGAGGCGTGCGAGTGCTAAAGGCATTTGTCGCCGCTGGGGGCGAGATTGTGCGCTATCGGGATGATAAACATAGCCTAAGGGTGATGATGCCAGGATTGGCGCTCCTGATGGGCGTGGAAGACATGAAGTAGATATGGGGGTGGCCCCCCTAAGCCACAAGGGCAGGAGGGGACAGCAGGAGGTTTAGAAAGACCCCCTTTGGCACATATCACAGCTCCCAAACTGGACGAAGGGAACTGCCACCAACAGGAAACAGCAAGAGGGCACAGGGCCAACTCAAAGATCAACTGCCCATCTATATACGGCCAGTGGTAGATGTATACCCACATAAAAGAATGATAGCTAGTAGTGACAACAGACCAGGTTGTGGGATAAATGGGTGTCTTCCACCCGAATTATATAGAAACATAAACGATACAGGGTCTGGTGTCACCCCAACATCACCTCCATCCCTAATTCAATACATATATACATGGGGTTCACCCTGGGACTTTGAGTGAGGTGAATATGGTTGGTCAATAAACATATTATGGAAGTAAAAAAAATATAGATTTATTACAATTGTTGCGCATTTGAAACACGACAGCAATAAATGCAGGGCGATAAAATATGCATACAATGTGAACATGGGACAATCCACATACATGGTAAAACAGTGTATACCAATATACAAACGTCAGAGAAATGTGCAAGTATCAGTAGTACCCGATGACGTTTCTCGAGACTGCACTCACTCTTCAGGGCTAAATGCTTTGCTATATCTATAATACAAGTAGTAAATCAAATGAATGAGAGTATGTTGCATCAAATAGGCAGGAAAGTGAGTAATCATCAGGGTCACACTAGGGGACCCCATACTCACCAATGGGCTGGGCCAGGCCATCAGTCGCTCATTCCACCGACTGTTTTTTGTTGTGTTTCAACAATTGTAATAAATCTATATTTTTTTTACTTCCATGATATGTTTTTAGACCAACCATATTCAACTCACTCAAAGTCCCATGTATATATGTTTTGAATTATGGATGGAGGTGATGTTGGGGTGACACTAGACCTTGTATCATTTATGTTCCTTCATTAAAAGAAACCTTTGGATGGAAGTTGTTGATCCATGGTGTGTTGGCAAATATGTACATTTAATGTACACTTAATATTTACACAAATCCATACCATGCAGGCTTTTTGCAATGACAATGACTGTTATATAGCTGAGGGCGGTGCCACCTGGTGACATAAATGAGTGACCCTGCCCTCTCTAATGTCACAAGATGTCAGAAGGGTCGGGGTCACCCGTTTACATCACAGGATGGCCCCCTCTCAGGTATATACCAGCTGTCATTGCAAAAAGCAAAAGCGGGACGCCTCCCATCCAGGCAGAGTTTTTCCATTTTTGTTTTTTATTCTCTGGTTGTCGGCGCTGTCATCAAAGATGGAGTTACATCACACACTTTTTTTTTTAATAAAGGACATGTCCCAAATTGTCTCCTGTCGTTTTTCCCATTTTGACACTTTTTTTGGTAAAAGTGTAGGGGCACACTGTACCCGATACCCATTCACATGAGGGGGCTGGGATCTGGTGGTCCCCTTGTTGAAGGGGGCTTCCAGACTCTGATAAGCCCCCCACCCACAGACCCCCACAACCATCCGGAGGTTGTGGGGAAGAGGCTCTTGTCCCCATAAACATGTGAACAAGATGTTTTGGCGGGGCTCCAAAACACCCTCTCCATGTTGGGGGCATGTGGCTTGGTATAGTTCGGGGCCTGCATCCTGCGGCCTGCCAGGATGCGTGCTTGGATAAGGGTCTGGTGTGGATTTGGGGGGGATCCCCATTTTTTATTTTTTTTTTTATTTTGACGCGGTTAACCTTAATATTCATTCCAGACCCTGGTAATGGATGGGGGGGAATCCATGCCATTTTTTCAATGATTTTTATCTATATTGCCAGGATCCAACAATTCATTACAGCTGCAAGCAGTTTTAAATTACATTTTTACCTTTAGAAATGTAATTTTGATGTGGTAATGTTCTAAACACAGAAAAGATGTACTACTTTACAGGACACCCCCCCAGGCATGATATTTAAAGGAATATTTCATTTTTATCTATACTGCCGGGATCCAACAATTCATTACAGCTGCAAGCAGTTTTAAATTACATTTTTTCCTTTAGAAATGTCATTTTGATGTGGTAATGTTCTAAACACAGAAAAGATGCACTACTTTACAGGACATCCCCCCAGGCATGATATTTAAAGGAATATTTCATTTTTATTGTTTTACTTTGAACATTATTAACCACTTGCCACCCGCCATATAGCAAAATGACAGTGGCAAAGTGGTTTCAATATCCTGACCGGACGTCATATAACGTGATCAGGATATTGAGCCGCTGAGGGGGTGCACATCGCGGCGATCGTTGTTGCGGTGTGTCAGTCTGACACACCGCAACTCCGATCTAGGTAAAGAGTCTCTGACGGAGACTCTTTACCACGTGATCATGGCTAATCACGATGTAAATAGGAAGAGCCGGTGATCAGCTTTTCCTCACGTCTGACAGAAGCGAGTAGAGGAGAGCCGATCGGCTGCTCTCCTGACAGCACAGCCCCCCCTCGGATCCCGCCCAGGACCACCAGGATGGCCACCACACTGGACCACCAGGCATGCCCCCCTAAACCCCCCAGGGAAATACCAATCTGTGCCCAGGCAGCTGCCAATCTGTGCCCAGGCAGCTGCCAATCAGTGCCCACTCCAATTCCTACCACTGCCATTGTCACCAGGGATGCCTATCAGTGCCTCATATCAGTGCCACGTATCAGTGCCCATCAGTGCCACATATCAGTGCCCATCAGTGCCCAGCAATGCCGCCTATCAGTGCCCATCAGTGCCCAGCAGTGCTGCCTATCAGTGCCCATCAGTGCCGCCTATCAGAGCCAACCTATCATTGCCCATCAGTGCCCAGCAGTGCCGCCTTTCAGTGCCCATCAGTGTCGCCTATCAGTGCCCATCAGTGCCAACCAGTGCCACCCAGTGCCACTCATGAGTGCCCATCAGTGCCGCCTATCAATGCCCATCAGTGCTGCATATCAGTGCCACCCATCAGTGCTGCCTACCAGTTGCCATCAGTGCCGCCTACCAGTGCCCATCGTCAGTGCCCATCAGTGCCCGCTCATTGGTGCCATCTAATTGGTGCCACTGTATCAGTGCCTGTCAGTGCCACCTTATCAGTGCCCATCAGTGAAAGAGAAAACTTACTTATTTGCAATTTTTTTTAACAGAAACAAAAGCAAAACTTTTATTTGTTTAGCAAAAAATAAAAACCGCAGAGGTGATAAAATACCACCAAAAGAAAGCTCTATTTGTGGGAACAAAATAATAAAAATTTAATTTGGGTACAGTGTAGCATGACTGCGCAATTGTCATTCAAACTGCGACAGCGCTGAAAGCTGAAAATTGGTCTGGGCAGGAAGGTGTATAAGTGCCCGGTATTGAAGTGGTTAAAATCAATGCTCCTGAAAAAACGTCCATTTTTAAAACTTTTCTTTGCATTGATACATGTCACCGGGTCCCCAGACACTTTTTATGGCAATAACATGCATATAAGCCTTTAAAATGAAATGAGCACTTTTCATTTTTCATGTTCGTGTCCCATAGACTTTAACGGTGTTCGCACAAATTTTTTGCCTGTTTGCAAGTTCTGATGTGAACTGAACCGGGGGTTGTTCGGCTCATCCCTAAAGAAAACCTGTTAGAGTGTGCAAAAGACTTGAGACTGGGGCAGAGGTTCACCTTTCAGCAGTACAATGACCCTAAACATACAGCCAGAGCTACAATGGAATGGTTTAGAACCAAAGCATATTCATGTGTTAGAATGACCCAGTCAAAAAGACCTAAATCCACTTGGGAATCTGTGGCAAGTTGCTGTTCACAGACGTTCTCCATCCAACCTGAGCTATTTTGCAAAGAAGAATGAGCAAAAATGTCACTCTCTAGATGTGCAAAGTTGGTGGAGACATACCCAAAAAGACTTGCAGCTGTAATTGCAGCAAAAGGTGGTTCTACAAAGTAATGCCTCAGGGGGGGCTAAATACAAATGCACGCCACACTTTTCAGATATTTATTTGTAAAAAAAAAGATTTATAATTTTTCCTCCACTTCACAATTATTTGACACTTTGTGTTGGTCTATCATATAAAATCCCAATAAAACACATTTACATTTTTTGGCTGTAACATGACAAAATGTGGACAATTTCAAGGCGTATGAATACTTTTTCAAGGCACTCTATTGTTGTAAATGCTTAAGAGTCCTCTTAGGACCCTCCTTTTGTTTAATAGCATGACTTGCCCTAATATTTTTTACCTTCTGCTTGTTATTGTACTTGCTTTGTACACCATCCTATGTGCTGTATATTCTATTTTTCAAAACCAAATAAACATTATATTGAAAAAAAAAAAAAGAATTGTGTACGTACAGATTCCATTGATGAAAATCAAATTCTAAGAGCAATATAATTCTTATCAAAGTCTATGGAAAGTGGTTAGCATCTGAAAAACAAAAACACATTTTAAAGCCAAAACTTTTTTTTAATCTGTAATTTTTAACATGCTATTTATACACACTCTAATCCATGTAGAAAATAACAAGACACTGGAAATGTATATTCTGTTTGTGCGTATATGCCTGGAGGGGGGGTTGTATATATGCCTGCTGTAGTAGTGAAAGTTGTATAGCTATGGCTTCTGAAGAGGTGGAGGTGAAGTATTTATGGCTGCTGGGGAGAGAGGTGTATTTGCACTATACTGACCACCAATGTTGTGGGGCACACTTATAAATAATGTAAAGGGCCACTACCCTGACTACCAATGTATGGGGCACTACATTGCCCTCCATTGTAAAGGGACCAAACTGTCCATTAGACATGAGCAATTTGTTTCTGTCGAATACAAATTCAAATTAATATTTGGTTATTCAGAGGTTCGGATGTATCCGACTCTCCATATTAAGTAGTAATGAATAGTAACACATTTCATTGAATTTGTTTCCTTTATTTGTTTTCTAATAATTCTCAGAACTTTTAGACTTCTGATCGGTCGAAAAAAGATGAATCGATTTGAATTCTGTATGAAGAATAGCTGGTTGTTAAGCAGCGGGCCTGGAAGCCGGCCTCTGCATCGTTAATAACCAATGACTCATCAGCTGTCGGCGTTAGGTCCCCCACAAAATCCACACCAGACACTTATCTGAGCATGCAGCCTGGCAGGCCAGGTAAGGGGGGACAAGCGAGCGCCCCCCCTGAACTATATCAGGCCACATGCCCTCAACATGGGGGGTGCAAGGTGCCCAAAGCACCTTGTTCCCATGTTGATGGGGACAAGGGTCTCTTCCCCAGAAACCCTGGGCTGTGGTTCTGGGGGTCTGCGGGCGGGGGCTTATCGGAATACTCAGCCATCCCTATCCATGGCTCATCCATCCCCATTCACGCTCATCCATGCTACATCAGTTCTCATCCATGCCACATCCATGCCACTACAGTGCCTCACAAAAGTGTAATAGGTAGTTAATTTGACATGTATGTCCCTAGAACACCTGACGGTGCTCCCGGCATGTTGGGCCTCTCTATGTGGCCAGGCTGAGTAAAAGTCTCCCACATGTGGTATCGCTGTACTCAGGAGGAGTAGGAGAATCTATTTTGGGGTGTAATTTTTGGTATTTACATGCTATGTGTTAGAAATATTGTATAAATGGACAACTTTGTGTAAAAAAAATGCGTTTTCATTTTCTTTACACATTTTCCAAAAACTTGTAGAAAAAAAATGACATGTTCAAAAGACTCATTATGCCTCATAGATTATACATTAGATTGTTTTCTTTCCAAAATGGGGTCATTTTTTGGGCGTTTCCATTGTCCTGGTGCTCCAGGGCCTTCAAAAGTGTAAGAGGTAGTCAAGAAATTATATGTGTAATTTATGCTGCAAGAACACCTGATGGTGCTCCCTGCATGTTGTGCCTCTGTATGTAGACACACTGTGTAAAAGTCTCACACATGTGGTATTGCCATACTCAGGAGGAGTAGCAGAATGTACTGAATTAATTTTGGGGTGTAATTTGTGCTATGCATATTCTGTGTGTGAGAAATAACCTTCTAATATAACAATTTTCTGAAAAAAAAATCTTAATTTTGCAAAGAATTGTGGGAAAAAATTGCAACTTCAAAAAACTCACCATACCTCTTAATAAATACCTTGAAATGTTTACTTTCCAGAAAGGGGTCATTTGGGGGGTATTTGTACCTTCCTGGGTTGTTAGGGTCTCAAGAAATGAGATCAGTACATCAGGTGTGATCAATTTTCAGAGATTGGCACCATAGCTTGTGGACTCGATAACTTTCACAAAGACTAAATAATATACATCGATTTGGGTTATTTTTTACCAAAGATATGTAGCAGTATAAATTTTGGCCAAAATTTATGAAGAAAAATTATTAATTTGCTAAATTTTAACAGAAGCGAAGAAAAATGCATTTTTTTACAGAATTTTCGGTCTTTTTTCTTTTATAGCGCAAAAAATAAAAAACCCAGCAGTGAATACCACCAAAAGAAAGCTCTATTTATGTGAAAGAAATAACAAAAAAAATTCATGTAGGTACAGTTTTGCATGACTGAGTAATTGTCATTCAAAGTGTGAGAGCACCAGTTATTGAACAGTAGTTTACAAGACCAAACTCTTCCCAGTCGTTCCTTGATTTCAAGCATGCGTGTATATACTTTCGACTTTTGTGTGACGGATTTCTGTACTGACCATCCAAAAATTAGACATTGAGTTCACATCAGACAAAAATTTTATAACCTGCACATCCAGCTTTTGTCTGATGTAAAAGTCAAATTTCTGTCGAATGCACCATACTAACGATCCGAAAATCCTCAGACAGTTTGTCTTCAGACTTTTCCCTTCTGATTTTCGTACCGTGTGTACGAGGCCTAAAGCCTTGTACACATGATGCGACTGTTGGCAGGGGATTGTCTGTTGACAGACTGTTGTCCTAAAATCTTACTGTTAGTATGCTCCTTTTGACAATTGTTGTCCAATGTTCGGCCAACAAATGTTGGATGTAAGGCTAGTAAATTTTTGGTGGACAACAGTCTGTTGCCTGATTTTTGTATAGTCAGTACACAAGCCCGTCACACAAAAGTTGAAAGTACAAACGCGCATGCTCGGAATCAATGCTCACCAAACACGAAATTAGCAGAAGGGGCCCAAAGGGTGGTGATCAAGAGCTGAAATTCCTCATAGTGTGGGGGTGTGGCCTGGACATGGCTGAGTAAAGTTGCATCTTGTGAGAGCTCCCGGCCCTGCCCTACCTTTCCCGGCTAAATCAACTATCTAGCACTGGTATGCTATCGGCAAAAAGGAATATAACAAGAGCATCTACATGGGCAACCAACTCTAACATGTCCAAGGGCAATAAACATCAATTTTTCTTGCAACTCCAGAGACTCTCCCTGGGCGCTAGAGTGGTGGCTCCACGTGGCTCCCCACAGGAGGCCCAGGCCCCAGACACATGACTTCCATCTCCAAGTCCCTCAGCTGCCTTCGACTGCTTCCTGGAAACTACGGCAGCCTTTCGGCCAGAGATTTCTCCCACCTCACAACCACCAGCAGCAAGCCAGCTCGACCAGGACATTCAGGCAATGCTGCAGGCCCTCCCCACTAGGATGGATATTGAAGCCCTGATCCTCCGACTGGAGCAAACCCACTACTGAGACATCCAGAAGGTGAGAGAAGACATGACCACACTCACTGACAGGGTGGCTACAGGAGAGGCCTCTCTCTCCATCCTGGCATGCCGGGTGTCGGATCCTGGACACTCAATGGGACACGGCCATTATGCTTCAGCTCCATCTCGAGGACATCAAGGACCAAAATAGTCACAACAACCTTTGGCTCTGTGGTCTCCCGGAGGCCACGGGCATTGGGTAGACAGTCATAGCGACCTTCCATAAGGTCTTGGAGACCCCCTCTGTGACAATAGTAACTGTCAGGGTACATAGAGCCCTGGGCTCCAGGTCCAGCCAGACCGAGAGATGTGGTGTGCAGACTACACCGCTACACACAGAAAGAAGACATACTGCGTAATGCCTGGGAGCAGGGAGATGTGGAATTTGATGGGACTCCAATCAAGATCCTACCCGATCTCTCCCAGGCGACACTAAGACGCAGGGCTCTCCTACGCCCTATCCTGGAGCTGGCGAAACAAAGAGGATGCACCTATCGCTGGGGCTACCCGCTGGCAGTCACCTTTAGAAAAGATATGTCCTCCTTCACTCTGCACACACCAGCGGAACTGCCGACGTTGTTCTCCTTCCTGGACACCAATCCAATACGGGTCCCGGATTGGCTCCTGTTCCTCCCACGTCCCACCGGCAGGTTGGATCTAAACACGAGGCCTGCTGCACGCCCAACCACAAAGATCCAGGAGAAGATCCCGGGGGCCTTCTGTGGAAGGGTCATGTGAGTCTTGAGCGAGCTGTCATTTTCTGTTTTCACCCCCCTTACCACCTCCGCCCATTTAGCTGACCTACCTTGTGATCGGCCCACTGCCTGCCAGTAGCTGACTCTTTACAGTGATCCCCGCCCCTCACGTCTCCCCCAAGTTGAATCCATCCCCAGCCTAGCAGCGTGTTTTGACCCCCCAATGGCAGAACTTGCTACACTGTACATGGACACCCACTGCCGTGGGACCCGAGCAACATCATGTTTCACGTTTGCCTGTTGACTCTAAGATGTGCACCTATTTCCCACATACACAGTGAAATGATCTACTGGGGGTTGTCGATCCCTAATGTTTTACTCCTGCCGCAGATGAAGTATTGCTTCTGTGCAGGCTACAGGAGTCCCGAACTTGCAAGCTCCACCTGCCCCACAGGGCATTGAAAATTATCTTGTTTGCACTAATGCTGTTCTTTCTACAGTGTTGCTCCTAAATTTCTTAATGAAGGACTTTGTGCCTTAATGTTTTATGTTTACTTTTGTAAGCAGAATTGAATGATGATGCCTAGCATGTTACACAAAGGACAAATGTATGCATCAGAGTCTGGTTACACTGGCTTCCATGCAGAGCCCTGTTTGCCTGATCCTGGCCCCTGGGGAAACCATCATGCTTGTCCACCCTGATTGCTACAACCTCTTGCTAACAGCACCAGTGTATATTAGGGGTCCGAACCACTGGATCTTAAGATTGCCCTTACATGCTTACCCTGGGTTGAGACAGGGGAGAAACCTATCAGCACTATGCTTAAATGACCTGACTACTATGCAGCTAGGGTCACACCTTCTTGGAAGTCATGTCCAATGAATTCTCCATGCTGGGAGGGGTACCTGACTAGGATGCCTTACAAAGGGGGGGTAGTCCCTGGATAGCTGTGAGATAAACAGGGAGATTGTCTTATTTCTGTATATATAAAACATTGCAGGGCAGCACAGTGGTGTAGTGGATATCACTTTCAGCTAGCAGTAAGAAGGGTCGCTGGTTCAAATCCATGACACTACCGGCCTGCATGTTTGCATGTTCTCCCTGTGCCTGCGTGGGTTTCCTCCGGGTACTCCGGTTTCCTCCCACACTTCAAAGACATGCTGGTAGGTTAATTGGATCCTGTCTAAATTGTCCCTAGTATGTATGGATGTGAGTTAGGGACCTTAGATTGTAAGCTCCTTGAGGGTAGGGACTGATGTGAATGTACAATGTATATGTAAAGCGCTGCGTAAATTGACGGCGTTATATAAGTACCTGAAATAAATAAAATAAATCCCTCTTCTATTGTGTGTGATGGGAACCCCGCGCCTACTAAGTGGAGTTTCTGTCATTCTAGGAAGAGACTTTGGGGTGGGTGCAGTGGTGCATTCATGGATTTTTCAGGGGGACTCAGATGTACACCTACAATTAGATTTAGCTCAAGTTTTTGTTTTGTTTATGCCTCACAATAACACAAGTCTTGATACAAATGTTGATTGTATGCTGATATGTCATGTTAAATAAGTACCCTTGCCAGGGGGTTGGGTTGGGTTGGGGGATCTCTTCCCGAATCTGTCTAACTACTCCTCTATATAGGAATACGCTCAATTCCCAGTTTACTGGACAGCGTCTTAGCAAAATTTTGCTACTTGCTCTTGTTTACACTAAGGTTGCTACCTCTTATTGCAGCCTCCTACTTACTTGGTCTATCCGAACTTTTCTATTACTTTTATGCTCTCCTTCCCTCTGTGCCCCCCTTTTCTATTTAATACCTCTTGGCTCCATATATCTCCTTGGACCTTCCCTACTCTCTCCTTTTTCCGCTTAATGCTACCTCTATTTCTCTCCCTCCCCCCCGTTATACTCCATGAACATGGACGTACTCAGAGTAATGTCACTTAATGCAAAAGGGCTCAACATCCCTGAAAAAAAATGGATGATTTTGCAGGACATGCACTGTCTTCAAGCGGACATCATCTTTGTGCAAGACACGCATTTTAGAGATGACAAACTACCCATGCTCAGGAACAAATTTTTCCCTATGACATACCACTCTACATACCCGGTAGCAAAAGCTCTGGGAGTATTCATCCTACTGTCCACATGGGTACCCTGGATACACCTTGACACAATGACAGACCCCGGAGGATGCTTCCTATTCTGCAAATTTTTATGTCCCTAATAGCCAACAGGACCTTTTCCTTAGTCGGCATCTTAAAACACTCCTCGAGTTCACAGAGGGCCACCTAATTCTTGGGGGAGATTGTAACATTCCGCTGATCCCTACAGAAGATACTTAGTCGGGGTCTTCCTAAGTTCCGCCTGGCACCTACAAACGTATTGCTAAATCCCTTCACAATGCACAACTGGTAGATGCTTGGTGTCTATTTCACCCTGGCGAAAGAGACTATGCATTCTTCTCCACACTGCACCAAGTATATTCACGTATAGATTACTTCTTGATTCCAGATTCCCAGCTACAAGCGGTCAGGGACACCTCCATAGGCTCCATTACATGGTCAGACCATGCTCTGGTGGTCTTGTCCTATGCCCTGACAGTCGAGTAGGCTGAGTAGGGCATGGAGGCTGAATGAGAGTCTCCTGCAGGAACAAGACTTGTTAGCTGACGTCATCAAAGAAATAGGGCATTACTTCCAAACCAACGACACACCCGACAGCAACTCGTGCACCATATGGGAAGCCCACAAAGTGGTGATAAGAGGGGTACTTATTAAACATGGGGCTAAGATCAAATGACAATGTACCATTCAATTGACTTCCCTTCTACGTGAGCTACAGGCTGTGGAAGCTTGGCATAAACATGCCTCGTCACAACCGTTGGAAAGAAAACGTAACGTTCTCCGTAAACAAATTACTGACCTCCTGCACTTCAGAGCCAAGGTGGCGATACAAGTCACGATCATACAAGCCGGGTAACAAATGTGGTAGACTGTTGGCCCAGTCCCTTCACTCACAGAAATTCTCATCGTACATACCTCACATTACGTCTCTCTCTGGCCATAAAATCACCCTACCTCACACGGGAATTCCATATTTTCTATGAATCATTGTATAATTTACGTACAACAACCCCCTCCCACAAGCAAATATTGGAATACATATCCTCTTCCCAGACGATGCGGGTAAACTCCTGGAGGACCCCATTACATTATCTGAGCTCCAACTGGTCATAGGAAACAATAAACCAAGGAAAGCAATGTGGCTTAACAGTTTTATGCTTCAATATTACAAAACCTTGCTCCCCTCCCTTGGTAACCACATGGTTAAACTCTTTAATGCTCTGGGCACGGGGAAACCATTCTATGAAGCTACCCTCCAGGCACACATCTCTGTAATCCCAAAAGATGGCAAAGACCCCACCCTCTGTGGGAGTTACAGGCCCATATCCCTACTGAATACTGACCTTAAACTCTTCACCAAAATCATTGCAACTAGATTACAGCAACACCTCCCTGACCAGGTTGGCTTCATCCCAAGCCAGAGACAACACAACCAAAGTTCTCAATTTATTGCATGTAGCCAACACAATTAAAACTCCATGTGTTTTTCTAGGGACAGATGCAGAAAAGGTCTTTGATTGTGTTAATTGGCTTTTCATGTTCTCGGTATTATGACATGCGGATCTGGGACATAATATGCTTAATTGGATTACATCCATTTACTCCGGCCCATCAGCTAGGGTTAGGGCTAATGGAGTTTTATCTGAACCCTTCCCGATCACCAGCTGGACAGACAGCAATGTCCCCTGTCACCCCTCCTTTTTTGCCCTATACTTGAAACCTTTTTTGTGTCATGTGCGGCTCAACCCTGATATCACTGGAGTTACTGTGGGAAACTCACAATAAAAAGTATCAGCATATGCAGACAATCTGATGTTTTCACTTGCGAAACCAGTCATCTCCCTCCCAAAGCTGCTACGCGAATTTGAAATCTACGGCGCACTATCCAATCTAAAAATTAATTTTACCAAATGAGAAGTGATGGGGGTCGATATACCACAGCCACATCTCTTACACCTTCAAACGAGTTTTAATTGAAATGGACGGAAATATCAAGGAACTTTCATTCCTTCAAAGTTTTCCAAACTCTTCGACCTAAACTTCCCCCCTCTTCTAAAAACGGTCTGGACTCTTCTCAATACATGGCACACTGGCCTCCACTCATGGTTTGACCACTGTAACATGCTGAAAATGAGCATCCTCCCTAAATTTTGATATCTCCTCAGGCCCTACACACTTACTACCATGCAACACATCTCAGTAGGCTTATAGACTGGTGCTGACACCATGATGCCAAGCTGTGGCCTCAATTTGAACAGGCTCAAAGTGTTGTACCCTTAAATAGAGCACCTTGGTGTTACGCATCGCTACCCGCCAATGTTAAACGACACCCCTCATCGGCCCACTATACGCATTTGTGCCAATCTCTTATCTTGGACCTCTCTCTCATCTCAAAACTCGCCCCTAGTTCCTATATTGGGAAATCCACAGTTCATGCCTGGACTTCGCAATGCAATTTTTCAGAATCTAATCAGATCAGGCCACTTCCAAGCCTCACACAACCGAACCACAAGAAGATGGGTGTCTATATCAGAACTCACAGACCTGGCGGCTCCTTTCCGCTTGGATTTTCTGAGAGCACCTCAGCTGCACCACTTCTTAAAATCCATACCACACCCTAGCGAATCTGGCCAACCTCTCACAACCTTAGAGGAATGCTGCTCAGACTCTGGTGCTCTACCACACGTGCTTTCACTTGCTTACAACCTGTTGATTGCGCCCCCAGATGACTTCCAACCCCTGGGTCTGATCGGGTATGAACGGATTTAAATCGCCATTTTAGCCCATGCCAGTGACTTCATATCCTCTGATTCGTACACAAATCCTCCATCTGTACAAAACACAGGAGACTAACTTTAAAATTCTGTCAAGGTGGTATAGAACCCCATCACAACTACATAAATACTTTCCCACGACATCTGTGGTGGTGCCAGAGGGATCGAGGAACCCTCCTACACATCTTCTGGTCATGCCCCAAACTCACTGACTTTTGGAGGAAAGTATGTCAAATCGCACAGAAGTTCACGGAACGTCCTATCCCAGAAGACCTGGATTTCTTTCTCCTACATGCTTCAAAATTTAAAAGAAATCTGTGATCCGCCACTTCCTTGACGCTGCCAAGGCATGTATCCCCCTTCATTGGAAATCCCCACACCCACCTATGGCTTAGAAAAATTGTAGTAATAAACAAAATGGAGAACCTTATCCTCACAGCCAGACATCAGCGAGACCAATACTCCAAAACTTGGACCCTATGAAACTTGTTTGTGTTCTCTGATGAGGGCCAGGCCCTCCTGGGAAACTACACAGATGCCTGAAATTTACAGCATCTCTCCCTTTGCATCTCTGATATGTGACAAATGTACTACACTATGTTATTCCATGGCCACTCTGTGGACCAATGTTCTTGGACCCTCCCCCCTTTTCTCCACCTTTGACTTTCCTTTTTTCTACTTTCTCTTGTCTACAGCCAGCCCTCTACTGTTGTAAAATGAGGAAAATTGTGAGAGACGAGACCCATGGAATAGTGCTCTAATCCATCATGCTCTCATGGGGAAGTAGAGTGTATACTGTACTATGTCTAGTAGAATTATAAACCAAGACAGTTTGATGTGATATAGACTCTGGAGATACACCTAATCTCTGTCATTATTCTCTCCTCCCATGTAGTAACACATACTATTGTGATGTGTTGTACCATATGTGTTCATACATTACGTTTTTGTATTTTTCCTTCTTATGTTGGCCCTGTGGGTCTTGTCTTTTTGACTAAATAAAAAATGTGAAAAAAAAATAAATTCCTTGTAGTACGTCACTACTTTCGTGTTTGTTGCACGACAATTGTGTACCGTTAGTATGCAAAACAAGATCCTGGCAAACGCGCTTTTGACAAAAATCAGACGCTCAGTTGGCCAACAATTGCATTGTGTATACGAGGCTTTAAGGTTTGAGCTCATATTATATGGTTTTGGTAAATCTGAAGACAAAAATCTGCAGAAAATCTAATAGTGTGTATGGGGCCTAAAGCCGGTTTGATTGTTGGAAGGGGATTGTCTGTTGACAGACTGTTGTCCTAAATTCTTACCATTAGTACGCTCCTTTTGACAATCATTGTCCAATTTTTGGCCACCAAATGTTGGATGGCAGGCTAGTAAATTTTCGGTGGACAACAGCTCCAAGTCTGATTTTCGTATGATCAGTACACAATTGCATCACACAAAAGTCGAAAGTACAAACATGCATGCTCAGAATCAATGCTCACCAAACACAAAATTAGCAGAAGGGGCCCAAAGGGTGGCACTCAAAAGCTGAAATTTCTCGTAGTACATCACTATGTGGCACGACAATTGTGTAACGTTAAAAACAAATGGGAGCTGGTGCTGCGCTGTTTAATGGAGAACCAAATAATCAGATCAAAAGAGGAGAAAATGTACTGGTAATGGTAGCAGTACACATAAAAAATTAATAGTGTAAACAATAACCACAGTGTGTGGTAAAGTGGCTGATATCAAAGTGCAAAATGCAAAGTAAAAATGTTGAGACACTACAGTGATTCTTCTATAATCAAATCAAAAAGAAAAAAAAATACTGCTAAAGGTAGCAGTACATATCCAAATAAATAAATGAACAGATCAATAATGTAAACAATATGCACGGTGGGTTATAAAGTGACTATAAAGTGACGGATTTGTTTACTGGCATCCTATCGAGTCGTTTCAGGCTGTTCTTGAATCCAATCAACCTGGCACTCTACAAGATAAACCATGTGGTCCTGTGCTGCTGTATCCTACATAATATTTTTAAGTAGGAATGCTACCAGCTACCTAGCCTCACTGTCAAGTGATGTGGACCCTGCAGTGGCAGGACCCAGCTGAAGAGGATGCAGCCTGTCTGTCTGTGGGCGTGCTGACGGCTATTGAAAATGCCTGTGCTGGATTGACAAATTGCCCAAGATTTACGTCAGAAATACCTTGAATATTTTGTAGGTAGAGGGGCAGTGACTTGGCAGCAAATTGTAACTAATCATTTATATATGTTTTTGTAGATCATAAACTCCTATTTCATTTGAACTACTGTTGTCTGTGTTTCTTATATGTCCCCAAATGGGCTTTATTTTGGCCACTTGCTCCAATAGTGCAAATGTACCTTAATTGCTACATGAGGTGACAATATCTTCTTCAGCTAATTATTATGGTGTGCTGTGGGTCTGCTACACACACAATGTTTTGGTTTTTAATGGATCTAATGCATGAAGTTCAAAAATATTATGTTTTTAACTCCTTTCATTTTTTGGAGGCCTAAAAATTGCAGGAGTTGTCCACATCTAGGAGCACATCGTTACTGTAACTACAACAACTATTGAAATACACTGGTATTGAGCAATGAATTAATATGCCACACATTGTTTAGTAAAAAAACATTTTACTCAAAGCACATTCACATGTGCGTTTTAAGGTTTTAAAACAAACCAACATCTTAGTGTATAACATGTATGTTTTGCATTATTTCTCCTTTTTTGTGGCTAAACAGGCATGTTCTAAAGCATTAGATACACATCCGAAACTCAGTAACTTACAAAGTTCGAGTTTGGTAAAGTGAAGGCCAAACGAGACATTAGCATCCCAAGACTGTGTAGATGTTGCCTATCTCAGATGGGGTGATCTCACTCCTCTAAAAGCCAAAATACGAAGACACGTACACATAGAGGCCTAACAATTAAATGTCCCTTATGATCCCATGCCTAAAATGTGTGTAGTTCTATTTTTAAAAACCCCCAAAACACACAGTGTGTCAACATGTGCTATATCCCATCATGGGGTATCAATGGAATGCGTTTTGGGGGTGCTCAGAGCTACTTTAGTTATGAAGAAGGGGTTGCACCCCCAAAACGCATCCATTGATACCCTGTGATGGGAGATAGCACATGTTGACACACTGGGGTTTATTTACAAAAGGCAAATCCACTTTGCACTACAAGTGCACTTGGAAGTGCAGTCGCTGTAGATTTGAAGGGGACATGCAAGGAAAATAAAAAACAGTATTTTTGCTTGTACATGATTGGATGATAAAAACAGCAGAGCTTCACTTCATTTCAGATCTTCCCCTTAGATCTACAGCAACTGCACTTGCAGTGCATTTGTAGTGCAAAGTGTATTTGCCTTTAGTAAATAAACCCGACTGTGTGTTTTGGGTTTTTTGAAAAATAGATGTATGGAACTACACACATTTTAGGCATGGGATCATGGGGGAAATAAGAATGTTAAGGCCCACTTTGGGGGCACCTTAAAATTTGGGGTTTTAGATTCTAAAAAACACATAAACATTACAATTCACATTAGTTAGGGCAGTGTTTCCCAACTCTCCTCCTCAAGATGCAAACCCAGGTCATGTTTTTGAGATTTCTTGAATTTAACACAGGTGATGTTGTCATTTTCACTGTTAGTAATTCGCAGTCGTTTATAGACTGAGCAAAATCTAGAAAACAGGACCTGGTGGTGCACCTAGAGGAGTGGAGTGTAGAAACACTGAGTTCTGTCCCTAAACTTTTACATTTAAAAGTCATAAAAACATGGAAATTAATAAGGGCAAACAGGAGCCAACAAGTGGAACAATAAACTTCAGACCAGGAATGAGGAAATTAGAATTTGGCAAGCATGTCCACAAAATCTCTTATTCTTCACTGTAAAGCAGTGGCAGCCTCCTTAATTTGCTACAGTTCCTTGAAACAATGCAACATATCTACACTCATTCTGCCAATAGTACATTGTGGAAGATCATGACCTAGTAAGAAAGTATAAAGTATTAAGGGAATGATGTTCAAGTGGCTGAGGCCCTACATGGTGAGTTATGGTCACGTTACTAGTCAAATTAAGGAAATACTTACCTACCCAGTCTATTGTTGCTTGCAACCCACTTTGCCTTCAGACACCTACACTACTAGGAATGTAAACTACTTTGTAATCTTGGCCCTGGTGCCTGGGTCTCCTAAACTCGGATACTTAGCAACACTGCCAGCTCCTTCCACTTCTTCCTTCTCCATGCTAATGTTAAGGCACTACCTGCTTTGCTAATGTGTGGAGTGGGTGTTTGGTTTGGACATCTAAACACTCGACATGTATACACATTTAAAGGCAACATTCCAAGAATACTTACTTGTGCAAACAAGAGGCTCCCGAATACTTTCTTCCTCTTCTGGTTCACTTTGGTCCTCACTGTGACTCATGTCAAGGGATTTGATGTCCATAATGGCAATGTCTGTGCTGGGTCCAGAAGTCGAATCCCATGGCTCCAAAGAAACATCCTGGGTGAGCTGACCACACTCACTTTCCTCTAAAAAGAAACAATACACCATTTATTAAGCCACCCCAAGTCACATCTGTTTCTAGCATCCATTTTGCTACATTAGTTGAACAACCCTGCACTTGGTCTGATGTCAATGTTTGCTCCTGACTAGTGGAGTCCACCATGCTGCACTCTTTTTTTTTCTGTGAAAAATGCATAAAAAAGGAAGGTGATGACATTTTCCAGAGGGCAAACACTTGACAAGTACCAACATTGAAAAAGTCCTGCAGTTGCCCCCCAACCTTCTCGTCTCCTATGGGATACGGGATATATGATGATCATCCTAGCAGTCATGACTCTGTGTGATTGGGAGCCCTGGGGCCTCACCTCTACCCATGTCTACACTGGCAAGGCTGCATTAATGGACACTGATGAGCCAGGCAACACCCAGAAAGTGTTCTGCCCTGGCCCATGGCCTTTGGCCACCTAGAAACACCCCTATCAGTGACTAAATTAGTGTGTTTGAAGTTGGCACTTATATTTTTGGGGGAAAGATGGCCTTGCTGCATCCCCTGTTGAGGCCCAAACGAGGGTAGCCTCTCTTCGTGGCTTGTGGTGGCTTGGCTGGAGCCTCCTTTTTTTGTGCCTCCCTGTTGAAAGAAGAAAAAACAATAAGTTCCAAAAAAAGGAATGGCTAAAAACATGACCAAATAAGAATGTTCATATATGCTTTATATTTACCTTCATCTTTGGAATCCCAAGTCATACAAAGATTTTAGAAAAGCTTATATAGAATTCTCTAGAGCTACTTGGAGAAAGAACATATACAGATAATTTACACTTATACATATTGTTTAGATTCAAATATTGCTTACTTTTTTTTTATGATCTGATGTACGTACTTCATCTGGTCTTGTTCATGGTGTTTGAGATCAGACCATCATTTTTGGATTTGGTTCTTTGATCGTTCCACCAAAAATTTGCACTGCAAAACGGTGATGACCTTCTCCAAAGTGATGTCCTTTCGGATGTTGGGCCTTTTGTAATTTCGCAGTCGTAATCGTGCTTTTCTTCTTTAGGATGCGCACCATCTCCACCATCTCACCCTTGCTCATGGGGGTTGCTTTGTGCTTCCTATGAGCTCCACCACCGCGGGGCTGGTTGTAACTTGCTGAATCCGCCATGTTGTTCCTCCCAAATGTTCCACCATGTGTCACATGCAGAAGAGAGATGGTCATGCCCCAGAGTCATGATGCACTGAGAGCAGGGCTTCACGCATGCACAGTGTGTATAAAGCCGGAACCCACGGTCGATGGAGCGGCCGTAGGAACGAATGTGGAGTGGAGGATGAATGATCGCCAACACATGAAAGGAGCAGAAAATGAAGGAACAATTAGAAATTGGGGCATAGGTGGGTGGTGGCCTATACTGCTTAGATTGATGCCTATATCGGGACCAGCTTATGGGTTAAGCCAGATATTATGGTTTGTATTGTGTTCTGTCTTGCAGGCATCATATCATCATTATGGTTAAATTCACTTTGCCAGAATTTCTCCCCCAATTCATTGACCTGTACTGGGAGCTGCCCTGTCTCAAAGGTGAAGAGTAGAGACTACTCATTTAAAATATTGAGGAAAGCAGATTTGGAGAAACTGGTAGAGTTGTACAAACCTGTGTAACCCAGGGCAGACACCAGCTATATAAAGTAAAAGATAGCTAACCTTCGGGCTACATTTGAAAGGGAGCTGAACAAAGTCCTGGACAAAGTCCTGGACTCTGAGAGATTTGGAGCAGCAGCAGATGACCTATATGTCCCCAGGCTGTGTTATTACCACAGCCTGCGGTTTTTGACAGACCATGCAGAACCCAGGCTATCACTGTCTACGCTCCCTTCGACGTCTGCTGAGGCCACAGCGCCTGAGGTCCGCACAGGTCCTGATGCACAGGATGAAGATGTGGAGGTGCCCTAGCTTGACCCAGGTATAGCATTGTTGAACATATGTGTATCCAAAAATACAATGATGATAACTAGACTTTATTGGGAAAATATTTCTGCCTTAACAAAGTGGTTTCCATATCAATAGACAGTAGTGACCAAAAATGATTTGAACAAGAATGAAAAATGCTGCGGTCAGAATGATAGTCTATTCTATTTCTCAACATTCAATTTGCAACAGTGAGGAGATCGAAATTGTGTGTGATTGATGACCAAACCCTAAAAAAAATTCTAATTATGTCCCATTTTCATACACAGGAAAGTGTCAGTCTGGAGGAGCCAGCGGCCAGCAGCCAGAGTCCCAGATAGGGATGAGCCGAATACCCCCCGGTTCGGTTCGCACCAGAACCTGCGAACGGACCGAAAATTCGCACGAACGTTAGAACCCCATTGACGTCTATGGGACTCGAACGTTTGAAATCAAAAGTGCTCATTTTAAAGGCTAATTTGCATGGTATTGTCCTAAAAAGGGTTTAGGGACCCGGGTCCTGCCCCAGGGGACATGTATCAATGCAAAAAAAACTTTTAAAACGGCCGTTTTTTCAGGAGCAGTAATTTTAATGATGCTTAAAGTAAAAAAAAAAAGTGAAATATTCCTTTAAATATCGTACCTGGGGTGTGTCTATAGTATGCCTGTAAAGTGGCGCGTGTTTCCAAATAATTACTCAGGGATAGTCACTCAGCATCGGCATAGGCAGTCTTTGAAGGGATCTGAAAAAAATTATTCGGTTACATCAGCATCAGGTGCTTGGTAGCTGGTGGTGATCCAAGACTGATTAATTTTTATGAAGGTCAGTCGATCGACCGAGTCGGTGGACAGACGCACCCTGTGATCGGTTACAAAGCCTCCAGCAGCACTGAATGTGCATTCCGAAAGAACGCTGTATGCAGGACAGGCCAGTAGCTCAATTGCATACTGTGCAAGCTCTGGCCAGTGATCCATCTTCAAGACCCAGTAACCCAGAGGATTTTTGGTGGGAAAGGTGTCCAATTCAGATCTTGCCCCTAGGTATTCCTGCACCATGTAAAACAGACGCTGGCGATGGTTGCTGGAACCGATCATACCTTGGGGCTGCGGACCAAAAAAATTGTCTGAACGCATCGGTCAGACGGCCACCTTCTACACCGCTCCTTCTTTGACTGACCGAAGCCTCAGCAACATGTTGTCCAGAAACAGGAGTTTGTAACCTCCCAGTCTCTGGGAACGCGTTGCACAGACCTTTCTGCAAGGCCTCCCAAAGATGTTTCATCCTCTGCTCCCTCTGCGATGGCAAGATAAGGTCCGCAACCTTACCCTTGTAACGTGGATCAAGGAGGGTTGCCAGCCAGTATTGGTCCTTCTCCTTGACACCATGAATACGAGGATCCTTACGCAGGCTTTGCAGGATCAGGGAGGCCATGCAGCGTAGGCTTGCTGAGGCATTCGGTCCGGAGTCCTCTGGGTCACTAAGGATGACATGGTCCGCAGCCATCTCCTCCCAGCCACGTACAAGTCCATGTGTTTCTTGGGACTGATCCCTTAAAGACTGCTGCTGATGCTGAGTGCCAGGCTCCACCTCCATACTGACACAATCTTCCTCCTCCTTCTCCTCCTCCTCTTCCTGTGTGATCGGCGGGCACGCAGGAACACTGTCTGGATAAAGGGGGCCTTGAGAGCTAAGGAAGTCCTCCTCTTCCTGCCTCTGTTCTGCCTCAAGTGCCCTGTCCATTATTCCACGCAGCGTGTGCTCCAACAGGTGGACAAGGGGGACAGTGTCACTGATGCATGCACTGTCACTGCTCACCATCCTCGTGGCCTCCTCAAATGGTGACAGGACAGTGCATGCATCCCTGATCATGGCCCACTGGCGTGGGGAAAAAAAAACAAGCTCCCCTGACCCTGTCCTGGTGCCATAGTCGCACAGGTACTCATTGATGGCCCTCTGCTGCATGTGCAGCCGCTGCAGCATGGCCAAGGTTGAGTTCCACCTGGTGGGCATGTCACAGATTAGGCGGTTCTTGGGCAGGTTAAACTCCTTTTGGAGGTCCGCCAGCCGAGCACTGGCATTATATGACCGGCGGAAATGCACACAGACTTTCCTGGCCTGCCTCAGGACATCCTGTAAGCCCGGGTACCTGCCCAAGAACCGCTGCACCACCAAGTTAAGGACGTGAGCCAAACAGGGCACATGGGTCATTTGTCCCTGTCGGAGGGCAGAGAGGAGGTTGGTGCCATTGTTGCAAACCACCATTCCTGCCTTAAGTTGGCGTGGCGTCAACCACCTCTGAACCTGCCCCTGCAGAGCTGACAGAACCTCTGCCCCAGTGTGGCTCCTGTCCTCCAAGCACACCAGCTCAAGCACCGCATGGCATCTTTTGGCCTGCGTACTTGCGTAGCCCCTTGAACGGCTACGGAGCACTGCTGGTTCTGAGGACAAAGCACAGGAAGAGGCCATGGAGGAAGAAGAAGAGGAGGGGGTGGAGGAGAGAGGTGTGTCACAATCATTAGTAGTGGCATTTTGGAGGCGTGGTGGCAGAACAGCCTCCAACACTACTGCACCTTGTCCTGCATCCTTCCCAGCTGCCAGCAGAGTCACCCAATGCGCTGTGAAACTTAGGTAATGTCCCTGTCCATGCCTGCTGGACCATGAGTCAGCGGTAATATGTACCTTACCGCTGACCGCCCTGTCCAGCGAGGCATGGACATTGCCTTCCACATGCCGGTAGAGAGTCAGAAACGCCTTCCGTGAGAAAAAGTGGCATTTGGGTACCTGCCACTGAGGAACCGCACATTCCACAATGTGGAAGGGGGGGGCAGAGTCTACTAACTGAGAAGGCAGCAGTTGAGGTGCTAGCAATTTTGCCAAGCTAGCATTCAACCGCTGGGCATGTGGATGGCTGGGAGCAAACTTCTTTCGGCGGTGCAGCAGCTGGGGCAGGGAAATTTGCCTGGTACAATCTGACGTCGGTGTACCAAAAGCAGATTGCCCACAAGTACTTGGCTGTGACACACCTAATTCTACACCTTCATTCCTCTCTGTGCAGGTCTCAGAGAGGACTGAAGGTATAGTGGGGTTGGAGATCTCAGCTGATGAGGAGCAAGGAGAGGTCCTCTTTGTTCTTTGGTGTGGGTCTTTTGGATACGCTTGCCAATGAACTGCATGGCAGGTCAACATATGTCTGGTCAAGCATGTGGTACCCAAGCGGGAGATGTTTTGGCCACGCGAGATACGATTGAGACATATGTTGCAAATAGCAGCAGTGCGATCTGATGCACTCTTCTCAAAAAAGGCCCACACCAAAGAACTTTTTGAATAACGCGCAGAGACTGCAGTGCCCTGCACATGTGGAGCTTTGGGGTGTGATGCAGTCAATGTGCTGCCCTTAGGCTGGCCCCTGCAGGGCATCCTGCCTCGTTGGTGATGTGCTGCCTCCTCCTCCTCCTCCTCTCTCCTATCAGGCACCCACGTTGAGTCAGTGACCTCATCATCCCCTCCCTCCTTATCACTGGAGCAAACCTGGCAGTATGCTGCAGCAGGGGGAGCATGACTGCCAGATTGCTGTCCTTCTTGGGCACCCCCTCTGTCCGTGCTCATGTTACTGCCTTCATCGAGCTCAGTATCATCATCAGAGCCTTACAAACGCTGGGCATGTACCCAACACTGTGGTCAAACAGTTCGAGGAACTCCTCGGGAGGACATGGTGGGGCTAGGGAATGAGTCACTGATGACATTGAGCCGAGGGAAGAGGCCGCTGCTTTGCCAGACAAAGTACCCTGAGCATGGGTGAGAGAGGATGAGGAGGATGAGGACGGCTTGATCATCCACTCGACCAAGTCTTCCGCATGTTGCGGCTCAACGCAGCCAGCTGCCGAAAAAAAGGCCAAGCGTGTCCCACGGCCACGTGCTGATGAGGATGCACCGTCTCCATGACCAGCACTAGACACAGAGTCTGCTTGCCTTCTCTTATTGGCTTGTGACTGTCTGCCTCTCCTTGTTGGCCTTCCAGACATACTAATGGCCTGTAGCTGCACTAAGCTGGGATATATATATATATATATATATATATATATATATATATATATATATATATATAGCTAGCAAAATCAACTGCCTGCCTGTAGTATGAGAACACCACCAACCTTCTACAGGTAGCTTTAGCTGAACACTGTGCAGAGCTCGCAAAAAAATAAACTTGTAGGTTTAGCTGAACACTGTGAGGAGGACGCACTGCACTAACTTGTAGCTTTAGATGAACACTGTGCAGAGTTCTCACTACACTAACTTGTAGTTTTAGCTGAACACTGTGAGCAGGACGCACTGCACTAACTTGTAGCTTTAGCTGAAAACTGTGAGGAGAATGCACCACACTAACTTGTAGTTTTGGCTGAACACTGTGAGCAGGATGCACTGCACTAACTTGTAGTTTTAGCTGAACACTGTGAGGAGGACGCACCACACTAACTTGTAGTTTTAGCTGAACACTGTGAGCAGGACGCACTGCACTAACTTGTAGCTTTAGATGAACACTGTGAGCAGGACGTACTGCTCTAACTTGTAGCTTTAGATGAACACTGTGCAGAGCTCGCAAAAAAATAACTTGTAGGTTTAGCTGAACACTGTGAGGAGGACGCACTGCACTAACTTGTAGTTTTAGCTGAACACTGTGAGCAGGATGCACTGCACTAACTTGTAGCTTTAGATGAACACTGTGCAGAGGTCTCACTACACTAACTTGTAGTTTTAGCTGAACACTGTGAGCAGGACGCACTGCACTAACTTGTAGCTTTAGATGAACACTGTGCAGAGGTCTCACTACACTAACTTGTAATTTTAGCTGAACACTGTGAGCAGGATGCACTGCACTAACTTCTAGTTTTAGCTGAACACTGTGAGCAGGACGCACTGCACTAACTGTAAATAGTCTAGCTGCCTGACTGTGGTACTAATAGGATCAAAAGAACACCAGCAATTTTCTTCAGGTAGCTGTAAATACTGTAACAAGACAAGCCTGCCTGTCAGTAAGAAGATAACAGGATAACAGGAACGGATCTAGCCAAACTGAATACAGTGTATATATATATATATATATATATATATATATATATATATATATATATATATATATATATATATATATATATATATATATATGCAACACCTGGGATGCATATATATATACACACAATACACTGTAAGTGCAGCTAACTCACTGATTGTCCTGCCTAATCTATCTAACTCAAATGAAATGACACTGTCTCTCTCTCTCTATCTATCTCTCTTTCAACGCCGGAACACACACTACACAGGGCCGCCGTGCAGGCGGCCTTATATAGTGTGGGGCGTGTTTTAAACCCCCTGAGCCAGGGTGGCTTTGGCCAATTACAGCTCTCTCTACCGACGGCGCTGTGCTTGGCCAAGCATGCGGGTCATAGTGCATGCTTGGCCAATCATCAGCCAGCAATGCACTGCGATGCCGCAGTGAATTATGGGCCGTGACGCGCCACACGAATTTGGCGCGAACGGCCCATAACGTTCGGAATTCGGCGAACGACCGAACAGCCAATGTTCGAGTCGAACATGGGTTCGACTTGAACAGGAAGCTCATCCCTAGTCCCAGATCCCTCCCCTATGTCCTCCTGCTAAAAGGGCCAGGAAGAGAAGGAATCTGGAGGAGGCCTCAGCTGCCTCCCTAAGCCAGGCCACTACTGCCATTCAGACAGACCCAGATGAGGCTGAAACATTTGGGTCTGTGACAGACAATAAATTAAGGCAGATGGCCGGTGAGCAAAGGAGCAGGTGTGAGGAACTCATCCTGCAGCTCCTCAACAAGGGGGTGAGGGTCCAAATTTCAGAAAGCACACATTTCTAATTTTGTGGCCCCATCTCCACCACCTGCACAGCCAACCCACCAGTGTTAATTTTAGTCTTAGGACTAAAATGGCATTTTTGTTTTAGTCCCATTTTAGTCTTCTGCAATTGTTTTAGTTTTAGTCGTATTTAGTCGACTAAATCTCCAGTACATTTTATTCGACTAAAATGTCCTACATTTTGGTCTATTAAAATCTCTGTTTCCTTTCAGTAATTGCAATTTTGTTTTAGTCATAGTCTTTTGACCTAAATGGCATTTTAGTTTTAGTCTCATTTTATTCTTTTGACTAAAAATGGCTTTTAGTTTTAGTCGTATTTTAGTAATCTCAATTGTTTTAGTTTTAGTCGTATTTTAGTTGACTAAAATAGTATTCATTTAGATGACTAAAATGTTTTAGTCATTTTAGTCGACTAAAATGTTTTAGTCAACTAAATTAACACTGCAGTCCACACACCACAGCCACCCCACCCACCACAGCAGCATGGCGGTCAGTGGCAATACCAGCCACAAGACCCCCAACAAGGACTGGAGATTTTAACCCTTTCACCACGTACTAATTTCTATTATTTTATTTTTTTTAATTATGTTTCTATTTGTTATATTTTCTTTATTTTTATATGCATGGAATGCACTTTTTGGTTAAGTTCTTTGTATTTGGATGGCAGATAGCATGTCTAATTTAATTTGTGTTATTTTTTTCTGCATAATAAAAAAATGTGTAGAATAATACCTGGCTATGTGTTTTACTTCAAATGACAGTTAGAGAGTAGGCAGTTACATTTAAAAAAATACAATGTAAAATTAGCAAGGGATACCAACATAGTTGTATCTTTGGTTTTAACAACTCCAGGATAATGGTGTTGTGGTAACTTGCCCAAAAAAACAAACAAGCATAATAATAATATTCTTGATATCACTAGAAAACAAATGCGTTTTAAAATACGTTTGCCATAACTCCATCAGTATCACCAGCAAAGCAGATTCATCATTATCCCATTAAAAAAAGAAGAGAATGTGCGCTGCATTTTGACATTTCATAATTTTCCGCATCGTGAATGAACTCTTCATTACGAATGCTAGTTTACAAGACCGACCGCTATGGCTCGTTCCTTGGTTCCATGCATGTTTGTACATTTGACTTTTGTGTGATGGATTTGTGTACTGACCATATGAAAATCAGACGTGGAGCCATTGTCCGCTGAAAATTTTCTAGCCTGTCATCCAACATTTGTTGGCCGAAAGTTGGACATTAATTGTCAAAAGGAGCGTACTAACGGTAAGATTTTAGGACAACAGTCTGTCAACAGATAATCCCCTGCCAACAATCATACCGTGTGTACAAGACTTTAAGAGTTTCAATTTGTATGCAATCAGGCAGGCCCTTGCACTACATGGTTTTGGTAAATATGAAGGCAAAAATCTGCAGAAAATCTATTAGTGTGTATGGGGTCTAAAGGCTCATACTCACGGTACAAAAATCAGAAGGGAAAAGTCTGAAGACGAGCTGTCTGTGGATTTTCAGATCGTTAGTACGGTGCATTCAACAGGCGATTTGACTTTTACATCAGACAAAAACTGGATATGCAGGCTATAAAACTTTTGTCTGATGTGAACTCAACATCTGATTTTTGTATGGTCAGTACAGAAATCCGTCACACAAAAGTCGAAAGTACAAATACACATGCTCGGAATCAAGGAACGGCTGGGAAGAGTTTGGTCTTGTAATCTACTGTTCATAATCTAGAATTAACATTCGTGACACAGCAATTGATGAAATGTTAAAACTCTCATCTTTTTTAATGGGATAATAATGAAGCTGCTTTGCATGTAGTTATGACAAACTTATTTTAAAAAGGCATTTGTTTTGTACAATCTGAAAATCATGAATCAACACTCACCATACCTCTACTAACAAGAAATTAGCAGAAGGGGCCCAAAGGGTGACGCTTGAGAAATGAACTTCCTCTTTATACTCTCATAGTACGTTACTATGTTCGTGTTTGTCAAATGACAATTTGCGGATAGTTAAGCCCCATACACACTATTAGATTTTCTGCAAATTCTTTCTTCAGATTTACCAAGACCACATAATATGAGGTTAAACCTTAAGAGTTTCAATTTGTATGCAAAATCAGGCAGGCCCTCCATGCCCTTGAGTTTGGTAAATCCGAAGACAAAAATCAGCAGAAAATCTAATAGTGTGTATGGGGCCTAGTCTAGTATGCTAGACAAAATCCTGCACACACCCTTTTGACATAAATCAAAGGCTCGGTCATCCAACAATCAGATACTTAAGACTGGGATGCCATTAAAGTTCATGTGCGTGTAAAGACGGGTGTCACAATAGTTCTTTATTAAATTTTAAATAATTTGCAGCAAAACATGTTTTTAATATCGTACTTTAAATATATTAAATGTAGGTAAATAATTATATGTTTCATCTGATCTGTAATCAGTTTGTTCAAGATTCAGGTAAAAACCAATAAACAATTAAAACATATAACTATAGCCACAGCAGGATATACGATAAACATAAAGGAAGACATATTAAATTATAATTTACAGCAATGGTTTATTGTAATAGATGAATCTGCCTCCCTTACTTCTGTCAATATAAAGAAGTCACAGCATTTAATTCCATTAACTGTCCTACAACAGTTTCTTTTATCTTATATTGTGCTTTGCTGAGAACTGAGAGTGTTTTGTAGTGTATAAAATGCTAGCATTTCTTTTGCTTAGCAAGGTAGCAAAACAACTCGTGTTAAAAGATTATCATATGGTGCAATCTATTGGGATTTGGAAAGTAGGACACCAAGATGCACCTTCAATATTTCCTGTGTAAAGCATAGGCATTTACTGTAATAAATGGGTCTGCATTTTTCTTAAATAATGATTTGACAGTTAAAGCATAGCATACAAGCATAACTGCTGGTGACTATAAACAAGACAAATAACGATTTTGTAAACAATTTAATTCATGTAATCTAAGGCATTTTTAACTCACTCTTTACTGCTCTAAGCTGTCAAATAGTAGCATTTTAAAGGTAGTTTTCATGCATAATGGTGAATAAATCAGTAGAATTGCAGATTCACTGTTTTTTTTTTTTGCCTATATATTTGAATGCAGATATGTTTAATCCGTGGAGAGTAAAATTCAAAAAGCAGTCAAAAAGATGTATGGATCATTTTATTCTCTACAAATCGGACTATTTTGCATATGTAAATTTATATGAAGCAAACATTTACAATTTGCTTATTTGACCGACTGGTGAATCAATGCATAACCTTTTTATCACTTTAAAATTACAGCTTAGCAGAAAACTGTGTAACCATTCAATAAATACCTTTTGTTTCAGAATTGCTTAGACGCTGGTATTTTTCACAAATGTTGTCTATGCTTCATTTGTTTTTTTGGAGTGGCCTTCTTGGTAATACTTCCCAGGCTCCCCACATGTCTCTAACTTAATGTCATCTATGTTTGGAATGATATAAATAAAATATATAAATAAAATATTATCTATGCATATACAGGAATGGGGAATGGAGTGTATACAGTAATTTTACCTTGGAGGTTAGTCCCAGACTTGTCCTAGTCCCACACTGCATCCATTAATAACCAGTTTCTAAATATTATAGCTACCTAATTGATATTCTATTGGCTTTAACATATTCTAAGTCACCAACCTCAAACAAATATGCATTTAAAAAGTCAAAAGGTTTTATCTGTGTACTTCTTCCAGGTCACACTCTCTGCATAATCCTCTTTTGAGTCCAGGGCAGGGAGGGCAGCCATGACACCCTGGGCTTTAAATAATGCATTGAATGACACTGGGTATGATTCAGCACTAAAGAAAACCAGTGCTGAATGTTTTTTCATTTTAAGGACTTCTGGAAGCAACATTTTGGCATTTTATCTTCAAGCTGGAATTAAATTTTGAGGGACAACATGATTGAATGATAAAAATGAGTCAGCTTCCATTGCTGAGCTCTCCTTTTGAAAGCACCAGCTTTTTACTGATCATCTAAATATATACATTTTATTAATAACCGTTAAAAGTGTTTCATAAAAACAACACAAATTAATTACAAAAGACTCATACAATACAGCCCTTGTAGGTACAGCATGGTTATATGGGTCTCATGTTTCACCCTATAGCTGGGGCTTCCTCAGGGGATGCTGTCCGATTGAACAACAGAGCTTTCTAACAAAAAAAGCAAATTACATATATTGTCACAGGTTTTGATAATCAAAGTATATTTGCATATTTTAACATCAACATTGGTATTGTGGTGTAACCTGAGTATTGTGAGTAATCTGGGTATTGTGGTGTAACCTGTGTATTGTATGTACCGAGTATTGTGGTATAACCTGTGTATGGTGAGTACCTGAGCATTGTGGTGTAACCTGTGTATGTGAATACCTGTGTATTGTGAGTATTGTGAGTTCCTGTGTATTGTGAGTAACTATTGTGGTGTAACCTGTGTATTGAGATGTAATCTGTGTAGTGTGAGTACCTGAGTACTATGGTGTAATCTGTTTATCGTGAGTGTCCGTTTATCATGAGTGCTGTAAACGCCCTTGTGCTGTGAGCACCAGAGTGCTGTGAGTGCCCATGTGCTGTGAGCGCTGGAGTGCTGTGAGCGCCCGCGTGCTATGAGCACTTGAGTGCTGTGAGCGCCTGTGTGCTATGAGTGCCTGTGTGCTGTAATCACCCGAGTGCTGTGAGCACCATGTGCTGTGAGCGGCTGTGAGAGCCCATGTGCTGTGAGCACCTGTATGCTATGAGAGCCTTTGTATTGCATTGCTGAGTACCTGTGTATTGTATTGTTGAGTACCTGTGTATTGTATTGAGTACCTGTGTATTGTTGGGTATTAGTGTCAGCAAGCTAGGTGTTAGTTCATTTGGACATAATATAATCCCCAATCCCCATTAAATTAGTGGGTACAATGTCCAGCGGGTACAGAGATGTGACTCGGTGTACATCTCAAAGGCGAATACTGCTGTGCAAAATGTAAGCACGTTGTTTTCCTGGAAGCCCAGGTTCTGAATCTAGGGAAGCAACTGTCAACACTGAGAAGACTCTCCATACTAAAAGAGAGTTGGAATCATACCCAGCAGGTGCTGGCAGGGGCCAGCACAGAGGTGGGTAAGGCAAAGAGTTGCAGGCCCCAGAGCAAAGTAGATGGGTGACAGTCAGGAAGGGTAGAGGGGAAAGAGTCAGGGAGGCCAATCCCAGGCTGGAACATCCCAATAGGTACGCCCGTTGTGTGACATTGGTGAAACCAGTCAGGGACCGGCATTGCTGGAGCAGAGTGACGCCCCTAGCTACCAGAGGAACAACTCCTCCAGTGAGGTCGGGGGTGAAGCCAAGGGAAAGGAAAGAGATTCTGGTGGTAGGGGACTCTTAGAAGGACAGAGAGGGCATTCTGTCACAAAGACCTGAAGCGCCAAACTGTATGTTGTTTACCGGGTGCTCGGGTTCAGCACATCACGGATCTGGTGGACAGATTACTGGGGGGGGCTGGGGAAGACCCGGCTGTCATGGTGCACATTGGCACCAATGACAAAGTGAGAGGAAGATGGAGTGTCCTAAAAAATGATTTTAGGGACTTAGGAGCTAAACTGAGGAATAGGACCTCCAAGGTAGTATTCTCAGAAATACTACCGGTACCTCGAGCCACACCAGAAAGGCATTGGGAGATTAGGGAAGTAAATAAGTGACTGAGGAGCTGGTGTAGAAAGGAGGGGTTTGGGTTCCTGGAGAACTGGGCTGACTTCTCACTCAGTTACCAGCTTTTTAGCAGGGACGGACTGCACCTAAATGGGGAAGGTGCAGATTTGCTGGGAGAGAAGATGGCCGATAAGTTAGAAGGGCTTTTACACTAGGCAATGGGGGGGGTCCAGATGTAGAGATAGCCAGCGTGGAAAAAATCCAGAGGGTAGTATTGAGGGCATTGGTGGTAGGTTGACTAAAGCACCTAAACCCGTGGTAAGTACAGTGACAACTCCTATTTGCAACCTCAGAACACCCAATAAGGAGATAGTATGTGACTGTTCAAAACTGCATGGCTTGTTCACTAATGCCAGGAGTCTGGCAGACAAGATGGGAAAATTAGAGCTGCTATTGTAGAAGGAAAATGTTGATTTTGTAGGAATTTCAGAGACTTGGTTCAACAGCTCTCATGATTGGCTGGCAACCATTCAAGGGTATTCCCTATATCGCAGGGATATAGAGGGTAAAAAGGGGGGAGGGGTATGCCTGTATATCAAACATTATGTACGGGTGAATGTGAGGGATGACACCTCAAATGGAGCAAGGGAGGAGGTGGAATCCTTATGGGTAATGCTTCAAAGGGAGGAAACCAAGGGGAAAGTAATACTGGGAGTATGCTATAGGCCCCCTAAGCAGAGGGAGGAGGGGGAGGCAGACCTCCTAGCACAGTTGGGAATGGTGGAAGGGGTGGGAAGTTTCATAATGGGGGATTTTAATTAACCAGACATAGACTGGGTGGAAGGAACCGCGTATTTGTCTAAGACTTGCCATTTCCTAAATGGCTTACAGGACAATATCATAGGTCAGATGGTAAATGTACCAACAAGGAACAATGCGTTACTTGACACATGACCTACTGATTACTAACAACTCAGACCTAATCACAGATGTGGAAATATGGGGCAATTTAGGAAACAGCGACCACAGGTCAGTTAGTTTCAGTATAAATCACACAAATAGGAAACATAAGAAGAATAAAAAGACACTGAATTTCAAAAGAGACAACTTCCATAAACTATGCTCCTTGCTAGAAGATATTGAATGGGATAAAATCCTAGGAACAAAAAACACGGAGGAAAAATGGGTGTGCTTTAAGAGCATATTAAATAAGGGTATTAGCCAGTGCATCCCAATGGGAAATAAATTTAAAAGAGTTAATAAAAGTCCTGGGTGGCTTAACTCCATTGTAAAAAATGCATATAAAAGCAAAGGAGAAGGCCTTCAAAAAATACAAGGCTGAGGGATCATTGTCAGCATTCCAACTTTACAAAGAATGCAACAAGAAATGTAAGGGTGAAATCAGGGTGGCTAAGATAGAACACAAAAGGCACATACGGAGGAGAGTAAAAAAATCTTAAGAGATTCTTAAGTATATAAATAGTAAAAGAAGGAGGTCGGATCATATTGGCAACATAAAGAATAATGAAGGGAATCTGGTTATAAAAGATGGAGAGATGGCAAAGGTATTGAATTTATTCTTCTTCTCAGTCTTCACGAGGGAAACGGGGGGATTTAGTAAGCAAGACTACAATATTTATCCTCATGACACGTCACAGGAAGCGCCCTCATGGCTAACAGAGGGTAGAATTAGGAATAGACTTGAAAAACTTAACATTAATAAGTCACCTGGACCAGATGGCTTGCACCTGAGGGTCCTTAAGCAACTCAGTCAAGTAATTGCCAGATCATTGTTCCTTATTTTTAAGAACAGTCTACTGACTGGTATGGTACCAGAAGATTGGAGAAAAGCAAATGTGGCACCAATATTTAAAAAAAGACCAAGATACATCCCTGGGAATTACAGACCAGTTAGCTTAACATCAATAGTTTGCAAGCTCTTGGAGGGGATGATAAGGGATTATTTACAAGATTTTTGTAATGAGAACTGTATCATTAGCAGTAATAAGCATGGATTCATGAAGAATTATTCTTGCCAAACCAATCTATTAACCTTTTATGAGGAGGTGAGTTTCCATCTAGATAAAGGAAGGCCCATAGACGTGGTGTATCTGGATTTTGCAAAGGCATTCAATACAGTTCCACATAGACTAACGTCAATAGTTTGCAAGCTCTTGGAGGGGATGATAAGGGATTATATAGAAGATTTTTGTAATGAGAACTGTATCATTAGCAGTAATCAGCATGGATTCATGAAGAATAATTCTTGCCAAACCAATCGATTAACCTTCTATGAGGAGGTGAGTTTCCATCTAGATAAAGGAAGGCCGTAGACGTGGTGTATCTGGATTTTGCAAAGGCATTCGATACGGTTCCACATAAATGTTTACTGTACAAACTAAGGTCTGTCAGCATGGACCAAAGGGTGAGTACATGGATTGCATACTGGCTACAAGGATGAGTTCAGAGGGTAGTGAAAAATGGAGAGTACTTAAAATGGGCCAGTGTGGAATGTGGGGTCCCCAGGGTTCTGTCTTGGGACCAGTCCTAATTATTTTATTCATAAACGATCTGGAGGATGAGATAAGCAGCTCAATTTCAGTATTTGCAGACGATACTAAGCTAAGCAGGGCAATCATTTCTCTGCAGGATTTGGAAACCTTGCAAGAAGACCTGAACAAATTAATGGGGTGGGCAACTGAATGGCAAATGAGATTCAAAGTAGAAAAATATAAAATAATTCATATGGGTAGCAAAAACATAAATGCAATCTACTCACTAGGGGTTGAACCTCTGGGGGAATCTAGGATGGAAAAGGACCTAGAGGTCCTAGTAGATGACAGGCTCAGCAATGACATGCAATGCCAAGCTGCTGCAAGCAAAGCCAACAGAATTTTATCATGCATTAAAAAGGCATTGACTCCAGAGATAAAACAATAATTCTCCCACTTTACAAGACTCTGGTCCGGCCGCAACCTGGAGTATGCCATCTAGTTCTGGGCACCAGTCCTCAGGAAGGATCGGGAGAGCGGTGTGGGTGGGGGAGAAGTTGGGGCTTAATGGGGCTTGATAAACATGTGTTTACCAAGCTTCCCCCTGTAGTAGAGAGGGTGCAGGCAGCGATCACTACAGATTGCTCCTAGACCTTCCACTGACACTGACAGCTGATATATAGTAACCGTGATTGTTACTATGTATCAGACTGTCATTCTATGATTGAATGAGGAATCTCTATACAGATTCCTTATTCATTCTAGTAAAGTGTTGCAAAAACTTTCTCTGTCTCAAAAAAAGAGATATGGGGGTCTGTTTAGACCTCTGATATCCCACCAAAGACCCCCCTCCCCCCAAAAATATAACTGTAAACAAATGTAAAAAGGAAAAAAAAAAAACATAGTAAGACCCAGTGACTTTTTGGGGGATGGTAATCCCCCCAGGTTCTCGAGCATGGTGACACCCCCCCTGCACTCACCCCTCCATGGTGACGATCTCCCCCTGCAATCACCCCCCTTCTGCTTCCTCAAGAGAAGCTGGAAGATAATAGTGAATATTAATTTGCTATTGTTACAAATTGGTGGGTTCGTGGTGCAATGCTCTGCGCCCGAGCCCAACCTTTTTCAAGCCAATTAGAGCCTCAGGCTCTAATCGTGTGGCTTGAAAAAATCTGATCCGAGCTCATCCGATCTGCTAGATGGATGGGGAATAGAATCTCCATCCATCTGTTTTTAACAGACTGGACTGGATCGGATGCAGGCGGGTGTAAACGGACACTTACATTAGCCTCTCCATAAAGGACAATGGGTGGTCCAATTGGACCCTCCTAAAAAACAGACAGGCAGATCCGATCGGTGTGCTTGTGTGTAAGGGACCTAAGGCCTTGTTCACAGAGGGCATACACAGCGTACCTTTACAGAGATGCACAGGTTTTCTGTGCATCCCTGTGCAGGCAGGTCAATTGATGTAATTTGGGATTTAGCAGCTGCATGAACAGAGCCGTTGCTCCCAATTTTATATCCATGTAAGTCCGAATGCATGTCCCTGAGCTCAAACTATCTGCACTCGGGTTCATGTACCCACATGGATGTCAGATTGGGAACAGCAGCTATGCCTGTGCAGCCATTGCATCCCAATTGACATAAATGGGACTGTCTGTACAGGGATGCATGGAACACCTGTGCATCCCTGTGCGGGTAAACATGGCCCTCCATGGGGTTACCCTTTAGTATGCCACATGTGAATGATGCTTTGGTAGCAATTTAGAAGGAATTTTGTAAGTTATGTTGTGTTTATGTGCACTATTAATGATTTTAGTGTGTTTTTAGCAAAAATATTGATTTGATAAACCTTTGCGCAAATATTGTGCTGCCTTAAAAATCAGTAGCACCTTCTTTTTATTCTACTGGCCAAATGCTTTCAGAAAATGTATGGTTTGGGTGGTTATTTACATATTCTCAAAGCTGTAAGTGAAAAAGGAAAACCTCAAGATTTTCAAAAACTTTTGCATACCTCCGATTTTCACTATTTCTCAAAAAGGCGCAATTTAAAATTTGCAAATATTTGTTATTTATAAACTCAATACAGGTTAAGCTTGTATATTTAATAGGAATTTAGCGGGAAATTTGTAAAATTTGCTGTGCTTGTATCTGCTAATAATGATTTTAGTGTATTTTTAGCGGAAATATTGCTTTGATAAACATTTGCGCACTAATCGTGGGGCCTTAAAAATCGATAGCATCTTCATTTTATTCTACTGGTCCTATGCTTTCAGAAAATATATGGTTTGGGGGGGGGGGTCTTTCACAAACTCTGAATACTGTAAGGGAAAAATGAAAACCTTCAGATTTTTAGATTTGTATATTTACATTTTTGCGTACGTTCAATCTAATTAACTATTTTGCAAAAAGGCGCAATTTAAAATTAAAAAATATTTGTTATTTATTAACTTAACATACAGGTTAAGCTTTTATCTAATAGGGATTTAGCAGGGATTTTGTAAAATTAGCTGTGTTTTTATCTGCTAATAATGGTTTTAGTGTATGTTTTGTGAATACATTGGTTTGATAAACATTTGCGCAAATACCGTGGGGTCTAAAAAAACAGTGGCACCTTCTTTTTATTCTACTGATCACATGCTTTCAGAAAATATATGGCTTTTTTTTTTTTTTTTAAACTCTGAAAGCTATAAGTGAAAAATAAAAAAGCAAAGGAAAAATAGCAAAAATGGTCTGGCCACTTGAGTGTTCAAAATACCTGACAGAGAAACGGTTAAGAGGATAGAGGATTCTTTACTGTAAAGAGCGGTAAGGATGTGGAATTCTCTTCCACAGGCAGTGGTTTTAGCAGGGAGCATAGCTAATTAAAAAAATGATTAGACAGGCACCTGAGAGACCATAACATACAGGGATATACAATATAATACTGACATAAAACACACAAACAGGTTGGACTCGATGGACTTGGGTCTTTTTTCAACAACACCAACTATATAATAGACATGTGCATTTGTTTTTGTCCAAATGCATTTTCGTCCTAATTTCAGGTATTTTTGTTATCGTTTTAACAAATGATAACGAAAGTGCAGAATCCGAAAAACGAAACATCCAACATAAACAAATGCTTTATTTTCTTTTTCATTGCTACAACAGTTCGATATAGATAGGAGATTCGACATGATGATAACAATCTGTGTCCATCAAACCTGTGGTTGAATGTGCCTAACCTTAACTCAATTAGTCCAAGATTATTCTACATAGAGAGAAAAGATTCGTCAGAGAGAAAAGATTCGACGTAGGAGAGAAAAGATTCGACGTAGGGGAGAATAGATTCGACGTAGGGGAGAAAAGATAGATAAAAAAATTCAAAAGGGTGGCGCTATGAATTACGTGAAAGAATAATGAATAAATAATGATTCAAATAAAAATGTTAAAGATACAGTGACTTCAAAGCAGATATTTCGGTATGAACCAGAAAAATACTGCGTGAATGTATGTAATAGTGAATGAAATAGTAACACTCAAATACATGTATTGGACCAAGTGTAAAAAAACACAAACCAATATTGAATGCAAAGTCCAAATAAGTGAACAAACACAAGCAAAAAGTCTGTGATAATAGTGAAAAAAATGATGATAAACAGGTATCTCCTGAGCACTAAAAAGTCATCATCTTTTTAGTTGAAACATGTCGGGTGGACCCCTCATGACTACCGCTACAAGATTACATGCTGTTTTTATCTTCTGAAAATGTGAGTTTGTTTTCTCTTTATTTTAAATAAATCCAAGTTCAAACGTTATCACGCTATGTGAGTGTTTTTATCCCTCACATGTTACACAAACTATTCGTTTGGCTCATGGTGTACCCATTGCTGAGGAAGCCGTGCTGATCTCTTCCCCCTATCTGTGTGATGATATCCGACCAGATATTTTACCTAGACCTGTTGGTCATTAAGCCTTTTTGACCTGTATGGCATACGCCATTTCAGGCCACAACTTCTGGTGATGGCCCTGGCACCGATTTTAATCTTCTGTGCACTTCCGGTCTCTCTACGGTTCATCTACCCACCAGGTTGCCGGTTCGGAACCATCCCCCTGCATGCTCAGGAGATACCTGTTTATCATCATTTTTTTCACTATTATCACAGACTTTTTGCTTGTGTTTGTTCACTTATTTGGACTTTGCATGCAATATTGGTTTGTGTTTTTTTACACTTGGTCCAATACATGTATTTGAGTGTTACTATTTCATTCACTATTACATACATTCACGCAGTATTTTTCTGGTTCATACCGAAATATCTGCTTTGAAGTCACTGTATCTTTAAAATTTTTATTTGAATCATTATTTATTCATTATTCTTTCATGTAATTCATAGCGCCGCACTTTTGAATTTTTTTACTGTTAGTTTGATCATGAGTCTACGGGTGTGTTGGCTGCTGTTTGTCATTTTTAGCGCAGCGCTGTACTTAACCTCTATATATCCGAGAAAAGATAGATAAAAATAATGATGATGATGAATGTTATTGGCTGATTGTAACCAAAGAGGAGGAGCAGTAAAATAGCTAGAACTAAGTACACACGTACTTTGGCTTATGGTGTCTGTTGAAAGCTCTAAGAAGATTAGACGGAGCAGGTAAACTATACGGCGTCGTACAGTTTAGCTGCTCCGTCGAATCTTCTTTGAACATTCAACAGACACCATAAGCCTTCAATGACAGATTCAACCTTAATTTGGATTTTCGGACGAATGCAATTTTTAACGAAAAACTAAATAAATAAAAACAAATTTCGGGACTAACTAAATAAATTTATTTTTCGGACGAAAACGAAATTCCGAAACGAAATATTTCAGTGTGCACATGTCTACTATATAACTATGAAAATATGTAACACATGTGTGCATGTATATGCAGGCAGCCACAGGAGGCATTAAAGAACCAACTGCAAAAATAGTATTCCAATCAAAAAAGCAAATGCAAGTAATAATAGTTGTTGCAGCAAAATGCCTATACATAAAAAGTACACTTACAGAGCCTAGTTTGCTGAAAAAATAAAATAAAGATAAGGATCGTAGATTCCTATTGAGGACACTCAGAACATGATCTAAAAAATATATATAAAAAAAGAAGAGGGAAAAATCAATCATGTATGTTGGATACACAAGCCAGCAATACTTTAAGGATGAAAATGAAAAACAAAACAAAAGGATGCTTCACAAGGATACCATTTCACAAAGAACAAACTTTAGAAAAAAGTTTTACCTCAGGTCCTATAGGGAATGTATCTCCTCGTCAAATGCTCTGCCCATAGGCCCATAGGCTATAGAAGAATTCTAATGTTGGTTGACTAGTAATAATAATTAATAAATATAATTATTACTAGTGTCATACAACATTAGATGATGACGATTGCGGTGTCATACAGTTTAGCTGCTCCGTCGAATCTTCTTAGAACATTCAACAGATACCATAAGCCTTCAATGACAAATTCAACCTTAATTATTTTGGATTTTGGGATGAATAAATTTTTTTAATGAAACACAATAAATAAAAACGAACTTCGGGAGTAACTAAATAAATGTATTTTTCAGACGAAAACGAAATTCTGAAACAAAATATTTCAATGTGCACATGTCTAGTCTTTAGAGGTGGGAAAATGTGTCAGTTGTCTGTAAGAGCAAAAGGGAAATCCCTTTGTGCGTGAGATTGACATCAGGTTTTCAAGGAACGTAAACGACCCCTGTGAAAGAAATGGTGTACCTGGATATCATCATGTGGCCATTCTTGTAGTAAGAATGTAGTCGAATTTCCTGAGGGGAAGTCCGGATTTCCCCTTAGAGGGGTCAATGGGCCTGGTTGAGAGGATATGTGGCAGAAAGATACTGCTTTGTTAAAAGCTAGTAGCGAGGGAGAGATGAGTGGATGTGTCTTGATAGATTTGGGCCAATGTCTTGGTGAGAGCCAGGGAAGAATGTGTATTGGGTTACGTATGAAGGAGCTTTCCAATGTGACCGAAGCTTTCCCCAATTGGTGGCCTTTCCAGTCCACCAATCTAGTTAAGTGGAATGCTAAGTAATATTTGTGGAGGTCTGGTAGGCCAATTCCACCCTTAGTCTTGGCACATGTCAGGAGTGTGTATTTAATGCCTGGGGTATTATTTTTCCAAATGAAGGTCGTACAGGCTTTTTTATATGACGAGAAAAAGGAGGGGGGTAGGTGAATTGGGATTGTCTGCATAAGATAAAGAAGGTGACCGGAACAATCCGGGACTCTAGGACACAATATCCCTGAAATGTTCCGCTCAGGCTGGGGAACATGGCATCTTTCCGCCACAGGCAATCACAGACAATGGCCCCCTCACTAGTGGGGATGCCACCCTCCACTCCTCCATCACTATCCTCTGACAGGGAGGGCATGGAAGATACCCCACAACCTCACCTAAACATCTACGATCTGCGGAGCACTGCAGCAGACATAAAAGATACCCTCTCAGCGGCCATCTCGGAAGATATCCGTGCGCTTACTGACACTGAGTGCAAGCTGTAGAGAACACAACTGAGCGCCATGACACACAGCTCCGAAAGACCACACATCATGTGGATACTCATACCCTTCAAATGAGGGACATGCAGAGACACCTGGAAGACCTCAACAATAGAGGCAGATGCCACAATTTAAGGGTCAGAGGAGTACCTGAAGTGATTGAGGGAGACCAAATAGCACCCTCGGTCACAAGCTTATTCAACGAGCTGTTGAACAGACCACCCCAGATGCCCACTGAGATGAAGAGGATCCAACAAGCTCTGAGACCCAAAGGGAGAGACACTGATCCCCGAGGGACATCGTCTGCTGCATAGTCGATTTTAAACTCAAAGAGGACATTCTCAGACAAGCCAGAGGCAAGCCACAAATCATACATGCAGGGAAGACGATTGAAATCTATCAGGATCTCTCAGGGATCACATTGCAGCACCGCCGAAACCTGTGTCCCTTACTAGACACCCTCCACACTAAGGGAATAACATACAAATGGAAATTTCCTTTCTGCCTCTCGGCCACCTCACAGGGTCGCACAGCACTCCTAAAAGTGCATGAAGATCTCCCACACTTCTGTGACACCCTGAACTTCCCGTGAGTTGAAGTACCTAATTGGTATGTGGGCTTTCAACACTCTGCTGTGTGAAGGGAGCAGCCCACTGGAGAGCCTATGGAGGCACAAGATTCCATATACCGGAGGAGACGTTCTCCCTCGGCTCCAAGCAACCGTAATGCTTCCCGTGGCATATACCAAGGCTGCAGCCCCTCCAACTTTCCCAGCTCCAGGAGAGCCAGATGGGACCACTAGCCGCCCTAACAGGTATTCAGTAATCCAGCATTAATGTTCAGCCCTGTTTGGCTTCATTAAGTTTCATAAAATTTTACTAAGTTATTTTTGACTGTTATGACAATCTACCTCTATTTACATCTGGCATCCCAGAGGCATTCTGTGGGGCTATGGCACTTTTCTAGTTACCTGCCCCCACTTCAAAAGAACTTCCCCTCACATTACGGCCACTCTGAAATCCTATCCAATCAATATCCGCAATGTATTTACAGCCTACAGCCTAAAACTACAATCTCCACAACTCCCCGTGGCTGAGCTGACCAGAAGGACGCATGAGCAATCACTGTGGCTTACCTTCGGCTCCATCCCATACAGGAATCTTCATGATTTCTGGGATTTCTTTTCCTCACTGCTGAACCACCACACAAAGAATACCACCGACAACAACCAAAGGGACAAGACATGGGACCCGCCGATCAGCAATCTCAAGGACCAGAAACCCACTTTCATCACTGGACTGCACTTGGGACCATCCGACATAATCGGCCGAAGTATCACATACTGCTCAGCAATGCCCATCGCGGCACATCCGGGGAATCTCTCCCCTCACCAAGCTCTGTACACAACATGCCAGTCGGTCCTTACAACGAAGTTAGCAGCCCTACGAATTGTCAACTGTATTCACAGGTTCCTCACCAACACCAACGCAATCCCCTTCATCAAACATCCATCAGACAGATGTACCGTTGTCTACCGATGCCGATAATGACCTCCTGGGACCCCACGCACACTTTCTCATACACACTCCTGAATCCTGAATCTAACAACATCAGGTATAGCACAGGTCCCACTATTTCTATTCCTCACCGAACACACACAATCTCCCATCCCTCCTACCTCCTCATGAAAGTATCCGCAACCTCCTTCATCTCCACTCTTGGTAAGGTGGTAGCGGGATATTTTTGGACACTCTCTCATATAGGGTACAGGCCAACTCCCACACAGTGGCGGAACCGGGTGCAGTAGCACCGACTGTGGTGCGCACACTGTTTCCGCTCTGTACAACACCGATTCCCCCTGATATTGAGGTAGGTGAATAGATTCTCCACTGCCTCGGTATTCCCGTAGTGTTTAATAAGTCAGCCTTCAGTCTACACTCAATTCCATAGATCCCCTCACCCCACCTACCAAACTACCCTCTATCCCCCACACCCATCCATTTATGGCGGAGGACATAGGTACACACAACACACCTTATGATAAGGCCCAATATCACGGACAACTGAAGCTCTGATCCGTGAACATACGTGGTCTTAATATACATGAAAAGCGATCACAATTACTCTCCTCTTTGCTGAAATCCAACACTCATATTGCTCTTATTCAGGAAACCCATTTTAAAACAGACAACATTCCCAAACTACATAACAAACACTTTCCAACGATATATCATGCGTCCAATAAAGATGCCAAATCCAAAGGGATTTCCATTCTAATATCTAAACACTGCCCGATACACATAACAGAGGTCCACAGGGATCCAATAGGAAGGTTCCTCTTCTTAAAGGGCACACTTCACAAGAAGCTCACCACCATAGTGAATGTCTACGCACCAAATATGCAAGTTGCTTTCTTCCATAAAACACTCCAACAACTGTTGACATTCCAGTCGGGCACTCTAATCGTCGGTGGAGATTTCAATGTAGCCATGAACCCTTCCCTTGACACATCCATCCATCATTAACTTACAGAGCCCTACGCGCTATAAGATCACAATTCAGTGACATGCTGCTACATGACACACGGCGCACATTGCATCCTAATGATAAGGACTTCACCTTTTTGTTCTTCACCTCATAATAAATACTCGAGACTCGACCACTTCTTTATTTCCCAAAATGATCTTACCTCACTAAAGCAACTATTGAACTGATGATTCTGTCAGACCACAACCCCATCACCATGACCCTAAATCTCCCTAACACACTGGTCAGATCTCATGTATGGCGCCTTGACAATTCGTTACTCAATGATCCATAAACTAACCAGACAATAGCCAAGAACCTTACACATTACTTCACAGAAAACATGCAGGGGGACTCCTCTCTGGAAACAATCTGGGCTGCACACAAATGTATAATTAGGGGTGAATTCATCGCCCTGGCCGCCAAAAAGGAACAAGCTTAGGAAAGCACGCATTGAGGAACTAAAAAAACGTATCTCCATGCTGGAACAAAAACACAAAGCATCCCTAGCCACTGAGGCCCTGACTGAATTGATACAAACCAGGGAAGAACTCCTGAGAGAGTTGCATAAGACACTAAAATGTAAATATGCTCTAACCCAAAAGGTTTTCTATGAATTTGGCAACAAATCGGGGAGACTGTTAGCCAGAGCCCTACAGGTAAAGAAAGCTGTGCATACTATCCACACGATCAAAGACTCCGCAGGTGACACCTTAGCAACAACAGAAGAGATAACAGATCAATTTGTGCAATATTTTTCCAAATTGTACAATTTACCCACCCCACAGCTGACTACCACCCCAAACAATCAGACAGCAGCAATCCAGGAATTCCTAAAACGATATACTCCCTCATCCCTAACTTCTGAGGAATCCACAGGTCTAGACCTACCACTCTCCATAAAAAAGACCCTACAGGCTTTGAAACAGTTAAAATCAGGAAAGAGCCCAGGCCCGGATGGCCTGGCGGCCAACTATTATAGGTCCTTCCCTGACACACTTATCCCCCAGCTAGTCAAGGCCTTCAACAACTTAACTCCCTCCAGTATAGCCAGCAAAGATATCTTAGAGGCTCATAAAATCCTGATTCCAAAACCAGACAAACACACCAAGCTGTTACCAAATTATGGCCCCGTATCACTTCTAAACGTGGACGTGAAACTCTACGCCAAAGCTCTAGCTAACCGCATCCTCCCCCTAATCCCCAGACTAGTCTCTTTAGACCAAGTTGGTTTTGTCCCTGGCAGGGAAGCCAGGGATAATACTACAAAAGCTCTGAATATTCACCATTGGCTTTACACTACATCTACTCAAGGCTTTTTCCTGTCCCTGGATGCAGAGAAGGCGTTCGACAGGGTGGCTTGGGATTAGGGATGAGCTTCGAGTTCAAGTCGAACTCATGTTCGAATCGAACGTTGGCTGTTCGCAAGTTCGCCGAACAGCGAACAATTTGGTGTGTTCGGGACAAATTCGAATACCGCAGAACACCCTTTAAAAGTCTATGGGAGAAATCAAAAGTGCTAATTTTAAAGGCTTATATGCAAGTTATTGTCATAAAAAGTGTTTGGGGACCTGGGTCCTGCCCCAGGGGACATGGATCAATGCAAAAAAAATTTTAAAAATGGATGTTTTTTCAGGAGCAGTGATTTTAATAATGCTTAAAGTCAAACAATAAAAGTGTAATATCCCTTTAAATTTCATAACTGGGGGGTATCTATAGTATGCCTGTAAAGGGGCGCATGTTTCCTGTGTTTAGAACAGTCTGACAGCAAAATGACATTTCAAAGGAAAAAAGCCATTTAAAACTACTTGCGGCTATTGCATTGCCGGTCCGACAATACACATAGAAGTTCATTGATAAAAACGGCATGGAAATTTCCCACAGGGGAACCCAGAACCAAAATTTAAAAAAAAAATGACGTGGGGGTCCCCCTAAATTCCATACCAGGCCCTTCAGGTCTGGTATGGATATTATGGGGAACCCCGGCCAAATTTTTTAAAATAAAATGACGTGGGGGTCCCCCTAAATTCCATACCAGACCCTTCAGGTCTGGTATGGGTTTTAAGGGGAACCCACGTGCCAAAAAAAAAAAAAAGGCGTGGGGTCCCCCAAAAATCCATACCAGACCCTTATCCGAGCATGCAACCTGGCAGGCCGCAGGAAAAGAGGGGGGATGAGAGAGCGCCCCCTCTCCTGAACCGTACCAGGCCACATGCCCTCAACATTGAGAGGGTGCTTTGGGGTAGCCCCCCAAAACACCTTGTCCCCATGTTGATGAGGACAAGGGCCTCATCCCCACAACCCCGGCCGGTGGTTGTGGGGGTCTGCAGGCGGGGGGCTTATCGGAATCTGGAAGCCCCCTTTAACAAGGGGACCCCCCGATCCCGCCCCCCCTGTGTGAAATGGTAAGGGGGTACAAAAGTACCCCTACCATTTCACTAAAAAACTGCCAAAAATGTTAAAAATGACAAGAGACAGTTTTTGACAATTCCATTATTTAAATGCTTCTTCTTTCTTCTTTCTTCTATCTTCCTTCATCTTCTTCTTCCTCTTCTTCTGGTTCTTCTGGCTCTTCTGGTTCTTCCTCCGGCGTTCTCGTCCAGCATCTCCTCCGCGGTGTCTTCTATCTTCTTCTCCTCGGGCCGCTCCGCACCCATGGCATGGGGGGAGGCTCCCGATCTTCTCTTCATCTTCTTCTCTTCTTCATCTTCTTCTTCATCTTCTTCTTTTCTTCTCTTCTTCATCTTCTTCTCCGGGCCGCTCCGCATCCATGCTGGCATGGAGGGAGGCTCCTGCTGTGTGACGGCGTCTCCTCTTCTGACGGTTCTTAAATAACAGGGGGGGCCACCCAGTGACCCCGCCCCCCCTCTGACGCACGGGACATGACAGGACTTCCCTGTGGCATTCCCCGTGACGTCACAGGGTAGTCCTGTCAAGTCACCGTGCGTTAGAGGGGGTGGGGTCACTGGGTGGCCCCGCCCCATTATTTAAGAACCGTCAGACGAGGAGATGCCGTCACACAGCGGAGCCTCCCTCCATGACAGCATGGATGCGGAGTGGCCCGGAGAAGAAAATGAAGAAGAGAAGAAGAGAAGAAGATGAAGCAGAGAAGAAGATGAAGAAGAAGATGAAGAAGAGAAGAAAATGAAGAGAAGAGCGGGAGCCTCCCCCCCATGCCGTGGGTGCGGAGCGGCCCGAGCAGAAGAAGAAAGAAGACGCCGCGGAGGAGATGCTGGACGAGAACGCCAGAGGAAGAACCAGAAGAGCCAGAAGAAGAAGAAGAAGATGAAGGAAGATAGAAGAAAGAAGAAAGAAGTTCTTAGATTTTTCCCTGGATCATATATATTTTTAGTTCCCTCTTCCTATCTTTTACCATTCTAGTTTTTTTTATCTTTTTGATTTTATTTAAATTGGGACCCGGGGGGCTTTCTTTTTGAGCCTCCGTTGAGGTTTCACTAAAGTTCTACGCAAATTACTTGGGAGTCAATTTACATATTTATAGATATCAATCTATGCACTTATAAATATTAGTCACTGAAATAACCGTATACTATCAACTGATAATTTTGTAGTTTTACCTCTGCTTAGTTTATTTTTAGCTCTTCCCCTTTTCTCCTTTTCTTGTTCTATTTTGATTGGTAGATTCTGGCTGCGATGCAGATCTCTATATATATACATATCGTCTGCTCTCTCTTGCAACGAGGGTTACATCCACCATAAATTATATATATGAATTTCTCTTATATGAATTTCTTTTATATATTTGATATATTTCCTATAATCGACGAAACCTCTGCCGTTAACTAGGGTCTGTCTCATAAACCCCTTATTTTTTGGCCTTTCATTTTTTAAGTTTTTTTTTTTTTTTTATATATATTTTTCTTATACACTATTTTCATGGTGTTTTTATGTATGTTACATGAAAGATTCATATATATATACCATTTTTGTGGGTTATTGATGTATATTAGCTATTAATAGCTTCCGTTACATTCTCCCTTAAATTAGTATGTAATATGAAATATTTTGGTGATTTGACTTCCGCTATTTGACTTAGCCACACAGATTTTGATTTAAGATTACATCTCTATCCCCGGCCGCCGTAATGCTTGCGTTCCAGGTCTCGGATTGGCGAGCGTCTATTCCCTACCTCCCGTGATACGCAGGCTTTGAGCGGCCTTACGTCATTCCGTACATGATGGATCACGTGGTCGCCATGTGACCACTGTGATATTAGGAAAGACGCAATAACGTTGATTGGAGGACAGAAGCGAGGCTTGGCTCCTGACCAGCTATGGGGGGATATGATTGGCCTCTTGAATATCACATGACCGCAGGTCACCTGTGACGTTGTCAAACCCGGAAGTCACGCCATACACTACCGCTAACCAGCTGTTCTACATGATTGTCATTTGTATTATATAAAGCGCAGTGGATGGAGGGCAAATTCATACCCCAGCAGAAGTCTTAGAGGATGAAACGCGTCGGGTTCTTGTGTTTTTACCCCCACTATCACCTACTGCGCTACTCTTTTGTACTTTTTTGTACCTTTTTTGTATTTTGAGCCGAGTTTTTACTGCCCATATTTTTATATATTTGCATACTTATTGGAAAATATCCTTTATATTTTTGATGCCAATAAACGTTACAACGTTTTAAAAAAGGATTCACACTATGTGGAAGTTTTTTCTCTCTTATTTGCCTAACCATATGGATGGTCGCTGAGGAGGTGATTTTTCCGATCGATGATCGAGGCTGAGCATAGAAGACACCCGGGTCCGGTTCAACCCCTCCAGGGACACGCCATTCGGTGACATTGCCCATCTTCCCAAAGCCAGGTCCACTGATGGGATCCAGATCTGGGTCCGGTTCAACCCCTCCAGGGACACGCCATTCGGTGACATCGCCCGTCTTCTCAAAGCCAGGTACACTGATGGGATCCAGATCTGGATAATCATACGGTTCGCTGTATTACACCGTTTGACGGTACAAGCTCTTTTGACTCACCGCCAAGGGCCTATGAGTCCACCTTCTCTGGTAAGGGCATTTTATGCTTATTTTTCTGGGATAATACCACCATATCAAGAGAAGAATCCATCTACATGCAGAGACACTTTCAATAGTCTCCATTTACCATATATGAGGACTGTATGCACCTAGGATGTCACTGCGATTTTTGTGATTACCCCATTGCACAGTGACGGACATGAAATATTTGCACATATCCACTATCTTAATTTATCCATGGCTTCATACCAGGGTACTGTCTTGATGAACACATAATTTTTGGGTTAATGCACATCACATTGATGGTTTTTTCACTATATATCCATTGTGATCTATCTTTGTGATATTCTTAAAGTGCGTTATTCCACTCACAAACTGATACATTGGATATAGATATGTTTTTAACCGTATGTATTTGTTTTTATATTTTTTTTGCTTATTTGATTTGTGGTATTTTTTGAAGAGATATCCCTCTACACACTCTCTGAGACTATCACTAGTCCAATTGGTACACATTCCAGGGCCTTGTACCCTCCCTTTAGATATCACTGCTGTTTGATTATTATTGTTTTCTTTATTGGCGCCACACTTTATTTCACTTTATACATCCACAATAGTCAGATTGTTGTGTTGGCTGCTTCACTATTTAGATTTTTTAGGAGTTGGCGCAATTTTCCATATAAATCCATGCGTTTTGTTTTTGACACCATTGTTGCAGCCTCTCTACGCACTTAGGGTGATCTATTAGAACATGGATGTGTTCGAATATCGGATCAATCGCACTTTTAATACAGAAGGGGTGTTTACAGCCCTCAACACAGACTCAGAAATAGGAGGCCTATTCTTAAGGCTCAAGAACCTGATGGTGTCTGAGTTACATCTAGAATGGGACATTGCCTTCTTGGAACAATATTCCAAGGAACGCATGGTCCCAAGAGGATTAAGGTGGACAATCCAACCACAACAAGGGGACCTGGACGTTGAGTCATGGTTTCATTATTTTAATGAAGCAGGGATTTCCCTACTAGGATTCCTCACTGATAGAAAATGAACCAAAAGAACTATTATAGATAAAGAAATTAAGGAAATAAAAGATAAACTCCTTCCCCACAAATCCACTACAGAGTACATTAACCTTTCCACTAATCTTAAGAACCATCTGGAAAAGGAAGAACGAGAACAGAAGATCAAGAAACAGAAGAAATATAGCAGAGACCTCAGTGACTACAAGAATGGAAATGTTTTTAGCTGGCAAATCAATGACCAGGCAAAAGGTGTATCTGACAGCGAACGCCACCCCATGGAAATGGGAAGTTCTGCTGAATCCAGATTACCACACATCCCGGTAGCCCCTCCTCCTTCCAACAAAAATGGAATGAATATGCATTCTACCAATACCCCTTACATCCTCACAGCCCAGTACAATGGACCTTCTCCCAACCATGGAAATAGAGGGAGAAGCAATAGGGGCAAAGGAAAGGGGAATAGGGATCGCCCATTGCATTATGAGCAATATGGACAAGATTACTCCCCTCGAAGACGTAATATGAGCCAAAGTGACAACCATCACTACCAACCATACCCACAGAGAACTCCGATCAATACCAGGAATAGATTCTCACCACTCAGAGAAGAACGATCTGGGGACTATCGAAATTCCCAATACCGTTACGATTATAGAGATAGGGACTATTCTGATAGATCGCCTTTCAACTACAATCAAGATATGCCGAAGCCTTCATATTCAGGGGGTTTTCCCAGAGAACAAGAATACCCCAAATGAAACCAAGAACAAAACAGGGCACCCAAGGGGGGCGGTGCACCAGGAAAAAGAAAACGGGTATAAAAGATAATGGCATTTTCAATTTAAGTAAAGTTGATTTCACTCCGGTGGAACTTAGTGTTCTGAACAAAGGACTAAAATTCGCTCCCCCCAAAAAACTAAGCAAATTTTCTACATTTATAGATGTGCACAAATTTGTGCGCAAACTTAACGTACAAAGATATATCGCGTCCAATCCAAGTAGGCCTTCAAACCTACTTATTAATTCTCATACTGTTCACTCAGGATTAGCTAATCCATCTCTATTTAACCCCCCAGCCCCTATAGCTCCTTCTATTAAAGTGTTTCGTGATCTGGTGCTGGATGACTTAGAAGGACTTCCAAGGAAGAAATTCCATACCGATCCTAATATCAAAATTGGATTAAAATCCCTTTGCGAACGCAAAGATCTTGTCATCCGCCCAGCCGACAAGAGCGGTGGGATCGTCGTCCTCGACAGAAAAGACTACCATGCAGAAATGATCAAAATTCTCAGCGATACAGATACATATCTACCTCTTACAAAAAACCCCACTGCAGAATTTAAAAGAACTCTGGTGGATTTGGTAGATACTGGCTCTCAGTTGGGTATCCTAGATAAAAAGGAAAAATGTTTTTTAGTTCCGGTTGCTCCACGCATCCCTATAATATATTACCTGCCCAAGGTACATAAGAGTATCACTCAACCTCCTGGCCGCCCGATCATCAGCGGAATTAACTCTGTGACTTCACGCATAGGGAAATATATTGACTATTACTGCCAGCCCATAGTCAAATCTATACCATCATTTTTGAAAGATACTAGAGATACCATCATCAAATTACAACAGGTTACTTACAGCGATGACCTTATATTAGTTACGGCCGACGTTACATCCCTATACACCAATATTCCCCACGAATTAGGCCAAGGAGCTGTTGAATTATTTCTATCAAGAGATAAGACCATCCCCAGGACCCAAAAAAGGTTTATTATGGTTTTGTTACTGTTTGCCACTAAGTCTAACTATTTCTGGTACGACAATCAATACTATCTGCAGACTAAAGGGGTGGCTATGGGGGCAAAGTTTGCCCCCAGCCTAGCCAATATTTTCATGGCCAAATGGGAGGAGGATGTCGTCAGGGCCCTGGACCCCCTGCAGCTGGTCCTATGGGCCAGGTACATCGACAACATCCTCCTCCTATGGAGAGGCAGCATGGAATCGCTAAATGACTTTATGCTATATCTCAATGAGAACGAGGTTGGCATCCACTTATCTCATGAAGCTAGTACCTCCACGATACATTTTTTGGACCTGGAGATCACAGCTGTCAATGGCCATCTGGAAACCAAAACCTTCTTTAAGGTTACCGACCGTAACGGATACATTCCGATCGACAGCTGTCACCACACAGCATGGCTTAAATCAGTCCCTCTGAGCCAGCTGATGAGAATCAGACGTAATTGCTCTCTTCTATCAGATTATTACGTGCAAGCTGAGACCATCAAATCAAGGTTCCAAGAAAAGGGATATGACAGAGGACAAATCGATCAGGAAATCCAAAAAGTGGCTCTTATTGATCGATCATCGCTGTTGGATGAACAAACCAAAAGACCCCCTGACAGCAGACATAGATGGGATTTTCTCACCAACTACTCTATTCAACACAAACAGATTAAGTACATTATCTCCAGGCACTGGAAAGTACTAAAAAATGACCGTATACTGGGCCCTTTACTCCCTGAACGAGCTGGAGTGATCTACAAAGGTGCACCAGCAATAGGAGGTCAGATTGCACCAGGCGTAATAGACCCCCCAAGAATTCCGTCTTTTTTTCATGACCTGAAAGGCTTCTATCCCTGCCGGAAATGTACAGTATGTAGACTTAACACATGCAAAGCACGGAAAATCAAAACATTTACGTTGTCCACAACTGGGAAGGCATATAGGATGAAACAGTTTGCTACATGCACTACGAAGTTCATCGTCTATCTCATCACTTGTCCTTGTGGAAAACAATATATAGGGCGCACAATACGTAATTTCGCTACACGAGTGAACGAACACATTACAGCCATAAAAAAAGGACACACAAATCATAGTGTACCCATACACTATCTACACTACCACAATCAGAACCCATCAGGAACGAAATTCCAAATTATAGACAAATTTGTACCACACTGGAGAGGAGAACCGAATGTAAGAGGTGTCTCTAAGTTAGAAACTTTTTGGATACACCTTGTCAAATGTTATGCACCATATGGACTTAACATTGATTGGGATATCAATGCCTTCATTAATCAATCGTAAGCATTGATGTTCCTCTTCTGGTTGGTCTTAGATTTTTCCCTGGATCATATATATTTTTAGTTCCCTCTTCCTATCTTTTACCATTCTAGGTTTTTTGATCTTTTTGATTTTATTAAGATTGGGACCCGGGGGGCTTTCTTTTTGAGCCTCCGTTGAGGTTTCATTAAAGTTCTACGCAAATTACTTGGGAGTCAATTTACATATTTATAGATATCAATCTATGCACTTATAAATATCAGTCACTGAAATAACCGTATACTATCAACTGATAATTTTGTAGTTTTACCTCTGCTTAGTTTATTTTTAGCTCTTCCCCTTTTCTCCTTTTCTTGTTCTATTTTGATTGGTAAATTCTCTGGCTGCGATGCAGATCTCTCTCTCTCTCTCTCTCTCTCTCTATATATATATATATATATATATATATATATATATATATATATATATATATATATATATTTATATATATATATATGTATATATATATATATACATATCTTCTGCTCTCTCTTGCAACAAGGGTTACATCCACCATAAATTATATATGTGAATTTCTCTTATATGAATTTCTTTTATATATTTGATATATTTCCTATAATCGACTATACCTCTGCCGTTAACTAGGGTCTGTCTCATAAACCCCTTATTTTTTGGCCTTTCATTTTTTAAGTTTTTTTTTATATATTTTTCTTATACACTATTTTCATGGTGTTTTATGTATGTTACATGAAAGATTCATATATATATACCAGTTTTGTGGGTCATTGATGTATGTTAGCTATTAATAGCTTCCGTTACATTCTCCCTTAAATTAGTATGTAATATGAAATATTTCGGTGATTTGACTTCTGCTATTTGACTTAGTCACACAGATTTTGATTCAAGATTACATCTCTATCCCCGACCGCCGTAATGCTTGCGTTCCAGGTCTCAGATTGGCAAGCCTCTATTCCCTACCTCCCGTGATACGCAGGCTTTGAGCGACCTTACCTCATTCCGCACATGATGGATCACATGGTCGCCATGTGAACACTGTGATATTAGGAAAGACGCAGTAATGTTGATTGGAGGACAGAAGCGAGGCTTGGCTCCTGACCAGCTATGGGGGGATATGATTGGCCTCTTGAATATCACATGACTGCAGGTCACCTGTGACGTCGTCAAACCCAGAAGTCACGTCATACACTACCGCTAACCAGCTGTTCTACATGATTGTTATTTGTATTATATAAAGCGCAGTGGATGGAGGACGAATTCATACCCCAGCAGAAGTCTTAGAGGATGAAACGCGTTGGGTTCTTGTGTTTTTACCCCACCATCACCTACTGCGCTACTCTTTTGTACTTTTTTGTACCTTTTTTGTATTTTGAGCCGAGTTTTTACTGCCCATATTTTTATATATTTGCATACTTATTGGAAAATATCCTTTATATTTTTGATGCCAATAAACGTTACAACGTTTTAAAAAAGGATTCACACTATGTGGAAGTTTTTTCTCTCTTATTTGCCTAACCATATGGATGGTCGCTGAGGAGGTGATTTTTCCGATCGATGATCGAGGCTGAGCATAGAAGACACCCGGGTCCGGTTCAACCCCTCCAGGGACATGCCATTCGGTGACATTGCCCGTCTTCTCAAAGCCAGGTACACTGATGGGATCCAGATCTGGATAATCATACAGTTCACTGCATTACACCGTTTGACGGTACAAGCTCTTTTCACTCACCGCCAAGGGCCTGTGAGTCCACCTTCTCTGGTAAGGGCATTTTATGCTTATTTTTCTGGGATAATACCACCATATCAAGAGAAGAATCCATCTACATGCAGAGACACTTTCAATAGTCTCCATTTACCATATCTGAGGACTGTATGCACCTAGGATGTCACTGCGATTTTTGTGATTTCCCCATTGCACAGTGACGGACATGAAATATTTGCACATATCCACTATCTTAATTTATCCATGGCTTCATACCAGGGTACTGTCTTGATGAACACGTCATTTTTGGGTTAATGCACATCACATTGATGGTTTTTTCACTATATATCCATTGTGGTCTATCTTTGAGATATTCTTAAAGTGTGTTATTCCACTCACAAACTGATACATTGGATATAGATATGTTTTTAACCGTATGTATTTGTTTTTATATTTTTTTTGCTTATTTGTTTTGTGGTGTTTTTTGAAGAGATATCCCTCTACACACTCTATGAGACTATCACTAGTCCAATTGGTACACATTCCAGGGCCTTGTACCCTCCCTTTAGATATCACTGCTGTTTGATTATTTTGTAATTTTATATTGTTTTATTTATTAGCACCACACTTTATTTCACTTCATTTAAATACAGGAATTGTCAAAAACTGTCTCTTGTCATTTTTAACATTTTTGACAGTTTTTTAGTGAAATGGTAGAGGTACAAGTACCCCCTTACCATTTCACACAGGGGGGCGGGATCTGGGGGTCCCCTTGTTAAAGGGGGCTTCTAGATTCCGATAAGCCCCCCACCCGCAGACCCCCACAACCACCAGCCAGGGTTGTGGGGATGAGGCCCTTGTCCTCATCAACATGGGGACAAGGTGTTTTGGGGGCTACCCCAAAGCACCCTCCCAATGTTGAGGGCATGTGGCCTGGTACGGTTCAGGAGGGGGGCCGCTCTCTCGTCCCCCCTCTTTTCCTGTGCCCTGCCAGGTTGCGTGCTCGGATAAGGGTCTGGTATGGATTTTTGGTGGGACCCCACGCCGTTTTTTTGTTTTTTTTTGGCGCGGGGTTCCCCTTAAAATCCATACCAGACCTGAAGGGTCTGGCATGGAATTTAGGGGGACCCCCAAGTCATTTTTTTTTTAATTTTGGCTGGGGTTCCCTTTAATATCCATACCAGACCTGAAGGGCCTGGTATGGAATTTAGGGGGACCCCCACGTCATTTTCTTTTTAAATTTTGGTTCTGGGTTCCCCTGTGGGGAATTTCCATGCCGTTTTTATCAATGAACTTCTATGTGTATTGTCGGACCGGCAATGCAATAGCCGCGAGTAATTTTTAAATGGCTTTTTTCCTTTGAAATGTCATTTTTCTGTCAGACTGTTCTAAACACGGGACACATGCGCCCCTTTACAGGCATACTATAGACACCCCCAGCTATGAAATTTAAAGGGATATTACACTTTTATTGTTTGACTTTAAGCATTATTAAAATCACTGCTCCTGAAAAAACTTTAGTTTTTAAACGTTTTTTTTTCATTGATCCATGTCCCCTGGGGCAGGACCCAGGTCCCCAAACATTTTTATGACAATAACTTGCATATAAGCCTTTAAAATTAGCACTTTTCATTATTCATGTTCGTGTCCCATAGACTTTAACGGTGTTCGCGTGTTCGAATGAACTTTTTTCCTGTTCGCATGTTCTAGTGCGAACCGAACAGGGGGGTGCTCGGCTCATCCGTACTTGGGATTATATGGAGGCAACATTACGTGCAATGGGCATGCCACAGCGTCTACTCCAGATGATTTTGGCTCTGTACTCATCCCCTACAGCTAAAATTAGGGTAAACAGCCGCCTGTCGGGCGCCTTTTCCGTTTCCGATGGTACTAGACAGGGCTGTCCACTATCCCCCTTAATTTTCATACTTACCATAGAACCCCTACTCCGTAAACTCAGAGCGAATCCAGATATCAAAGGTCTTGAGATCAATCATAAACAATATAAGGTAGCAGCCTACATGGACGACATCCTACTCTTCCTAACTGACCCGGTAAACACTATCTCTAACCTTCTTAAAGACCTCTCACTTTTCAAATTTCTCTCTATTCTACAAATAAATTTCTCCAGATCAAAAGCCCTAAACATTACCCTACCTACCACACTGCTGACACAATGTAAAAACAATTTCCCATTCTGTTGGGAACCCCACGCCATTACATACCTGGGCATCAAAATCCCTACCAAACTGACTGACCTATATGCACTGAATTTTCAACCTGTCCTTCAAACCATCCAAGGAGACCTGCACAAATGGCTTGCAGGACCATTCTCGTGGTTTGGCAGAACAGCTATTTTAAAAATGAACGTACTGCCCAGACTTCTATATCTTTTTCAAGCCATCCCCATTAAACTCCCACCATCCTTTTTTTCAGCATACAAACAGATGTGTAGAACCCTTATATGGACATCCAAAACACCCAGATTGAGTTGGGATAGATTGACACTCCCCAAATTACAGGGGGGTTTAAGCCTGCCAGACATCCAAAAATATCACTGGGCATGCCACTTGACCAGAATAATCGACTGGCATATACACGGACGTGACAAGGATTAGATTCAACTTAAAAACGCATTTGCCCAAATTCCGATTGCACACTTACTCTGGATCAATCCTACTCACATCCCTAAAGAACTTAAGTCACATCCTCTAATCAATGCTACAATGATGCACTTCAGAGTTGCATGCAAAAAACTAAATTTGAGACCTACACATGGACCTATGACTCCTCTAAACAACAACCCAGAATTTCGACCAGGCCCAACCGTATGCAATCCAACGATAGACCCAATTAGACCTCGACCCAGAGCACAACAATTTTTCCACAACAAGCAACTCCTATCCTACCAAGCTATGATCTCTAAATTCCCAGAATACCACATTCCTTTCTATAAGTATCTACAAATCCGTCACTTCTTTCTGAACTCTAAACCCAACACACTCTGGCATAGGGAACTCACACCTTTTGAATTCATTTGCAACAGCAAAGAACCCCAACAACACTTAATCTCATCTGTTTATGCGCTCCTCTTCTCGACACACAAAATCAAAGAAGACAAATTGGTCTGACAGTGAGAATCAGGCCTCAATTTAGACCTAACCACTGAAGATTGGGGGCACATATACAGTCATATCCACAAGGGCTCCATCAACGTCTCCACACAGGAAAGCAGATATAAGAATGGTATAGGACACCTGACAAGATTCATAAATTTCACTCTAGTCTCCCCCCGTTACGCTGGAGATGTAACTCAGCTCATGGCACACTACTCCATATCTGGTGGGAGTGCCCGCTCATACAACCATTTTGGGTGGAAATCCACCGCCTAATCACCCAAATTACAACATATACCCCTGACTTCACTCCCGCTCAATTCCTACTACATTACACTTCCATCTCAAGGTCAGCCTACAAAAAATCCCTCATTCTCCACTTCATTAATGCGGCCAATCAATGTATCCTGGTACACTGGAGAAGTGCGTCTCCTCCTACGGTTACAGAATGGATTCAGCGTGTTGACAGAACGGCCGAAATGGAAAACCTCATACACCAATCCAGAGATAATCCAACAAAATACAGGGAAACCTGGGCATGCTGGTCTCACTTTAGAGACTCAGCGGAAGCTACCACTTCAAATACCACCTCATCTTAAACCACCTAGAGCAACTCGTAGCTAACATTGATGACCACACCATAGACCCCTGCCTCGCTCCCCTCATACCCGTCTGCACCATTAAAAACTTTCTTCATACTCAGTATGTTATAATAAAAAAAAAAAAACTCTTATGATCAACACCCTAAGCATAGGCCCTCGTGGCTTTTACAGACACACCATTGGAGGGCACTCAGAGACAATCCCCACCCCACAAACCGAGGCTTTTTAAAAGCCTGGGACCCTTCTACTTATAGACTGGGCCCATCCACACAATACGACATACCGACCTTACTAGCACCATTATTACACATGTGTACACCCCCCGGGCACAGTCAGAGCCTTTTAGGGTGTGTGTGCGGGTGTGGATACTGTTGGTGTACATATACCTCAAGCGGAGCTCAAGACACGCACATACTCCTTCCTCCTGATAAGGAGAACCATAGAATACCTCTTATCCACATCACTCTTGACAATGATTCCCACATAGGGATAGAGACAAACTTGTTTGAGATCAAGTCAATTGCATATTTCAAGTGAAACGGTAAGAGGTAGACCTACAACGTTCCCACAGATCCCACTGTTTATTGCAATGTACACATCACATTGGCTGTGTTTGATGACTTTATTTGTATGATATTGTTGTGATTACTGTAAACCTGCAAAATTTCAATAAAATCTTTTTGAAAAAAAAAAGATAAAGAAGGCAAGGAAGAATGATCATTTTTATTAGGGCCGAACGCCCAAATCATGATACATTGAGATTGGCCCACTCCTTCAGATGTGTCTGGATTTTTGACAGGGCATGTAGGAAATTATGGTTATAAAGGTCTGTTATTTGTCTGGTGATTTGAATGCCGAGGTAGGTAATGGCTTCTTTTTTCCATTGAATAGGGAAGGAATCTTGACAATGGAGCACTTCCTGTGGGGGTAGGGAAATGTTTAGGGAATGTGATTTGGAGTAATTGATTTTAAGATTCGATAGAACACCAAAGTGTTTGATATCTCTCAGAATGTTGGGTAAGAATAGTCGGGGTGATTGCAGTGATAGTAAGATATCATCCGCAAATGCGGCTACTTTAAATTCCTTACGGTTGATGGAAATTTCCTGTATGTCTGTATTGGCATGTAGTCTGTTTAAAAGGGGTTCTAACATCAGGACAAAGATCAAGGGGGATAATGGGCAACCCTGGTGAGTACCATTGCTTATAGGGAAGGCGTTCGTCAATAGGCCATTTGCTTTGATGAGGGGTTGGTATACAGGGCGTTGATGTGTGCAAACATGCGGGGTAGGAGGCCTATTCCTTTTAGTACTTCCTGTATGTAATCCCAGGCCACCCTGTCGAACACTTTCTCAGCGTCGAGTGATAGAAGGAATCCCTTGGTCTTCGACGAGGTGAGTCAGTGGTGTACGTTTAAGGTGCGTATGGTGTTGTCCCCGGCCTCCCTACCCCAGATAAAGCCTACTTGGTCAGATGAAATTAGGCCAGGGATGAGGGGTAATAACCTATTTGCTATCATCTTTGCATAGAGTTTGATATCCACATTAAGTAGTGAGATGGGTCTGTAATTAGATACCTGTGAGGGGTCTTTGCCTTCTTTAGGTATAACTGCTATGTGGGCTTCTAACATGTTGCCTAAAGGGGTAAGCGGAGTTGATAAGGAGTTAAATGCTTCCAACATCTTGGGTGAGAATGTATCCGAAAAGGTTTTGTAACAAATTAGTGGTAGACCGTCAGGACCTGGGCTTTTACCCACTTTCATTTGTTTTATTGCTAGGTGTAGTTCCTCAGTAGACAGTGGATATTCTAATGCCGCGTACACACGAGCGGACATTATGGCGGACTTTGCCCGGCGGACTTTTCGATTTACTTTCCGACGGACTGTCTGAATGAACGGACTTGCCTACACACAATCCACCAAAATCCGTCGAATTCGTACGTGATGACGTACGACCGGACTAAAACAAGGAAGTTCATAGCCAGTAGCCAATAGCTGCCCTAGCATGGCTTTTTGTCCGTCGAACTAGCATACAGACGGCGGACTTTTCGACCGGACTCGATTTCAACGGATAAATTTTAAACAAGTTTCAAATCTAAGTCTGTCCAACTTTTGAGAAAACAAAGTCCGCTGGAGCCCACACACATCGAATTGTCCGACGAAATCCAGTCCGCCGTAATGTCCGCTCGTGTGTACGCGGCATAAGGCTTCAGCTTGTTGTGAGGTGATGGGTTTGGGGAAGTATTGAGCTAGGAAGTCTCTTATTTGGGATGGTCGGTTGGGTGTATCAGATGACTCTTTGTTGTCTCGTGATAGAATTATACTAAGTGCACTCACAATCTAATGGCTAGTAACAAAGTAGATACCTAAATCAGTCTAAACTGAATATATCAGTTTACCAAAAATAAATAATAAAAGCAAATATAAAAATATGACAAACACAAATGAATTCAGTGATCTCGTACCAAAAAAATCAATCAAATCAAGTCCATAATAGCTGAAATCATTTCAAAATTCATGAGTGACTGGTGAAAAAATAAATAAATAAATAAAGCAGTGATAGTGAATTAGGTCCATTCATAGAGTGTTCAGTGAGGATACACCAATCATCGGGGGAGGGATCACATATCCACAGTCCGTTTGAACACAGCCCATGTAGATAAGAAAAAAGGTGAAGGTATATATGAGGAGGAATCCCAGCAACGGGTGACTTGAGGGGGCAATAAGGATGGACCCTTACCAGACACGGTGGACCTCCTAAGTAGCAAGTTCTTAAAAGAGTCCAGATATAGCCCTCTGCAGGGACAGGTGGATGGCGGCGTCTAAATCCTCATTCCGACCGGAGGCGATTCCAGCATGTCAGTCTCAGGGAAGGCACTCGCAGGAGAAGTTCAACGCAGAAAGTATAGGTGAGCCGGAAGTACCAGGAGCTTTCAGTGCTATGTACAGACTGCATACAGATTACTAGGAAAGGGAGATATGCCATGACTGATCCATCCTATTCCCAGAAGTTGTCAGTGACAAACTGAATTTATATTCATTTGTGTTTGTCATATTTTTTATATTTGCTTTTATTATTTATTTTTGGTAAACTGATATATTCACTTTAGATTGATTTAAGTATCTACTTTGTTACTAGCCATTAAATTGTGAGCGCACTTAGTATAATTCTTTTAGTTTATTACACTGATATTAGTGTTTTTTTGTTGCAGCTGCAATTTAAGGTACTTTATTAGCTCTCTAGCGTGGTTTTCTTTTTTCCTTTATATGTTGTCTCGTGATAGGTTGTAGAGTTTAGAATAGAAGTTTTCAAAGTGTGTGGCACTGTCTTCATTTTTAGAGAGAAGTGTACCTTGGTTATCTCGAATATGGTGAATTATAGAGGAAGCTTCCTGTATCGTGCAGGCTAACAGTCTCCCACTTTTATTGTCGTGTTTATAGAACACTTTCTGTTTAAGAAAGTATCGCCTTCTAGTGGGTTTCCCTAGCTCATCCATCAAAGAGGAGTGAGCGTGTAAAAGGTCCTGTAGTGTAGTTTGTGAGGTTGAGTGTTTCTGGGCTGCTTCAAGTCGGTTAATTGTTTTGATAAGATAGTTGATCTGTTCCTGATGTCTCTTTTTGGCGATCGCTGCTAGGGATATGAGTTTCCCCCTTATAACGCATTTGTGTGCCTCCCAAAGTGTGATAGGTGTGATGTCTGGGGTGGAGTTTTCTTGGAAGTATAAGTGGATTTGGGAGTTTATTTGTCGTTGCCATTCTGGGTCTTTTAGTAGGGATAGATTTAGCCTCCAGGTTTTAGTTATATTTTTAGAGTCCAGAAACGTAAGGGTCGTCATGATGGGATGATGATCGGACAAAAACATTGGTTCTTTTGTGGCCTGTGAGAGGAATGATAGGTCTGTCTGAGAAAGAAATATAAATATATAGTCTATTCTAGAATACTTCTGGTGTGGGGGAGAGAAACTCTTTGTACTCTTTGTCAGTTGGGAACATAGTGCGCCATGTGTCATGGAGAGTCAAGTTTTGTAATTGGAGTTTGATCTGTTGTAGTGCACGGTACGGGAGTGTGGAAGTGCCTGTAGAGGAGTCCAGTGTCAGGTTTAATGGGACATTGAAATCTCCCCCCAATATCACTATGCACTCTTGGAAGGTGGAGAGGAGGTCACATACTTTCCTGAAAAATGTTATTTGGTGTTCGATCGGGCAATATACATTTGCCAATGTGATTGGTTTGAATGCATATGTGCCTTTGATAAAGATATATCTACCCTGAGGCAAATCCTGTGGGTTAGAGATTCATACTCCCAGCAAATTGTTGTGCAGATTCAACAAGGAGAATAATTTTTAAGCCATTATGCACTGCCTGACCTTTTGAACTATCAACAGGCATAGAAGAGCAATTAATATGGAGGAATTGATTGTTTGATTTGAACCTAGGTTTTGAGCTAACTTTAGCTGTTTGGGTGGTCAGACAAACGCCTGAACATAATATACAGAAGCTGTATTTCTACCACTTTTATATATGATAGCGTCCCATTGTTAATTGTTGCTAAGGATGCAGCAGGTGCTTGTACCTGCTGCATAGTTTAAAGGAAAAAAAAAAAACTAAGTGCAAGTTGAACACCAATTCCCTCTCTTTAAAATGTCCTACTGTTAAGCAATTCTACAGTGCTGTTTCATCCGAGGTCTGATATTTCAAGTATCAAGTAGAGCTTGATAGGAATCAGCCAGGAGCTGGACAGTTTTTCATCAGCAAGAACAGCAGTTTCTACCTGTCAGACAAATCAACCCTATCATTAAGCTTGTATGGCTACTAAAGCTACTGGAAAAATAGCCTTTTTTTCAAACTAAAATGAATCACATTGGAATGATGCTGTATGTAAGCCAAGCTAATTGTAAAAAAATAAACATATAAATAAAATTATAATAATAATAATAATTTCTCAGCCAAAAATGGGCTGTCTGGGCATACTGAAACTGTCTGTAAAAATTGTACCGTTCTATAACACTGTTCTGTACAGCTTTAGGCATGCCCAAGCATATTATTTAATGGATGTGTAGTGCAAAGTGGATTTGCCTTTAGTAAATAAACCCCAATGTGTCATAAGGAGATGAGTGCAAGCAACTGAAACTGAAATGAGAATGGGTACAACCATAACAATACACCTAATAAAACTTTTCCTCTGTACTCAAGGAGTGTATTGTACATCCTGGAGACTTCCTGCAGTTGCTTATCTCCCCTGCTTATTCACATCCACAGCTCCATGAGACCAGGTGTGTGTAGAACAAAGCTGCTGATGCTATGATCAGGAGCCAGTCAGAAGCCTTTCTCATTGAATGATCACTGTGATAGCCAATCACAGTGACCATTCAGTATGCAACATTTGTATACTTTAGCAAAAAAACAGTAGCTGTCTTATCTCAGTTCCCTGACAGACAGTGATTTGTAAAATGAGAGGGCTGCAGTTAACATAGATAAGGGTTTATTGTGTGCACAGGAATTAGTTAACCCTTAATTAACCTGTACATGCCCTTATTTTACCTTCATGTTACCATTTAACCCATTAATTTCAGTAAATTACCCTGTATAAGCCCTGTTTAACAGTTTCACCTCCTTTTTCCTATTAACCCATTGTTATCCAAATATAGTTTTAGTGTTGCAGTAAATAGGACAAGCAGCAGAATAAATTATATGTTTTCCTCACACTAATGGTACTTGTGTTCAAAAGATTGCTAAACAAACTTGAAAAAAAAGTTTTGTATTCAAATTTTTTCATTTTTTCCCCTTAAAATGCAAATACATTTTAAAAATTCCCAGAAGACCTTAAGGTGACAAGAAAGCCCTGTTTGTCCCCCCAAAAATGATATATATATATATATATATATATCATTTCTGTATAATAAGTAATTACAAAGTTATAGCCTCATGAATAGAGACATAGCTGAAATATGAAAATATGGCCTGGTCCATAGGGGGTAAACAGGTGTGAGCGCTGAAGTGGATAAATTGTAGTAAAGTGATCACATCAAAAACAAAATAAATAGAAACATGACAAGTTAGAATAATAATATACTAATGTCTGGAAGTAAGGTGGAAAAAGGAATACCGTGATAGCCCCCAACCCAGTTGGCAGGGAGGGCCAATAATAGTGTGGAAAATGACGACCTAAAGGAAGATTAGGTATGGGATACATTAAGGCTTTGGCAAATCATAAAAGTAAAAGAAGGGACTTGTGAAAAATAATGAAACATATAGGAAAAAAAAAGCATAGGTAGAGAATAGTGGAGAAGTAAAAGTGAGGGTGGGGGAGGGGGCAACTATCCTCTGAGGGGAACTTGGTCCTCTAGAGGGTACTGTGAAAGTTGCACTGTGTGTATGCATATGAGTAGCTGTGGTAGTGGCAATGTACTATCAAAGTTGTAGGGTAAATAGTTCTCAACCCAATGGCTCCAAAGTTTCTCATATTTAGACACTTATTTCTCATATTTAGACACTTTATCCAATAGCACGGCTTATATTTTGGTGTGGATCATAGCTTGTGTAATCCTGTTTTGGACCACCAGTGTGCAAAGAATGGGGGTTTCAACAGGGTCTAGGGTGAGACTAAGGTCTCTCTCCAATTTAGATACATAAGAGGTGGTGCCAAATTCATATGCTTTTTTGGCAGTCATTTTTCTTATTAGCCCTAAAAATCACCCATGCCCAATAGAACCTAGACAGATTTGCCCAACCGCTAGTTACTGCTGGTACCTGTCTTACATGGAAATAATAATAAATAATAAATGCAGGCTTCAGTTCAATACTGCAGCATGGGAGAGATTCCTGCACCCTATGCATTAAAGGATTTATTACCTGCACCTGTAGAAGTTCTGCCATAGCTACCAGACTAATGCCCTGTACACACGATCGGACATTCCGACAACAAAACCATTGATTTTTTTCCAAAGGATGTTGGCTCAAACTTGTCTTGCATACACATGGTCACACAAATGTTGTGGAAAATTCCGAACATCCAGAACGTGGTGACGTGCAACACGTACCATGGGACTATAAAAAAGAAGTTCAGTGTGCCACCCTTTGGGCTCCTTCTGCTAATCTCATGTTTATCTCATGTTAGTAGAAGTTTGGTGAGAGACGATTCGCGCTTTTCAGCCTCGTGCTTTTCAGTTCATTTCTGCTTGTCAGTTTGTGCTTGTGGGTCTGTATGTGTTCTTCAGTGCATGTTGTCAGTTCGTTCCTTTCTTTCAATGTGTTCTATTTAATAGTTCATATCTGTTCTTCAGTGCATTCTTGTCTGCTCATTTCTGATTTTCAGATCATTCTTCTCAGGTCCTTTCTGATTTTCAGTGCGTTCTGTTAGTTCGTTCTGACCAGCCGGCCATTTTCTAGCCATGTTGTGGGTACGTACTCGTCGTAGAGTTCGTGCTGTGCAAGGGCTTGGTGTTGGAGTTCTTGCTTTGACCCAAGTCCAGTCCATGAACAGGGCAAGGAGGAGTTCATGGACGAATAATTGGCTGCTCCAGCATGACTAATTCTCTCATATGCCTTTGTTGAGATCCAGGAGAATAATCCTGATGATTTCAGGAATTATCTCCGGATGACAGACCCCATTTTTCACTGTCTGTTGGCTTTTCTATCCCCTTATATTATGAAGCAGGACACCTGCATGCGGCAAGTCATCAATCCTGAACAAAGGCTCATCGCCACCTTGCGGCAACTGGGAGAAGTCTGCAGGACATCAAGTTCTTGACTGGGATCTCCCCCCAGGCTCTGGGAATCATTATTCCAGCGACCTGTTCTGCCATTATTCAGGTCCTGCAGAAGGACTATATTAAGGTAAGTTTTTTGCTTTAACATCACATTCTATGTATTTAATGTCTGCTAATGTATTTATTTGTATTTATTTTATCATCCCATAATTACCATGATTGTAATATGCTGTGAATGTCCTCTTTGTCCTCGTGCATGCTGGACATTTTTAATGCTCTTTTTTTCCTTCATGCATATTTGCCTTCACTAACCTCCCCAGCATGCTATCCTGGGCCCATACACACCTAGGCTAGTCACTTAACAATGTATTTTGTCAGCTCCATTGCAGTGCTTACCCTAAACAACCCCTAAAATGTGAACAAATGTTATTGTCCTTAAATTCAGGCAGAGTGCAAGTTTTCTGTTTTTTTGGGGGGCCCAAACTCATTTGGAACCCTCCCCCCCAACCGCTAAGTCAGCCAATACCAATCCTCTATCTGCTGACTTTGCCAAACCCATACACACTATACCTACATTTTTGTGGTCAGATTTATGGATGAATTCACCAAAGCACATAGTGCAAGGGCCTGCCTGAATAATTTTAAATGGTACTGTATCAAGTTTTGTTCTCCTATTATCTTGATAGGTAATTGCAGAATGTAAAAATGTGCTTCAATTTGTACATTGTGTATTCATATTTTTGTATTATGACACTTCTTATCTGTCCAGTGGGCTGCCAATAGTGTAAGTAAGGAGGGGCTGGCCAAAGTATCACACATTATTTAGGCATTCAGCTCTCAATGAAGTGGAGAGGGTTACCTGTCCAAAACATCCATTTTTACAATGGGCCATCAGAGGGGGAGAGTGGACCTTATACTTTTGTCTTTAAATACTCCCTAAAATAAATGTTATACTTATGTTGGCCAATAATGTTTGTGTGTAATCTGCTTGCAATGTTATGTGCAAAAGTAGTAATTTTTATTTTTCTTGTTTGACTCAGTTTCCTTCAAACCCACAGGAATGGTAGACTGCGGCCTCCCATTTTGCCTAGCAGTGGGACTTTCCCAACTGAGGAGGGGCAATAGATGGGAAGCACATCCACATAGTCCCACCCCCCAACTCGGGGTCATACTATTACAATTATAAGGGGTTTAATAGCATTGTGCTGATGGCGGTGGTGTCAGCGACATACAAGTTCCTGTATGTGGACGTGGGGAAAAACGGACGGATGTCAGATGTTGGAGTCATCACCCAGACTGAGTTCTTCAGACGTCTCCAGAATGGCGGCTTGGGCTTGCAACCTCCAGAACACAATGTGGCAGGACTCCCATTTGTCTTTGTGGCTGATGAAGCATTTGGGCTGGGTGACCATCTGATGCAGCTGTTCCTGATAAGGACCCTCACCCCGGACCAGAGGGTTTTTAATTACTGGCTGGCCAGAGACAGAAAAGTGGTGGAGAATGCGTTTGGAATAATGGCCAGCCGGTTCCGCCTATTTCTCACAGCGATCAACATGGCGGAATATAAACTGAATCATATTGTCCTTGCATGCTGCATACTCCATAATTTCCTAAGGAAAAATGCAACAAACTATGTGGCCTCAGTTGGGACTGAGGCCGGCTTTCAAAATCAAACAACTTTGACGGCTCTTGAAGCTGGCAGTCCTGGCTTGCCCCCCCAAAGTGGCCGCAAAGTAAGACAAAAGTATGTAGAGTACTTTGCAGGTAGGGGGGCCATTGATATGCCAGACAATGTGTAAGACCTTTTTAAATACATTTATTTTTGACTCTTTCCAGTTCACAACCCGATGAATTAAGTATTTTTTTAAAATAACAAACATATCACACTTTCCTGCTATGTGCAATAGTCCCCTGCCATTGCTCCAGGTTCCTCTCCTCTTCTGGGTGCTCCCATAGCAAGCTGATTCCTATAGGGGCTCACATGTGGGCTTGCTCCTGAGCCACGCTCTTTGTGTCCATTGACACTCATACATTTGATTGAAATCAGGCTCAGGTAAGTATTCGAGGGTAACACAGAACATCTGTTACCTTAATGCAGGGAATGCGTTAAGGTAAAAAACCTTCTGCCTTTACAACCACTTTATCATTACCCTTTTAAAGCCTTAAAAAATATTTACAAAGGGAAATTGGCTAGTCAAATTTGTTATCAAGGTAACTAGTACATGCTGACTCTGATAAAGATGGCATGCATATCAAGGCTTCAGTGACCCCTGGAAAGGAATATGGTTAAAAGAGAAGTGCGGAAATGAAAAAAAACATACAAATTTGATAATATGGCAATATGTGACATATGTCAAAAGTGTGTTGATCTTGCCTTCATCAGGGCTCATGTCATCCCTGTAAAACCCAAATTTTGAAGATGCACACAAATTGGGAGTCAAAATGTAAATTTTCCTCCTGATCCCATGCCTAATGTCAACATGTGCTAGCTCCATCATCCTCCATCATGGGGGATCAATGGACGTGTTTCGGGGGTGCAACCCCTTCCTCTCATCGCGAGGAAGGGGTTACACCCACAAAACACGTACATTGATATCCCGTGATGGCAGATAGCACATGTTGACACACTGTGTGCATCTTCAAAATTTGGCTTTCAAATGACTTTAAAAATGTAATAAAAATAACAAATATAACGACAATCTGGTAAATTTTTTGTGTGTTTTAGATTCTGCCTAAAACATCAATGGTGTTGTTGAGTCTTTTTTCAATATCATTGATGTTTTCCTTGACCTTCTCTAATTCACGATTGCACACCATGCTCTCCCCAATGAGGATCTGTGCACTTGCACTGTTGAAATGAGTTTCTTCTTCCACAACATCCACATCACCTAAAAATAGAAAAAAACACACCATGTATTATAAATATGCATGCATACATCTATTACCTGAAGCTGTGGTCTCAGACACTGACGTGTTGTGGTCACTATTTCGCCCAAATCCTGAACCTCTCCTCCCTCCACATCTTCTTCAGGGTGTGTGGGGATTTCCCCTTCTTCTGGAGTAGTGGGGTTCCTGGTGTCCTCAGATGTCCCGATTCTTTTCTCCCCTATCTGAATAAAAAAAAGGTATACTTAACACACAGAAATTTGAGGCAAGAAATAGTAATATGAAACATTGCTTGGAAGTGACATACAATTGTCTGTTTTGGCAGAGTTCCAAGCTGAAGACATGATTTTTACCCTTTCTTAAAGCTGGAATACTTACCTTTTTTGGTAAAGTATCACACCTAGTATCCACTGGAGTACTTGTATGGAACATCCTAAAAAGGGTGTTCTGGTATCCCACACTAGTGCTCCTGCATCCAGATGTGTAAACAGCTGCTGAGTGTCCTCTCCTTACACTGAATCAAGTTTGCATTTCATTCTAGTTACAAACCCATCTAGACAACAATGTACTAAACTTCTTTTAATAGAAATAGGCATGAACAAATGTAGTTAACCTGCATCTGCCAAAAACATTGTATTAGTGAGCGAACGAACAATGTTTAATAAGAACAAGTACTGTGCCAATAAACCTGAAACTTGCCATTTTAAACTGTACAACCTTAAAGAAAAGCACATGTACCAGCACGAAAGTAATAATAATAATGGGAACACACGACAAAATACTTTTTTGCAGCACTCTCTTGATCCTTCTGTACTGATCCTGCTCCTTCAGTTTGAGGCCTGACCAGCATTTCCTCAATTGCTCCTTGGATCATCGTACCCCAAAATTCTTCTGCAGACTTCTCACAACTTTAGTCATGATCCTAACCTTTCTCACATTTGGTTTTCTGTACGGTCCATACATCCCATCATAGTCGGCCCTCTTCAAGATGTCCACCATCTCCACCATCTCTACAAAGGACATATTTAAGGCTTTTAATCTCCTCCTGGATCAGGACGTGTCTGGCTCTGTGCTTTCCTCCTCACTGCTATTCTCGCACCTGTTGTCTCTCTGCCATGTGCTATCCCACTGCGCCGAAAGAGAAGGGGCGGGGAATACACTAGAAAGAAGGTCAGGTGCGTAGTTTCATGCATGCGCAGTGTATATAAAGCATAACACGCGTGTGTAGTATGTACAATCTGTGAGCAGAGTACTGAGTAGCGTAAGCGCCGATCGTGCAAACGAAGGTACAATTTTAACTTGGGCCATCAGTGGTTAGTGGCCTAAACTGCTTTTATAGATTGAGGCCCATATTGGAACAAGATTAGGAGAGTTTAGCCTGATATTAGGGTTTGTCTTGTGTTGTGTCTTGCAGAGAAAATGGATAAATTTAATGACTGCTCCCGATCTCTCTGATTCCTGGACCGGATTGTGCTCCCTATTAACTGGACTCCTCAGGCTACCAATTTTGCCTGTCATATAATAGATGTCTGCCCTGGGGTACAAAGGCTTCACCAATTCCAACTGTTTCTCCAGTATTGCCTTCCTCTTTATTTTGTTAGGACTCCTAATACATTTTTATTTTTTGTTAGGACAAATACTTGGCTATGTGTTTTACTTCAAAAAGGACAGTTTGTTCGTGAGTAGGCAGGTACATTTCAAAAATACAATGTCATATTAACAAGGGACACCAACACCTACCAACCTCTTTGAGGTTAATAAATACAAGATAATAATAGTGTTGTGGTAACTTGACACACAAAACAAGAAAAAATATTATGGAGATCACTATAAAGAAAAAAAAAGTAGATCACTATAAAAAAATAAATAAAGATTATTCTGGAGATCTTGCAAAAAGAAACAAACAAAAACATAGATTATTCAGGAGATCACGAGAAATAATAAGAAATCCGCTTGTCAGAACTCTGTGTGAATATCAGCAGCAAAGCAACTTCATTATTCTAGCATTATAAAGAAGAAGAGAATGAGCTGCATTAAAAGATTTACAAATTTGCAGCGTGACGAATGTGCTATCTCCATTATGAACACTAGTTTTACAAGACCAAGCACTTCCGTCTCGTACTTGAATCTGAGCATGCGTAGAATTTGGTGTGCCGGACTTGTGTACACACGCTCGGAATTTCCGACAACAAAGTTTTTTGTCGGAAAATTTGAGAACCTGCTCTCAAACATTTGTGTTCGGAAATTCCAACAACAAATGTCCGAGGAGCATACACACGGTCGGACTTCCGAAAACAAGCTCACATTGAACATTTCCCATCGGAAATTCCGATCGTGTGTAAGGGGCATTAGATTTATTTTTGTCCTTTTGACTCTTTCCAGTTCACAACCCGATGAATTAAGTATTTTTTTAAAATAACAAACATATCACACTTTCCTGCTATGTGCAATAGTCCCCTGCCATTGCTCCAGGTTCCTCTCCTCTTCTGGGTGCTCCCATAGCAAGCTGATTCCTATAGGGGCTCACATGTGGGCTTGCTCCTGAGCCACGCTCTTTGTGTCCATTGACACTCATACATTTGATTGAAATCAGGCTCAGGTAAGTATTTGAGGGTAACACAGAACATTTGTTACCTTAATGCAGGGAATGCGTTAAGGTAAAAAACCTTCTGCCTTTACAACCACTTTATCATTACCCTTTTAAAGCCTTAAAAAATATTTACAAAGGGAAATTGGCTAGTCAAATTTGTTATCAAGGTAACTAGTACATGCTGACTTTGATAAAGATAGCATGCATATCAAGGCTTCAGTGACCCCTGGAAAGGAATATGGTTAAAAGAGAAGTGCGGGAATGAAAAAAAACATACATACTCACCAAGATGGCTGCAGCATGCGGCTGTTCCCCACCCACTGAGAACCAAGCAATCAAAGGCTGCTGATCACTCAGTTCTTGGGTCCACTCTGAGCACAGAGTGGTGACTGTCAGTTGCTACTACAATCGCGTGTATATTATTTAGTCTGTGTGAAAGTTAGAGTCTATGGTATGGCATATGATGATGAACAGGACGCTGATATAGGGTATGATGGTGATCAGGACCCTGGTATGGCATATGGTTGTGATTAGGATGTTAGCATGATGTAGTGGTGATCAGAATGTTGGAATGGTGTATGGAGGTGAGCAAGATGCTGGCATGGTGTATGGCAGTGTTATGAGCACTGGTCACACTGGGACAGGTGACAGGGGTTGGCTGCATTCTTTATTTGTATTATGCTGATGGCAGTGATCAGAGACACTGCGGCAGGCTGAAACTGCAATCTGTGAGTGTACATGCAGTGTGACAGGCTGCTGTACACTCACAGGCTGCAGCAATGGTTCTCTCTGCTCTTACAGCTGATCTGTGTGAGAGCAGAGAGAACCAATGTTTACATTTGGTTTCCATTGTGTACTATGTGATTGCTATGATTGGACACAGCAATCACATGGTACAAGACCATGTGATCACCCAGATACAGCGGCAATGTGATCCGCTGTGTCTGGTGGACATATCAATCACCAGGCTCCTGGGTTTGCTCTTTGTGAGCCATGCAGGACCCGCCAGTGCTGTGGGCGGACCTGAAAGAAGTTCAATAAAAAATGTAGTAGGTACATTGTTGAGTTTTTCAATTAGAGAACTTGGTTTGCATGATAGAAATCTGGAATTGGATTGCTTGCTATGAGTGATACAGACATTTTTAGTTCTCCAGCTCCTCTAAATGTACAGGGATTATATTGTGTTATATGTAATAAGAGATGAGGTTTAGGTTTAGAATTATGTAAGATTCAGTTCATACTTTGGTTATTGGGCATGCTGGGGGAACTAAGTGGATGTTCGCCCACTCATTATTTTGAACCTTTGGCTGCTTCAAGAATTCATTAACTTAGCAGTTGGACTACTACCACTGCTAAATATGACATCTTCCTGCTCAGGGCTCCTGGTTGTTAGTTACTATGTACACCTTATTCATTCACATGGGGGGGGGGCATGTCTGGTGTTTTTTTTATGGGGTTCCACCTTAAAATTAATTGTAGACCCAAAAGGGGGGGGGGAGTACTCCAAATGTTTTTCTTTTATTTGCCTTGGATTCCCCTGAAAATTCATACCAGATCCACACCATTCATTATCAGATGAATGGAATCTCTAGCTGCTTTGTTTACAAACAGAACAAGACCAGCTGGGAACTGTAATTCAACAGCAATTCAAATTGTATTTTTTTTTAAATGTCACTTTTGCTATAATACATTTTATACATAATACAGGTGCTCCACTTCAAAGGCAGCTTTAAGGCACCCTCAAGAATGCTTTTTAAAGTAATTATGCATTTTTTAATGTTTTTGTCTTAAGCATTATTACAAGAGCTGAATTTAAATCCTGCAATCTAGGTCTAGCTCCAATGCCCAATGTTTTATTTTGGGGTCAAAAGGCAATTTTTTACAATAAAATCCAATACGGAAATGTTTTTTCTTTTTTATCTTCTTACATGTCACTTTTGCTGTAGCACATCCTATAGATGTGCTGCTTTACTGGCAGGTTTTTGTGCATCCCTCAAGCAAGTTATTTTAGTTAATTTAGCATTTTTAAAGTTGTATAAAAACCCAAAATTACTAATGCGCTGTCACTTTTAAGTAGTAATCCTCTGTGTAAAACTGTCAATATCCAGCTGCGGCTATCACTCAGAGTTTTCCTACACCAATTGAACAATAGTAAAAAATAAAACAAAAAAAGGGAAGCACTGCTGAAAATAAAGTAACATATATAAGGAATAAAATACTAATATATAAAGGGTCACATCAAGTCAGCAATCTTAAATCAACATAATAAAACAGTATCAAAAGAAAATCCATGAAATTATGTTTGAAAGCTAAATAGTCCAAACAAAGTAAGGTGATAATGTCTTCTCAAAAGAAATATGATCCAAAATTCCAGTTCAGTAAATATATAACAAAGTCACCACAACACTATAAAGGATTTATTGTGACCAAAGAACCTGTGCTGCAAGCACAAAATTTCCTTCACACGCTTTATCCACAGAAATTGTGACCAAAATTTTGGTGCTGTAAAATTCACTCATATACCACCACCATGTACACCTGGATTTTTTTCAATTTTTTTTTTTCATTTTTATTACCTTTTTTTCTTTTTTTCTGATTTATGTACATATGGTGACTAGAGCAATACAGTGTTACCATAGTAACATTTTACTACTCTGGGGAAGTGATCAGAAGTTTTTTTTTTTTAACATTATGGGGTTGATTAACTGAAGGCAAATCCACTTTACACTGCAAGTGCACTTGGAAGTGCAGTCACTTTAGATCTGAGGGGAAGATCTGAAATGAGGGGAATCTCTGCTAATTTTATCATCCAATCATGTACAAGCAAAAAAAACATTTTTGGTTGCTTATAACAGTGAAACTCACTGTTATAAGTAATCATAGTGAAGTCTGTGATTGGCCACAGCTAATCACATAATACAGATGGGGTGTGATTGGCCCTATCTGTACCATGTGATCACTGTGACCAATCACACCGACCAACACAAATGTACACAATGAATGGTATGAATGGAATCCATCCAATGTGTACAATTGTCATGCGATCTGCTGTGTTTGGTCACAGCGATCGCATAGTACCTGCAGTAGGGCGTTACACTGATCAATCATCAGTTGTGTCTGGGAGACACAACGGGTGACAGATTGCACCGCAGTGTGGCCTGTGGGTCCCACGAGGGGCATGTTCTGTGGAGGACATCATATGATGAGCTTAGGATCAGTTCAGCAAGCTTCTAATAAATTCAACCCAGGTACAATTGGCTCATCACCATGTATAATCCATGTTTTTGTTTTTTCTTGCAACAAGTGCAATCTTAACTTACAAACCTATGGAAAAGAGTAAAACCGCAGTACCTTATTTCAACTCCTCAAAATTTGGTTCACTAATTCTGTATCTAGAAAAAATGCATTCTGATTTATTTGCTTGTTTCACTTTGCACTTTAACCACTTCCATACAGGGCATTTTCACCCCCTTCCTGCCCAAGCCAATTTTCAGCTTTCAGCGCTGTCACACTTTGAGTAACAATTGCGCGGTCATGCAACACTGTACCCAAATGAAATTTTTATCATTTTTTCCCCACTAATAGAGCTTTCTTTTGTTGGTATTTTATCACCCCTGTGGTTTTTATTTCTTGTGCTATAAACAAAACAAGAGTGACAAGTTTGAAAAAAACTGAATATCTTTTACTTTTTGCTATAATAAATATCCAAATTTTTTTTTTAAAAAAAACAAATTTTTTCCTCAGTTTAGGCTGATACATATTCTTCTACATATTTTTGGTAAAAAATATTGCAATAAGCATATATTTATTGTTTTGCACAAAAGTTATAGTGTCTACAAAAAAAAGGGGATAGATTTAAAGCATTTTTATTTTTTATTTTTTTTTACTAGTAATGGCAGCGATCTCTGATTTTTAACATCACTGCGATATTACAGCAGACACATCGGATACTTTTGACACATTTTTGGGACCATTCACAATTATACAGCGATCCGTGCTATAAAAATGCATTGATTACTGTATAAATGTGACTGGCAATGAAGGGGTTAACCAGGAGGGGGCGCTGTAGGGGGTAATTATGTTCCTAAGGAGTGATTCTAACTGTGGGGGGGAGACTCACAAGGGGAGGAGACCGATCAGTGTTCCTCTGTAAAAGGAACACACCATCGGTCTCCTCCCACCAGACATGACATGGATCTGTGTGTTTACACACACAGATCCACGGTCCTGCTCAGTTACCGGGCAATCGCGGGTGTCCGGTGGACATCGCGGCCACCAGGGATGCGCACCGGGACCCGAGTGACACGACGGGCGCACGCACGCACGCGTTGGCGGTGGCGCGCGTACGCCCCCTGGGGGGCCTGGAAGGCTGTCACATCATATGACGGCGGCCCAGGATAACAGCTGCACCATTCTGCCGTCATATGACGGTGGGCGGGCAGCAAGTGGTTAAATTTGTTCTCTTTTATCTTGCTTGATTTTTGAGTTTGATGGTTATGTATAACTTCAGGTAGCAGAACTGTCATGTTCGGATTTAGATGGTATTGGAGAATGAATTGTGTTTCTTTCCACAAAAATGTATTGAATAAAAAAAATTCTATATACCTCACTAAAGAGGCCCAAATATGGATAAAACAAAGACATATCTTGTGTATACTTATATGATTTGCAGCAAATGTGCTATGCAGCTTTGGTGTCACAGAATATACATTGGAAAATATATAGATGGGTAAATAAACTAATAACGTATGTAAAAGACCTTAGTTTGTTATAAGGCTAAATTGCATTAGAAATACTGTAAAGTAAACCTGTCTCACAAAAATATAATTTCTAACCTGCTTCTGAAAATGCAAGTGATTAGGGTTGATTTAGTAAAGGCATGTGGACTGTGTACTTTGCAAGTGTAGTTGCATCCGCAATGCTTGGTAAATGAGGTGAAGCTTCACTTTGCAAAGAATACCCAATCACATGCAAAGAAAATATAAAAACTGCATTTTTGCTTGAACATAATTGGATGATGGACATCAGCAGAGCTTTCCCTTATTTAGTAAACTCCTGAGCAAATGCCCTTATAGACTGCAACTGCACTTGCAAATTGCACAGTCTATTTCCTGGATGTTACTATTTTTGTCAAACCAGATGGCTCCCTGGGTACTTCATTATTCAGGAAGCCATCTGTTGGCAATACTATTTTACACGCATCCAGCTCTCATCTCCAGTTCCTTGTAAAAAGTACCCTTTGTAGTCAGTATCTAAAGCCTCATACACATGGTACGATTGACCAACCGAGCATCTGATTTTTGTCAAAAGGGCGTGTGCCAGGATTTTGTCCTGCATACTAACGGTACACAAATTAACGTTCGATAACACGAATGTAGTGACGTACTAGGTGTACTATGAGACTATAAAGAGGACGTTCATTTCTCAAGCGCCACCCTTTGGGCTCCTTCTGCTAATTTCGTGTTAGTAGAAGTTTGGTGAGTGTTGATTCATGCTTTTCAGTTTGTTTCTGAACGGGCGTTTGTCAACCAGCCATGTTGCGTAATCGGAGGAGAGAATGTGTGATTATTGGGCTAGGAGTTATTGCTTTAACCCAAGGCCAGTCCAGGAACAGGAGGAGGAGGAGTTCTTGGACCAAAAATTGGTTGCTTATTCGTGACCAATGTCACGATTAAGCAACCAAGAGAATAATCTGGATGATTTTCAGAATTATCTCCAAAAGATGGACCCCAGCTTTCACCAACTCTTGGCATTGGTGTCCCCCTATATGAAGAAGCAGGACACATGTATGAGGCTTTACATCACTCCTGAGCAAAGGCTCATAGCCACTTTGTGGTACTTGGCGACAGGGAGAAGTCTCCAGGACTTCAAATTTATGACTGGTATCTCCCCCCAGGCTCTGGGAGTCATTATTCCAGAGACGTGTAAAGTCCTGCATCAAGTCCTGCAGAAGGACTATATTAGGGTAAGATTTTACCTTGAAGATCACATTCTATGTATTTATGTTTGCTAATGTATTGTATTAATTTGTTGATTACACAATTATCAATATTGTTATACAATTATCAATATTGTAATATGCTGTGAATGTCCGCTTTGTCCTCATGCATGCTGTAAGCTTTTCCTGCTCCTTTTTTGACCTGCATATTTTCTTTCACTAACCTCCCCAGCATGCTATCCTGGGCCCATACACACCTAGCCTAGTAACTTAACTATGTTTTTTGTCAGCTACATTTTGGGGCTTACCCTAAACAACCCTAAAATGTGTACAAATGTTATTGTTGTCCTCAGATTCAGCCAGAGTGCAAGAGGCCATTTTTGAGGCCCAAGCTCATTTGGAACCCTTCCTCCCCCCCAAAAATGCTAAGTCAACAAATCCAAATACTCTTTCTGCTGACTTTACTAAACCCATACACACTATCCCTCTTTTGTGTTAAAATTTCTGTATAAATTCACCAAATCATGTAGTGCAAGGACCTGTCTGATTACCTACAAATTGAAACTTATTAAGTTTTTGTCTCCTATTATATTGATTGGTTAAATCATAATGTCAAAATGTGCTGCAATTTGGACAGTGTGTGAATCCAGCTTTTTAGATTATGACACTTCTTTCCTGTCCACTGGGCTACCAATAGTGTAAGTAAGGAGGGGCTGGCCAAAGTATCACTGATTATTTGTGCAAACAGCTCTCATGGAAATGGAGAGGGTTACCTGTCCAAAACATCTACACATTACCTCCCTCTAAAATTTGTCTAATGGGCCACCAGAGGGGGGATCCTATAAGTTGACCTTCCACTTTTGTCTTTAAATACTCATTTAAGTGTTTCCTTATGTTGGCTAAGCATGTTTGTTTCAAATCTGCTTGCAATGTTCTGTGCAGAAGTAGTAATTTATTTTTTATTTTTTATATCCACGGTTTACTTCTGACATGGGCATTCAAAATCCTTTGCAGGTCCCTGCGTTGACTCCTTGTGGGCGACCCTGGTCAAAGGTGCGTGGTAGGGTCAGAAAAACTCACAGAGAAGAGAAGAGACAAGGAGGGTCTCTTAATGAGTGTTTTGTCTATTGTCATAAAACCTTTCTATCCACGTAGATAAGTGGAGACTATTCTTGTAAATCTGCTTTGCTGTACTATTTGTTTTAGAGGCAAGAGGGTATAGGCACAAGTAGAGAAGACTGGCCAGTCATTATGGGCATTAAATTAATGAAGGGAATGAAGGGAGAGAGGCCTTCAGAAAATGCCCAGCGCAAGATAAGCGCTAGAGAATATATGAACCTAAGGTACGGTTCCGCCTATACTGAGCCCCTAGATAAATGGGTAGAATGAACAAATGGAACAGCTAAACCTTTAAAATCTGAAGGGACTTTTGATTTAAAAGTATGGTAAACTTTTCTGCACGATTATGGCCCACTACTGTGCAATGAAGGAACGTGGAGACGGAAGCTAAAGTAGCAAATCAAACTGGCTTGACGGAGATGTTTAATAAAAGTACTGCCCAAATTTACTACGTTTGGCCAGAAGACTCTGTAGAGGAGGAACCCCCACCTTATGTGGCTGCCAGTTTGGCTTTAAGGGGTCAACGCACAAAAGCACAAGAATTAGATTACATGGAACACACAAAAGATGAGCTATGCAATATAGTAGAGAGCAGAGGTTTAACAGCCCCATATCAACCTACAAAGATGCATTTGGCTCATATCCTAGAAACAGATTATTGGCATAAATCAAAAGGCACATATGCAAAACTAGATCTCTCTGAACTTAAGGCTTTGGCCAGAGAAAGAGAGATAGAGTCTGAACTTCCGGAGCAAACCATAATTTCCAAATTGTGGCAGCAAGATGAAGAGAGAAGGAAGGGAGATGTCACCCCTTCGGCCCTTGGCACAGAGCAATCTGTTGCAGTTTATCCTGTCAGAACCCAATTAGTTTTTGAAGGTAATGCTGTTGACAGTAAGTCTCAAATTAAATGGCATTTACCTTTTAGTCCCCAAGATATGAGAGCCATATTAGGGGGATTGGGAGATCCTAGAAAGAATCCAATTGGGTTTGCAAACAAACTAAGCGCTACACAGGAAGCATATGAGGCTTCTGCTACTGACATTCATCAGCTTCTTATTAAAGTAGTGGGAAGCAACATGTCTGGCTATATACTTAAAGAATGTTGTGTAGATGTCAAAAATGTAGGTAAGATGGTTAGTGGATGGGAGGTTTGTGAGAAATTGAAGGAAAAATTGCCCCAAATATATGGACAAACCAGACATGCTAAATTTATAAATGCTAAGCAAGGGAAAGAGGAAGCAGCAGGGGCTTATTGGAGGCAGTTAAGCAATATGGCTGTGGAAGCAGTCATTTAAATAGAGGAAGAGAAGGCGGGAGAAACTGCAAGTCCATTTATACAACTGGTGAAACAAAGGTTTCTTGATGGTTTAATACCCCAGTTGAAAGAAAAGTTGTTCATAGCAAGGCCTGAGGCAGGCAATATGTCTATTTGAGACGTCCTGCCTATCCTGTTATCCATAGAAAACAGGATTAACCAAAAAGACAGCAAACCCAAGGTTATGTACATGGGGAAGCAGAGAGGAAGAGGAAGAGGCAAAGGCAATTTCAGAAATCATGGCAATCGGGGACCAATTATATGCTACAGTTATAATGGGGAAGGACACATAGCCAAATTCTGCCATCTTTCTGACCGTAGACTGGAAAAGAGCTTAGAGGCACCTCATGCTGATCCCAGTTCCCTGCCAAAAGCAGTGGATCAGGCATAGGAAAATGGCATGCCAGTATTATTAATGTTAAATAGGGGAGACAATGGTCCCGAGGCCAGAGTAAAAGTATTTTTACAAGAACTCCCACATCCTGGAGGAGAAACAGAATGAACCTGTTTAATAGATACTGTTGCAAGCCGAAGTGTTTTTAATATAGAGGACTTACCTCCAGGATTATTATCTACAAATGTTATCTCTGGTGTTGGCCTAACCGGGACCTTTACTGATTTGATTGAGTCCAAGCCACTTAAACTCAGGCTAGGACAGCAAACAGAAAAGTTTTAGCAAACATAGACTACACTCCTACCGGAGTCCAAGTGGTCAGCAGTCTGTCAGGAGAAGTTTTAAATTCTGCCTGTGGAGTATTTTTAATCCAAGACTCCACTCCGCCATATCCACCAGAATTGAAATTGATTCCTGCTGAATTATGGGCCACCAGCAAATATGATGTAGGTCTGCTGGATTGCACCCCAGTTATGATAAAAATTAAACCAGGAGCCCATCTCCCACAGATTAAACAGTACCCACTGAGTATTGCTGAGACTGAGGGGATAAAGGATCAAATCACTCAACTGAAAGCAGCACGGGTTGTTGTACCAATTAAGTCCCAAGTCAATACACCCCTGTTCCCAATTTCAAAGAAGCCAGACAAGAAAGGTGGGCAGGTGACATACCGCTAGTGCATGATTTGAGAGCCATTAACAATATAATTGAGGCAGATACTCCGATTGTGCCCAACCCCCACACTTTACTAAGTGGAATACCTGCCTCCAGCACCTGCTTTACAGTGATTGCTGGCACCTTTTTTCATTTACCCATGATGCCCAAAAATTAGCATGAACAAGATTGCCCCAAGGCTGTGTGAGTAGCCCTTCTGAATATAATACTGCGTTAAAGCAAGTATTGGACCAATGGTCCCCCTCACACCCAAACACAGTTTTGCTTAGTGTACATAGACGATTTGCTTATTTGTTCTGATACAAAGGACATTTGTAGCAGAGAAACAGTAAGCCTTATCATGTTTCTCTATAACAACAAAGTTAGCAAAGATAAGTTACAATACTGCCAAGAGAAAGTGATCTTCCTGGGTCACTGCATTTCACATGGAATCCATCCTAACCCCAGATCGAGCTAAAACTCTACAAAACTTTGAAAAGCCAAAAAATGTACAGCAACTATGTGCCTTCCTGGGGTTAGTGGGATATTGTAAGGACTGGATTCCAAATGCATTAGAACTTATGACACCTCTATATGAGGCTACCACTAGAAACCCTTTCAAGCTCACATGGGACAATAAATTGCAGATGAAAGAGCTTATTAAAATTTTGTCTGAAGCTCCCGCCATTTGACTTCCTGCCTATACTAAGACTTTCTCGTTGTTCTGTCATGAAGTCAGTGGATTTGCTGCAGGTGTACTCACCCAGCTACATGGAGACAAACAGAGGTCTGTGATATATGTATCAGCCTCATTAGACCCTGTCATCAAAGGCTCCCCTAGTTGTATGCGAGCCATAGCAGCCTGCATTTTGCTGCTAGACAAAGTAACTGAGCTTGTACTAGATTTTGCTCTGATCCTGTATGTGCCACATGCAGTACAGGAAATCATGAATCAAGTAAATACCAGACATGTGTCTGCCAGTAGAATTGACAAGTACCAGTCTGCTCTTTTTGCTCCATCGAATTTAACAATCAAACAATGTGTTACTTTAAATCTGGCTACTCTTCTTCCTATAATTGATGAGGAAGATGCAACACATGGTACTGATGTATAACCTGAGAATTTTTCTCATGATTGTATGGCTCTGATGGAGGTAGAAAGGGCCTCTATCACACCAGCAAAAGATGAGCCTTTATCAGATTGTGACACACACTTATTCGTAGATGGTTCCAGATTTTACACTGATGATGGTCAGCCACACACAGGGTTTGCTGTAACCACTACAGACACCATTTTACATCAGGAAGCAATGACAGCACAGGAAGCGGAGTTGTGTGCTATAGTCAAAGCATGTCATCTCCTAGAGAATCAAAGGGGAAACGTTTACACTGACAGCAGATTTGCATTTGGAATAGCTCACAATTTTGGGCCTATCTGGAAAGCATGGAACTTTCTAACTAGTGCAGGGAAGACAGTAAAACATGCAAAACTCATAGAGCGGCTATTTGAGGCCTTTCAGAAACCAGCAGAAGTTGGGGGGTGTGGCTTGGTGGCTGATGTAACAGGCAGCAGGGACGCGCTGCTCCGCCATACATCCGAGGAAAGATCCTGAAAAACGGCACAAATATCGCTCGTTCCGTGGCACCACATACCGGCACGGATAGCCACAGACACCGGCTACACGGAGATACCTTTAGCTCCATCCAGCATAATGTCACAACGGGGATCGACGTCCCGCTCCGCTTCGGACCATGCTGGCCAAGATGGCGGTGGGCCACCTGTTGTAAAGGAGACATACAAAGCTGCAGCTATGAAGCTTATTGCCAAGATGACTCCCAGGGATTCCCCTTAGCATGCATCCACCCATACTGAGTGGTTTGACAACCATGATGAGGCAGATGACACCATACCACTGGATAAACCTCCTACACCTTGCCTTCCATGGGACAATGTGAGTACCCCAGTCTGCATGTCAGGTACACAGTCAGCTAGTGCCCCTGACCAGAATAGCCCAGGACCCACCCTTAGAGATATTATGGCTGCAGTCCTCTCCTGTAATACTTCTATAGCAGCTTTGACTTCAGAAACTAAGGGGATTAAGGCTGAACTTTCTTTTGTTAGACAAGACATGCAAAAGTTGAGAGATCGTACTACAGCCCTGGAGGACAGACTAGGCACAATGGAGGATGACTGGGCCCCTATGCAACGAGAGGTCCACTATAATACAATGGCGGTCGACAGGCATGCAGCTTGCATTGACGACATGGAAAACAGAATGAGAAGAAACAATGTTAGAGCGATCGGCATTCCTGAAAAGACCGAAGGAAAAAATCCAGTTCAATTCATTGAACAGTGGCTTCTTCAAACTTATGGGAAGGAAGCGTTCTCCCCCATGTTCTGCATTGAAAGAGCCCATAGGGTAACCATGAGACCTTTACCACCGGGCAATCCACCCTGTACGTTCCTGTTCAAGCTCCTTAAATACAAGGACAGGGATGTCATACTTTCCAAAGCTAGGAATCTGGGGGATGCTCTAAAAATGGCTAATTCAAAAATTTCACTATTTACGGATTTCTCCGCAGAAGTGCAAAAGCAGAGAGCAGAATTTAACGACATCAAGAAACGTTTGAGGGCCCTCAACGTGCAGTACTCTATGCTGTATCCCTCCGGTCTCTGCGTGGTGGCCAGAGACCAGGTCCATTTCTTCAACAAACCACAATTGGTGTTATAAGGGTAAATTGACATTGATCTATAATTGCTTTATAAGGATAACATGCTTTTGATTGACAATGATTAATAATTGCCTTTTTGATTTACAAGTAGATATATAAAAGCTTGTACTTCTTTAAATGAACTTATAATTCTTGTTATATTCTAGCTAGACATTAAATTCTGCTTTTTAGTTTAAGATAAGTCAGAAGCTAATAAATATAAATTTAGATGTTAGTTTAATATAAGTTCCTTTTTTCCCATACATTTGTTTCAGCCACAGACGCATGACATTTGAATTATTAGAATGTGGTTATACGCTTCTGCTTTAAGTGACACACAAGCTTAGTCTACACAGGATGAGAACCAGGGAAGTAAGATAAATACAGCCATGTGGTAACACACAAAGAGAAGTCAGAAAAGTTATGTTATGATGCTATGATGTATAACTTTAACTTGTATTTTGATTGGTCCACCTACGAGTGGAAATACGTGACAGCTATTTGATTGGTCCACCTACGAGTGGAATACGTGACAGCTACTCCATATATTCAATCTCCGCCCGCATTAAAATTGTATTCATGATTCACGTACTATCTGTGTATGTGTCTTGTTTACCTCACCGGTGAAGGGGTTGAAATCCACACACCCAGTGTCCGAGCCTAGGCTAAGAGGTCTTAAAGAACCGTACCTTACAGAGCTGGTACACGACTTCGGGGTCATCTGGGCAAATAGAGGGTTTAAAACGGCAGATAACAAAAATATCTCCAACAAAGAGCAAGTCCTGGCATTGCTAGAGGCAATCAAACTACCCCGCAAAATATCCATTGTCAAAGTGAAGGCTCATACCACTGATAAAGGCACCATAGCAAGAGGGAATGCTCTGGCAGACAAAATAGCTAAAGAAGTTGCTCTTAAAGCTCAAATACCAGCCACCCCTACCACTGTATTTTTTCAACAGGATTTCAACTCCCCAGATTTTCCCACCGTAGCTGCTCAAATGCAATCCTCAGCAACAGAAAAAGATGTGACTTACTGGTCACAGCAAGGATTGACCAAAGACCATAATGGTCTCTGGACAAAAGGGAGGGTGATAGGCATCCCCACAGCCAGTGCTCCTCTTCTTCTGTCTTACCTCCATGGCCCTGGTCACATAGGTACAAAACCCCTTTTAAAACTTTATGAGGAACTATTCTGTACATCTGATTCCCATAAACAAGCAGAAACACTAACCCAGAGTTGCCTAACATGTGCCCAGAATAATGTACAAGGAAAAAGATATGGTCTACATGGGGTATTACCTCCACCCTTAGGCCCACTCCAAGACCTTCAGGTGGACTTCACCCATATGCCCACCCAGAAGGGTAACCTCAAGTACCTACTGGTCATTTTGGACAAATGGTCAGGTTGGGTTGAGGCCATACCCACCACAGGGGAAACCGCAAAGATAGCTGCTAGAGGTATACTTAACCACTGGATCACTAGATTTGGGATCCCTCAGAGAATCTGGTCTGACCAAGGTCCGGCCTTTACCTCTGCTGCTACACAAGAGTTGGCCAAAATACTGGGAATTCAATGGAAACTTCACATCCCCTACCACCCCCAGAGTGCAGGAATGGTAGAAAGGATGAACAGGAATATAAAAGACAAATTAAAAAAGGCAACCCAGGGCACTTTAAAGAACTGGATAGATTTCCTACCCACTGTTCTATTCCAGATTAGAACCACACCTCACTCAAAAACACTATTTTCCCCCTTTGAAATATTAATGGGCAAACCATGTCAGATAGACATCCCAAAAATGAATTCAGATGAGGATATTAACCTATATTCCTTGCAGGAAAGATATGTGAAAGAACTGGTAAGTAGCATTGAAGAAATCAATGAGCATGTATCTGTCACCCATCTTCCTCTTTCCACAGAACCTACCCATCCCTTCATTCCGGGTGACAAGGTCCTGATCAAGCAGCTGGCCGGAAGGAAAACTACTGGACCCATCTTTACTGGACCTTGGGATATCGAGAAAGTTTCCAGAACAGCTGTATTGACCTCCTACTCACCACAATGGATCCATGCGAGCCGACTGAAGAAGAGCCCCAACTACCCGGACACTCCGGATCCACCGGTACCACCGCCTCACCCCAACCCGGACTATCTGGAAGAACCAACACTCTCAGATCAGGAAATAGAACTGATGGAGGAAATGGAGAACCTAGCCTTGCAAGATCAGGAGAGCAATCAGGAGAGGGAAGAAGGAATCGAACCCAGTCGACCAAGAACAGAAACTTCATATACATCCTATACCTATTTGCCCTAACTTTTACTGTTATTACATGTCTTTGTGTTCTCATGGTATACTATACTTATCAATCATGTGGGTGGTGGAAGGGTAATGGGACTAATGAAACACACCACAGAAATAGGAGAACCCCTAGACCCACTAGAGATGCCCCTAAGGATCCCAAGTGTTGTTACCCCGGTGACATGTCAAGAAGAATGCCCGTTTCTTCTCTTATACTAGGGTACTACAGAACCCCTGGTAATTGTCGCATACCAGCATTAAAAATACTCCTTAAAGCATCCACTAAAAATAAGAGACCCCAGACGGTAATGTGTGTCCCGGCTACACATTCTTTTGTGGTCAGGACCATATTGCAACAAAATATCACTAGAACAAACATCACCCAATTAACTGTAGCCAATATATCAAAAATAGCTATAATGAGGAATAAAGACATCATAATAAGCAACAGGAAAGCAAAACCAGGATTAGGAATTAAGGTGAACAGACCCCCACCTCCCCTACAGGATAGTAAATCATATAGTCTGTTGTCAGAAATTCCCCACCACTTTAAACTACAATATCAATTTGGTAGATCTTTTAGTCGACATGAGAATGTACCCTGCTGGGTATGTTCCCATATGGGGACGGGTAGAACCCAAATGCCCATGGTAGGAAAGCCTGTGAGTCTGGAACTATTAACCAATCAAACTGATATACATGAGGTGGCTAATATTACTATCAGGCCCAATCCCATTATCTTTTCGGGTTACACTGATGAGCCAGATTTTTGTTTCTTAAATGGTGCATCACTGATAGAAGGAGGAATCCCCAATGGAGAATTTTGCAGGAACACAAAGGTAAACTTTACACTTTGAGATGTACAAACGTTCCTGGCAGATAGATCTTTTGAAATCATGGGGTTGAATACTACCACAATCGCTGATGCGGATGAAAGGGTAGGTAATTATACACTCTATAGAATTTCAGATTGTGTTCATGCCAGACATGGAATGGATAAAACACCTTTACATGATTGGCTGAAGAACTATCATATGGAAGACCCCTTCTTCACACCTGACTCAACTCCAAGCTTGGGAGACTGGCTATGTCTGGTAGGACTCCGTTCAGGACGCAGTGCCCAGAACGAAGTTTCTCCTGCCCCACACCTGCCTAGAGGTTGGATGGTGTGTTGTGGTCTCACCTGTCACACCTCCATCCCTATCCCCATTGACCCTGAGACAGGAGGTTGGTGCACCCTGGCCCAAATGATTCCATATATGGGTATTTCAGGAGATTCTCAAACTGTCCACATGGTTCCAGCCCATGGGACACTTTCATTCTCACGCCCCAAGAGAGCAGTCACTACCTGGTGGGAGAAATTATTAGCTTCCATAGGAGGAATAGGAATGTGGTCTGCACTGGAGAATATAGATAAATACGCTGACATCATACTCGGTTTGATAAACTCCTCATCCAGAGATATCAACTTATTAAATGAAGAGACTCTTAAACTGAGAATGCAACAAGAACTTATCATTATACATCAGGAACAAATGTTAGCTGCTATTACGGGTCTATGTAACCTTATGGATGATAAGGATATGTGTTGTACTTACATCCATAACTTTACTACCCCAATTGAACATTTGACTGTACCTGATTATCATGATATAATACAGAACCATGCCACTCAAAGAAGTATGCTATTAGAACAGGCCAGGACATTCGCAGATGACTGGAATCCTTTTTCAGATGTAGGAGGTTGGTTCAGAGGAGTTTGGTCTAACATTACAGGGTTCTTTAAAAAGATAGGCATAGTGTTACTCTTGGTAATAGCTCTATTTTTTTCCATATATCTAGTTGTTAAGCTGGTATTCTGTATCCTGGGTAGAACAGGGAAACTGAAGATATCAAAGGAGCCAACCCCGGACCCTAACCTGCTCCTTTCATTGCTTCCCCCAAAAGAGAGATGGTGGTATGACAATGCCATGTGACTTGATCAATGACGTCTAGATAGACGACATGATCAAAGGGAGGTTTATAAGGGTAAATTGACATTGATCTATAATTGCTTTATAAGGATAACATGCTTTTGATTGACAATGATTAATAATTGCCTTTTTGATTTACAAGTAGATATATAAAAGCTTGTACTTCTTTAAATGAACTTATAATTCTTGTGATATTCTAGCTAGACATTAAATTCTGCTTTTTAGTTTAAGATAAGTCAGAAGCTAATAAATATAAATTTAGATGTTAGTTTAATATAAGTTCCTTTTTTCCCATACATTTGTTTCAGCCACAGATGCATGACATTTGAATTATTAGAATGTGGTTATACGCTTCTGCTTTAAGTGACGCACAAGCTTAGTCTACACAGGATGAGAACCAGGGAAGTAAGATAAATACAGCCATGTGGTAACACACAAAGAGAAGTCAGAAAAGTTATGTTATGATGCTATGATGTATAACTTTAACTTGTATTTTGATTGGTCCACCTACGAGTGGAAATACGTGACAGCTATTTGATTGGTCCACCTACGAGTGGAATACGTGACAGCTACTCCATATATTCAATCTCCGCCCTCATTAAAATTGTATTCATGATTCACGTACTATCTGTGTATGTGTCTTGTTTACCTCACCGGTGAAGGGGTTGAAATCCACACACCCAGTGTCCGAGCCTAGGCTAAGAGGTCTTAAAGAACCGTACCTTACAGGTGTCACAATGGCTGGACAGAGAAGAATGCTCCATCAGGGAGGAAGCGGCAAATCGCAGAGGAGATGTCTGAGACACATACACTCAAGGTATGTGGAACGCGAACTTTGATATAGTATACCATCTCTATTGATAGCTTATTCTTTGCAAGGCGGATGCCCTACAAAATGAAACCTGCTGTAACCCCATTCCCCATCTTGCCCGGTGTGCCTTTTAGGCCCACGAACAGCATCAGCATCGGGGTGAGAGTCATGTCTCCCCACACACAGGACACCTTCTATGTTCCAGGAGGACAAAGTATTTTTTACAGGGTTCTTTGTTGAGGCCCTGTTGGCCTGTTTGATGCCTCTTCTCATGAACCGGAATGCTTTGCAGACCTCCAGGAGGATTTCCCTTTTATCTAATGGCGATCCTGCAATGGGGTTTGAACTGCAACGCACACATAAAAAGCCTTACTGCCCCTATACCATATATGCCTCCATAGTGGCATAGTGCTACTGGCATAGCATGCATGTAGGTTGTGTAAGGGAGGTATGCTCACCTCTCAGAATTTCATTTGGTAGTCAATTATATGCTTTGATACTAGGACATGGCTAGATCCCATGTAGTGCTTAGTTGGAATGTGCGTGGTCTGAGTAGCGGAGTGAAAAGGCTGGCTGTGTCACATGTAGCTAAACGCCTATGGTCCTCAATACTCTGTCTACAAGAAACGCATATGCACATGGATCAATCAATGCAATTTTCGGCCCGATTGTTCAGCCGGCAATTTCACTCTGTATATTCTTCATTCTCTAGGGGTGTAAGTATTTTGATCCCCCAAGGGACACCAATTACTTGTACGCATTCTGTAATAGATGATAAGTGGAGATATATTTTTCTTAGCTGTAATGTGGAGGGCTTGGAGTGTATATTGGCAAATGTATACATACCTCCCCCATTTTCTGCAGAAGTTCTTAATATTTTGGTAGGTTTCCTGGTTCGTCATCCTAATGTCCCAGCCCTTGTGGTGGGAGACTTTAATAATTATTTAAACCCTCAGTTGGACAAATTTTCAATGACTCACGCTGATAGATTTAGGACTTGTGGTCCGACACCATTTGCCCATTTGCTGACGGCGATGGGGCTGATTGATGTCTGGCGATTGAGAAATCCCCAAACTAAAGTGTATTCTTGCCATTCGGCATCGCATAGGGGACTGTCCAGGATTGATCTTGGTCTTTGTAATATGGAGATATTACCATTTATAACTGATACCCAATATGAACCGAGGACCGTCTCTGACCATTCACCATATTGGGTTAAGGTAATTACGGCAGGCACTAATAAACGGAATCACTGGAAAATAAGTCCATTCTGGCTATCCTTGTTTCCTACACCAGACCCAATAACAGCCGCTCTTGTAGACTTTATTGTCATTAATAAAAATACAGCTCCCTCAGGTATTTGCTGGGACGCGCTTAAAGCCTTTCTCAGAGGCCAGTTCATAAAAACAATCTCCTCCATTAAGACCGAGACCAAGGCCTGGGAGCTTTCTATCCTGCAGGAAGTGGGGGAGGTGGAATCGTTGTTTATAGCAAACCCGACTGTTCATACTGAAAAGAGATGGTTAGAGGCACAAAAGTTGGCTAATACTATGACAATGTCGAAGGCAGAAAACAAACGCTTTTTTTACAGCAGAAATACTATGAGGAAGGGGAAAATACTGGACACATGATGGCTAAAGCAGGTAGAAACTCTTCATTTATAGCGAAAGTACAAGACACCACCGGACGGGTAGTGGATACCCACTCGGAGGTTATCGCAACATTTCAAACATTCTATGAGGTTGTCTATTCCTCCAAGGTCACCTCTGCTTCCACTGCAATTTGAGATTTTCTTGAGGGATGTAATTTACCATGGCTTGAACAGTCTGATAGAGACGTGTTGAACGCCCCCCTCATGACTGACAAACTTTTGGAGGCATTGTCCCTCTCGCCTCCAGGCAAGACCCCGGGTGCGGATGGACTGCCGGCAGAAGTATACAAAAAATATGCAGACACGCTGATTCCACAACTTAAACAGACCCTAACAGAAGCTTTGAAGCTAGGGAAATTGCCTCCATCCATGACTGAGGCCACTATCATATTGATACTCAAGCCAGGCAAGGACCCCCTTCTTCCAGACTCTTATAGGCCCATCTCTATTTTGACAGCAGACGTGAAGCTACTGGCCAGAGTTCTGGCTACTCGGTTGGCATCGGTTATTCAAAAACTCATACACCGAGACCAATCGGGGTTTATACCTTCCAGATCTACGGCTCTGAACATACGACGCTTATTCCTAAATCTGCAGGTACCAGTAGACAATCCGGGCAATAGATCAGTTCTATCCCTCGATGCTGCCAAAGCTTTTGACAGCGTTGAGTGGCCATATTTATGGGAGGTCCTGGAGAGGTTTTATCTGGGGGAGACCTTCATAAAATGGGTCCGACTTTTGTATACGAATCCCACAGCCAGCCTGCGTGTTAATGGCGATCTCTCTGAACCCTTCAGGCTTTATAGGGGTACGAGGCAGGGGTGCCCTCTGTCGCCCCTGCTGTTCGCCCTAGCCCTGGAACCGCTGGCGGAAATGGTGAGAGTGTCTCCATTGATAGAGGGCTTTGTGAGAGGTTCTGCAACTGACAAAATATCATTATATGCGGACGATACTCTCCTATATTTGGGAGATACCTCCACCTCACTAGCAAACGTGATGTCTATAATCACACACTTTGGTACCTTCTCAGGCTTCTCCATTAATTGAAGCAAGTCGGCCCTCCTACCATTGGACGAACTTACAGATCCGTTACCAGAATGTGCCGGGTCCCTCCAGGTGGTAGCCTCATTCAAATACTTAGGAGTACAGGTCACCCCGGATGCCTCCAAATATCTAGGCCTAAATCTCCTCCCTATGTTTAATAAACTACAAACCAAATGCGATGCTTGGTGTAAACTACCCATTTCAGTCACCGGTAGAGCCAATCTCATAAAAATGGTATGGGCACCTCAGTTACTATACATACTACATAATTCCCTGCAATGGATCCCACATAAATGGTTTACACGTATTGATACCATATTTCGAAGTCTCCTTTGGAAGAAAAAGATTGCCAGAATCAGGCTATCCACATTGCAGTACAGTAAAGACCAGGGGGGTTGGCAGTCTCTAACATGCGCCTCAATTTCCTGGCCTCACAGTTACAGCACCTAGGTGGCTGGGGTGAGGTTGATGTATCAGACCCTATCCGTAACATACTATTTCATGCCACATTAGACCTTCCCGCAGCTTCACATCTTGAGGCATACCTTCCCCAACACTCCAAATCACTACCTACTATTAACCTACTGACCAAATTATGGGGCCATATTAAACATAGCTTAGGTATGACTGGAGTCACGGAGTACACCCCGCTTTGGCGTAACCCATGTTATTCAGAACTACAGAAGCTAGAGGAGGTTCAGTCTTGGGAAGCAAGGGGCATCAAGTATATACTGCAACTCTACTTACAGACCATCTTTAAATCCTTTACTGAACTGCAGGAAGAATTCGGACTGCCAAGACACAACTTTTATAGATATCTCCAACTCCGACACGCCATGCAATCACAGGCACGAATGTCCAGTTTGGTACGTATAGAACATCCGATCATAACATTCATTCTAAATACACAGAACAAAAAAGGCTTGATCTCACATATCTACAACACACTCTTATCCAGTTCACAGGATGCAGCAAAACTACCGTGTAGACAACGGTGGGAGCAGGACCTGGGAAAGATTGGGAGTGAAGACTGGGAGCAATGTTTGCAGTCTTTGCCGATCGTCTCATAGCTTACGTATGACTGGAGTCACGGAGTACACGCCGCTTTGGCTTAACCCATGTTACTCAGAACTACAGAAGCTAGAGGTGTTTCAGTCTTGAGAAGCAAGGGGCATCAAGTATATACTGCAACTCTACTTACAGACCATCTTTAAATCCTTTACTGAACTGCAGGAAGAATTCGGACTGCCAAGACACAACTTTTATAGATATCTCCAGCTCCAACACGCCGTGCAATCACAGGCACGAGTGTCCAGTTGGTACGTATAGAACATCCGTTCATAACATTCATTCTAAATACACAGAACAAAAAAGGCATGATCTCACATATCTACAACACACTCTTATCCAGTTCACAGAATGCAGCAAAACTACCATGTAGACAATGGTGGGAGCAGGACCTGGGAGAGATTGGGAGTGAAGACTGGGAGCAATGTTTGCAGTCTTTGCCGACCGTCTCGGTGTCCCCTTCTAACCCATAGCAATGCTAGTAACTGCTGGGTGTGTTCTCAATTACACCCCCAAATAGGAACAATACCCATGATAGCAATGCCTCTCAACTTCACTGATCTAAACAGGACCAAAATAAATGGCTCATACATAGTCTCTACAGCTAATGAGCACAGATCAGTAACTTTGATGGTTTCAAAACATATAAACACTCCACAGATTTGTTTAAACATTACATGCCCGTTTAACACTAAATGTACACAGTTGGGCAATTCACATTGCACCGGAGCAAAAATTACAGTTTATGGAGGAAACTTTGGTCAATATTATTATATCCCAGATCCAGAACTAAATAGAACCCTTTATAGTACAAAATGCTCACAGTTCCCAATATGTGAAAATATCGGTTACCTGAGATTCCATGTTATTGCTTCCAGTTTTTTAGGAGCAGGCATACCATCCATACGTAGAGGGTTATATTATATATGTGGAAATAAAGCTTATGCTTGGCTTCCTACTAATGTTACAGATACATGTTATATTGGGAAGTTAGCACCTGCTTTGGCTGTTCGCAAAGATACAGTGCGACCAGATCAAAGTCCAGAATACCCTTTAGCCCGGGTTCACACCTATGCGAATTAGAGGTGCGTTTCCGCACCTCTAATTCGCATAGCAGGAGAATGTGACTGGCTCCCTATGGAGCCGGTTCACATATCTCCGGGGCGGCTGCGGTGCGCACTGCACAAAAACGCTGTGCATCTTTGGCTGCGTTTCAGGGCCAAATTCAGGCATAGAATTGGCCCTGATTCGTCCCTGAAATGGTGAACAGGGACGCACAGCGCTCCTGTGCGGTCCGCAGCGCATTATAGTGTGAACTCGGGCTTAGTGTTCAAAAGAGAGCTGTTCACTGAAGGCGACATGGCATGGTCATGGCTCCCTTCTTGGACAGGATGGGGAATTGAAGCAATGAAAAGAATAAATAATTACACTAGAATTGTAGATGAGATTATTAACCTTACTACCACTGATATAGGTTTATTAAATGAAGAAATGGCTCAGCTTAAAAAAGTAGTATTAGAGCACAGATTAATGCTAAAATATCTCACTGATGCTCAAGGTGGGATGTGTAAGGTATTTCACACTGACTGTTGTATATACTGTACATTTATGATAATGAGGACATTATTAAAGGACATCTTGCTAAAATAAGAGAACTACAGAATAAGGCCAGGGATATTGCTAAAGATGGATGAAACCTCTTTCAGGGTTTAGGAAGTTTTGGTGACTTTTTATATGGCATAGCAACATGGTTACAGAAACTAGGCGCACACATTGTGATGTTCCTATTTCTCATATTTGTTATTTACTTCCTCATCAGGCTATGCCTCTGTGTGACTACCCCCTGTATCAACAAATGGTCCTCCAGCCCTGATGAACCCATTATTGTGAGAAACCTAGAACAAAGCTGAACAGGACGCCGTCTCTCTGCGCCAATGTAACAGGAGTTACCAGCAATCGGCTGAATGTAACGCGGAGAAGAATGGTGTCAAATAAACAGAAGGAGGGAAATGACATAGACATTCACTGAATTGTTCATTTAAGGACAAGAGACTCCATTTTGTTCTCAGTGTTGAAATATGTTCTGTAACCTTCACCTAGCACACAGTCACTTCTCCTACTAAACACATTCTACTCCACCCTCCCTTCTCAAGGTTTCACTTTTGCAATTGTTCTATTCGCTAGCTTTTAATAATATATTTCTATTTGTTCGTTTTTAATAACATATTTATATTTGTTAGTTTTTAATAACATCTCACATCACCCCTTTCTTATCTATGTATAAAATAACATGTAATAATACATTTTGACACTGAACGGACATTTTAAACACAGTGATTGAGTCCTGTGAATCTGTTCCTGCAGCTGCAGTATTGTTTTAGAGTCCCAATCAGAAATCAGTCATATTACTTCCAACCCAGCAATGGCAGGACGTTGCAGCCCAATTCCATCAGCACTGGGATTTTCCCAACTGTGGTGGTGCTATTGATGGCAAGCATGTCTGGATTGTACCACCACCCAACTCTGGCTCCTATTATTTTAATTATAAGGGCTTTTGCAGCATATTCCTGCTAGCTGTAGTGTATGCCAACTATGAATTCTTGTATTGTGATGTTGGGAAGAACGGCCGCAACTCTGACGGAGGAGTGATTATACAAGCGGCACCTTAAACTTGCCACTTGCTGAGCAGAATGTTGAGGGCCTCAATTTTGTTTTTGCGGCAGATGAGGCCTTTACTCTGGGGGAACATCTGATGAAGCCTTTTCCTATAAGGAACCTCACCCCAAAGCAGAGAATCTTCAATTACAGGCTCTCTCATGCCAGAAGGGTGGTCGAAAATGCCTTTGGCATCCTATCAAGTTGTTTCTGGCTGTTTTTGACTCTAATCAACCTAAACCATGTGGTCCTGTGCTGCTGTATTCTACATAATTTTTTAAGGAGGAATGCTACCAGCTACCTAGCCTCACTGCCAAGTGACATGGACCTTGCAGTGGCAAGATCAGCTGAAGAGGCTGAAGCTCATCCATCTGTGGGCATGCTAACGGCTATTGAATATGCCTGTGCTGGATTGACCTCACAAATTGCCTGAGATTTATGGCAGAAATACCTGGAATATTTTTTGGGTAGAGGGGCAGTGGCTTGGCAGCAAATTGTAGCTGATCATTTATATATGTTTTTGTAGATCATAAACTTCTATTTCATTTGAACTACTGTTGTCTGTGTTTCTTATATGTCTAATATGTTCCCAAATGGTTTTTATTTTGGCCACTTGCTCCAATGGTGCAAATGTACTTTAATTGCTACATGAGATGACAATATTTTCTTAAGCTAACTATTATGGTGTATTGTGGGTCTGCTACACACACATTGTTTTTGTTCTTTATAGATCTAATGCATGAAGTTCAAAAACATTATGCCTTTATGCAGGAGTTGTCCACATTTAAGAGCACATTGTCACTGTAACTACAACAACTTACGAAATACACTGGTATTGAGCAATGAAAAAATAAGCCACACATTGTTTAGTAAAAAAAAAATGTACCCAAAGCACATTCACATGTGCGTTTTATGGTTTTAAAACAAACCAACATCTTGGTATATAACATGTATGTTTTGCATTATTTTTCATTTTTTGTGGCTAAACAGGCATGTACTAAAACATTAGATACACATCCCAAACTCAGTAACTTACAGAATTCGAGTTTGGTAAAGTGAAGGCCAAATGAGACATTAGTATCCCAAGACTGTGTGGATGTTGCCTTCCTCAGATGGGGTGATCTCACCACTCTAAAAGCCAAAATTTGAAGCCACGTGCACGTAGAGGCATAACAATTGAATGTCCCTTATGATTCCATGCCTAAAATGTGTGTAATTACAAACATCTATCTTTATAAACCCACAAAACACACAGTGTGTCAACATGTGCTATCTCCAGGGGCGGAGCTAGAGAGCGGCATGTGAGGAGCCTCTGAAAGGAGCTCCGTAAGCAGACAACAGATCCTGCAGTGATCCTGGGCTAAAGACACCCACTTTTTTCTCAGGTGGTGGGGGATGTGTTCGGGGACACCCCGGGAGTCTCGGGGGATGGTGAAATACGGCCCCCCTGGCCAAAATCGACCGGAGAACGGCTGGCGAAATATGCATGGGGCTCTCAAAATGGCGCCGGCACACAGGAGGAGGAGGACAAATGGCCGCCGATCCACAGGCCTGAGGATCCTTCACAACAGGTGCCTCCTCAGCAAGACAGGGTGAGTCCTAAACCCCGACGGGCTGATGTGCTGAAGAGGGGGAGATCCCTGGACAGACTGAGAGACTCTAGGGCCAGTGCTGACAGAGCGGTGGAGGGGGGAGAGGAGCCATCCCTAACACAAATAATGGACGCCATACAGGGATGTCAGAGCAAGCTAATAAACCACTTTGATGAGCTGAAGGTAGAATTCTCTTTCATAAAGCATGAAATGCAAAAATTAAGAGAAAAGGCACAGATCACGGATCGCCGCCTTAATACATTGGAGGATGTAATCAGGCCATTAGAAAATACAGCACAAGTGACTAAGAAGACACTGTCTGAACATACTTTAAAGATGGCGGATATGGAAGACCGTATGCGAAGGAACAATATTAGGCTGGTGGGATTCCCGGAAGGGGTGGAAGGGAGACATCCTGAAGAATTCCTTGAGAAGTGGTTGCTGGAACATATGCCTTCCAATACCTTTACAAGTTTGTTTGCCATTGAAAGGGCACACCGCATTCCAGGACGGGCACCTCCAAAGGGAGCCCCCCCAGATCAATGATTGCAAAAGTACTGCACTTCCGTGACCGGGAAAATATTCTGCGGGGAGCCAGAACTGGCCCTGAGTTAACGATCGATGGATGCCGTATATCAATATACCCTGACTTTTCTGCAACTACACAGAAGCAGAGGGCTTCCTTTCATCCTGTAAAGAAGAGATTAAGGGATCTTAGCCTGATATACAGCATGCTCTACCCTGCCAAATTGAGGGTGGTGGATAATGGGAAAGTATATTTCTTCAACAATCCCACTGAGGCCTCAGAGTGGTTGGATACACGTGGTCACCAACGGAATAGAGTCTCTCCCAGCCGACCGTGAGTGAGTCCTGTGGAGACATCACTAGATTGGAGACCCAAAGAAGAAATGTCAGCAGAACTTTGGTGTTTTTTTTTTTTTAAAAAAAGGGGGGGGTCTTGTGTGTTTTTTTCTCTCTTTCTCTTTTTTTTTTTTTTTTTTTTTTTGATCGTTTCCTTCAGACCAATCCTAAACTGATACTCAGGTTTCTCCTATTTTTTTAGCATTTATGCTGGAAACATGGGAGGGAAAGGTTTTTTACCCCTGCTTTATTCCCTCAGGAATGACATTTACAGCTGTGCTTGATATTACACAGATGTGGAAGATGCATTCACATTGGCACGGATATACTAGTTTGCTGATCCTCCCATGGGACACATAATCAGGGGAACTGAACGTTTTTTTGTTTTGAATTTTTTTTTCCATACCTCCTGGTACTGTTTTGAGGGGAGGGAAGAAGGAAAAAAGGGGAAAAAGTTTTTACTGATATTGGGACTGTTTATGTCAATTGCCAGCAATATATGCTAAGTCTGCGAGATGCTCTAGGCAATATATTCTTCTATTAGTAGACTTTGTTTACTGTTCTTGCCCTTTTTGTTCAATAGTAGGTGAACGGTTCTTAAACAATACGGGTAGAACTGACCGCCCTTTTGGCGACTGGTCTTATGTGAAGGTTTTTGAGTCGCATCTCTGTTACCTACTTAATTTCAGGTTATGGGAAAAAAGTGCCTGGCATGTTGGGGCTGGGTGCGGGGAGGGGGGTGGGGGCAGTTGGGATGTTCTTTGGGACAAAGGGTCTATGTTAATGCACAGATGGGATTGTCTTTACTTGTGGATTCTGCGTTGGGTACTGCCCAAGGTGTTCGGTGTGGGGGAATATGTGTGAGGGGAGAGGCCTGGAAGCCCGTTTCTACAGAGGACCATACTCAGGGGTGGAGGGAACACCTCCACTCTACTCCTTTTTTTTGCTTTTTCATATCTGCCATGGAGGTAAATTTGAGGGTTGTGGCCTGGAATGTCAGAGGCCTAAATGCTAAGTTCAAACGCTCCTTGGTGTTTGAGTATATAAAAAAATACAAACCTCACCTGATACTCCTGCAGGAGACTCATCTGCAGGGCTCCAGGCTTCTCTCTTTAAAAAGGGCTCACATCGCTGGGGCATATCATTCCAGTTACTCCTCGTATGCGAGGGGAGTCTCTACTTTGGTCACCAAGGCCATGCCCATATCCATTCAGACAGTAAGAACAGATGTTAAAGGGCGATATGTGATACTTGTTTTGAAAGTGATGAACATGACATTGACATTTGTGAATCTCTATGTTCCTCCTCCCTTTGCGCTAACTCATCTGGATGATATGATGAAGGATACATATGAGGTAGCGGAGGGGAGGATCTTCATATTGGGGGACTTTAACTCAGTCTCTGATTCAGTGTTGGACAGGTTGGGGGGGACGGGTGGTGCTCCTGCCCCACTGGCGGGATGGATGTCTGCTCATGGCTTTAGAGATGTCTGGCGGTTTCACCATCCTGATACTAGGGAATATTCCTGCTACTCCGAAACGCACAAGACACTCTCCAGAATAGACACTATCCTAACGGAAGGGGAGGGCATGCCATTAGTTCAGAAGATGTCTTACCTGCCTAGGGCTCTCTCTGATCACTCCCCTATGCTGTTGGAGCTTAATCTGGGACCGAAGCCTGGGTTGCGACTCTGGCGGATGGAAGCTAGTTGGCTTCAGGAAGAATATGTAACAATTAAGTGCACAGAGGCCATCAAACACTACTGGGCTGATAATGCCGGTTCCGGGGCCTTTCTCCTTCAGTGGGAGGCCTTTAAGGCCACGTTGAGAGGGGTGTTCATGGCGGAAGTAAAGGGGTTTAAGAAGCAGTTGGCCTCCACACTACAGCATAGGGAAACAGAGGTGTCTCTAGCGGAGGCAGAGTATGTCAGGGATCCCACTGAAGAGAGGCTGTTGACATTGCGGATGGCAACACGGGAGTACAAGACAGCACTAACAGATCATACTACTAAGCTTGGCCTCGCTCAACGTCGGCGTTTGTTTGAATTTGGTGACAAGAATGGCAGATTGCTGGCATACTTGGCAAAGCCGGAATACGTTCCGGTACATATTAAATCGGTTCTCAATGACTATAAGGTGGAGGTCTGCGACTCGGCGGATATTTTGAACACTTTTGTCCTTTTTTATAAGGAACTATATAAGTCTTGTGCTCCTGTGGGGTCAGAAACAGTGGAAACGTATATAGCGGACATCGATCTCCCTAAATTGGAGGAGGAAGACAGCACTGCTTTGGAGGCCGACATTACAGTAGAGGAGGTGGAGGAGGCGATTGCCTCCTTCCCCCCTAGAAAATCCCCTGGGTTGGATGGTTTCCCATCAGAGTGGTATCACACATATCGTTACGGATTAGCTCCCCGCCTGCTTAGAGTCTTTAATGCGGCTAGGATGGGCGGTGGGTTGCCCCCTTCTATGAGGGAAGCCTTGGTAGTCCTGATACCTAAAGGGGGGAAAGATCCTCGGGAATGTGACTCTTACCGCCCGATCTCGCTGATGAATGTTGATACAAAGATATTGGCCAAAATAATTGCAAGCAGACTGCAGTCAGTCATTACTAAGCTGGTGGACGCAGACCAAACAGGATTTATTCAGGGTAGGTGCACTCAGATGAATATCAGGAGGCTTTTCCTGAATCTTCAGACGGCTCATGACAACTCCGGGACTAGAGTGGTGGCCTCTTTAGATACAAAAAAGGCCTTTGACTCGGTTGAGTGGCCGTATTTGTTTCAATTGATGAAGTCTTATGGTTTTGGCCCAGTGTTCATCTCATGGGTCCGGCTTTTATATACGGACCCATTGATTAGAATACGGGTCAATGGTATTATATCAGATTCCTTTCCCATTTTTCGGGGCACCAGGCAGGGGTGTCCACTTTCACCCCTACTGTTTGCCCTGGCCATTGAGCCCTTAGCGGTACAACTGAGGTCTAGTACACAGTTGGCTGGATTGAGGATCGGGGATTTTGAAGAGCGGGTGTCACTCTATGCAGACGATATGCTGCTATATCTCCAGGATCCAGGACCCTCGCTTCTGGAGGCTTTCCGACTGATACAGACGTTTGGAGATTACTCTGGATTCCGTATAAATTGGAAAAAATCTTCTCTTTTCCCTATAGATGAGGGGGTGACTGTTCCACTGGGATGCCCCATTCCATTATCTCCATCTTTCAGATACCTGGGAATTGAGATACAGCTCCCCATTTCCAAGTTCCTGGAGACCAATTTGTCGCCAATTGTGGGGAAGTTTCGGGAAAAAGTTCAAAGGTGGCAGAATTTACCGATCACCCTGATGGGAAGGATAAATCTATTTAAGATGATCTTCCTGCCAAAGTTTCTATATATCCTCTCGAACTCCCCGGTCTTCGTGACATTGCGGGTCTTTAAGAATATTGACTCCATTATTGTAAGTTTCTTGTGGGGGTCTAAAGCTCCCAGGGTCTCTTTAAAGGTTTTGAAACTACCAGTTACATTGGGGGGACTTGCCCTTCCGGATCTGCGCTCCTATTTTATGGCCTCACAGCTCTCTTTCCTGCACTGGCGGTTGTCTCCACAGACACCTAATGCCACTGCCTTGTTGGAGGCTGCAATTGCCACATCGCGGGAGACCCTGCAGAATGTCTTATATAGGAGGGGGGTTCCGGGTAGGAAGATAGGCTCAGTGATGGCGCTACCGGGAAGGGTTTTTCACCTGTGCTCTCAGCGACGGGGTGATGAACCCTTATGGCTATCTCCTAACAGTCCTTTGTAGTACAATCGATCATTGGGGGAGTTTATGAAACTCTCTGATGGCCCAGGGTCATGGGCAAAATACGGTATTAAATATCTCCACCAAATTTGTAGTGATGGTCGTTTGTGCACGTTTACCCAGTTGCGTGAGCAATTTGGAGTGCCGAGGTCTTGGCTCTTCCGATATGCACAACTGAGACACGCAGCATACACTCAGTTCGGAGGGTCTGAGATTCGTGTCCAGAATACAGACCTGGAAAGAGTACTGATTGACCCTGATGAGTCAAAGAGGATTTCCAGATACTACGGGGCGGTGGGTCCGGGTCAGGTAGCTCTGACCTCCAAGGCCAGGGGGAGATGGGAGGTGATCGTCCCGGAGTTGTCGGAGGAGCTGTGGCAGGAGGTACTGGACACTTTTTTGGTGTCTGTTATCTCCTCCACGGACAGAATGATTCAATATCGATATCTACACCAACAATACTATACACCGTCCAGATTACATCGAATGCATAGGAGAGACTCTGCTATATGTCATAAATGTGGGAAGGAGGAGGGCACATTTGCACATATGGTGTGGGAATGTATGAAGGTGAGACCGTTATGGTCTCAGGTCACTGAATTTATATCAGATAAGTTTGCTTTACCGAATATTTGCTCTCCTATGAGGTGTTTGCTTGGGATTTTTGATCAAGAGGAGTTGAATGCCCACACTAAATTGTTTCTAAGGATCCTGTATTTTGGTGTAAAAAAGCTCATAGCAAGGAGATGGATACATGAGGAACAATTGACGCTAGGGATGTGGATTAATATAATAAACGCAGATTTAATGATGTATAAAATGACCTACGAGGCAAGAGGGGCTACCAAGAAATTTAGGAAAGTGTGGTCTAGGTGGATAGACTCTGAGAATACTCTGGATGTGGAGGCGCCCTAGTATGCTCTATGAGTGATAGAGTTAAATTCTGGAGAGATGATAATAGACTGTTTTGCTTCCCCTTCCTAGATGGGCTAGATATGGTTTTTTGTTTCTTGAGAATGGGCAAAAGTACCGAAATGCAGACATCCCGGGGGAAGGAGGGGAGGGAGGGGAGGGGAGGGGGGGTGTATTGTTTAAAAAAAATCCTACTATCATAGGACAGAATTGATGATGGGAAGGACATATGTTAAACCTGTAATATGACTGTTATATTTCTGGAATTTCTATGCTAATGGAACATATGGAATATGTGTAATATGTGTGATATGTATACTTGTTGTGCATAATAAAAACTTTTTCAAAAAAAAAAAAACATGTGCTATCTCCCATCACAGGGTATCAAGGGACCTGTTTCGGGGGTGCAACCCCTTCCTCTGAGCTACTTTAGTTATGAGGAAGGGGTTGCACCCCCAAAACGCGTCCATTGATACCCTGTGATGGGATATAGCACATGTTGACACACTGTGTGTGTTGGGGTTTTTGAAAAATAGATGTATGGAACTACACACATTTTAAGCATGGGATCATGGGGAAAATAAGAATGTTAAGGCCCAATTTGGGTGCACCTTTAAATTTTGCATTTTAGATTTTTAAAAAACACATAAACATTACAATTCACATTAGTTAGAGTAGTGTTTCCCAACTCTCCTCCTCAAGATGCAAACCCAGGTCTTGAATTTTCCTGAATTTGGCACAGGTGATGTTGTCATTTTCACTGTTAGTAATTTGCACAGACTGAGGAAAATCTAGAAAACAGGACCTGGTGGTGCACCTAGAGGAGTGGAGTGTAGAAACACTGAGTTCTCTCCCTAAATTTTCACATATAAAAGTCATAAATACATGGTAATTAGTAAAAGGGCAAACATGAGCTAACAAGTGGAGCAATAAACTTCAGACCAGGCAAGAGGTAATTCAAATTTGGTAAGCATGTCCACAAAATCTTATTCTTCATTGTAAAGCAGTGGCAGCCTCCTTGATTTGCTCTAATTCCTTCAAACAATGCAACATATCTGCATTCATTCTGCCAATAGTACATTGTGGAAGATCATGACCTAGTAAGAAGAGTAAAAAGTATTAAGGGAACGATGGTCAAGTGGCTGAGGCCCTACATAGTGAGTTATGGTCAAGTTCCTAGTCAAATTAAGGAAATACCTACCCAGTCTATTGTTGCTTGCAACCTGCTTGCCCTTCAGACACCTACACTACTAGGAATGTACACACTGCAACTACTCTGTAATCTTGGCCCTGGTGCCTGGGTCTCCCAAACTACCTAGCAACACTGCCAGCTCCTTCCACCTCTTCCTTCTTCATGCTAATATTAAGGCACTACCTACTTTGCTAATGTGTGGAGTGGGTGTTTGGTTTGGACATCTAAACACTCGACATGTATACATATTTGAAGCAAGATTCCAAGAATACTTGCTTGCGCAAACAAGAGGCTCCTGAATACTTTTTTCCTCTTCTGGTTCGCTTTGGCCCTCACTGTGACTTGTGCCAGGGGATTTGACGTCCACAATGGCAATGTATGCTCTGGGTACAGGAGTCAGATCCCATGGCTCCAAAGAAACATCCTGGGTGAGCTGACCACACTCACTTTTCTCTAAAAAGAAACAATACACCATTTATTAAGCCACCCCAAGTCACATCTGTTTCTAGCATCCATTAGTTGACCAACCTTGCACTTGGTCTGATGTCAATATTTGCTCCTGACTAGTGGACTCCACCATGTTGCACTCTGTGTTTTTTTCTGTGAAAAATGCATAGAAAAGGGAAGGTGATGACATTTTCCAGAGGGCAAGCACTTGACAAATGCCAACATTGAAAAAGTCCTGCAGTTGCCCCCCATCCCTCATATATGATGACCATCCTAGCAGGCATGACTTTGTGTGACAGAGCCCCGGGGCCTCTCTTCTACCCATGTCTACACTGGCAAGGCTGCATTAATGGGCACTGATGAGCAAGGCAGCAACCAGAAAGTGTTCTTTACCCCTTAAGTTCTGCCCTAAGCCCATGGCCTTTGGATCACCTAGAAACATCCCTGTCAGTGGCCAAATGAGTGTGTTTGAAATTGGCACTTATGTTTTTGGGGGAAGAAGGCCTTGTTTCCTCCCCTGTTGGGGCCCGAGCGAGGGTAGCCTCCCTTTGTCCCTTGTGGTGGCTTGGCTGGAGCCTCCTTCTTTTGTGCCTCCCTGTTGAAAGAAGAAAAAACAATAAGTTCCAAAAAAAAAGGAATAGCCAAAAACATGACCAAATAAGAATGATCATATATGCTTTATATTTACCTTCATCTTTGGAGTCATACAAAGATTTTAGAAAAGCTTATATAGAATTCTCTAAAGCTACTTGTAGAAAGAACATGCACAGACAGCTAATTTACACATATACTTATAGTTTATATCCAAATATTGCTTACTTTTTTATGATCTGATGTATGTATGTGTAGGTGGGGAGTGGCCTATAATGCTTAGATTGAGGCCTATATTGAGACCAGCTTATGAGTTTGTCAGGGCTGGGCTCAGCCCTTCCTTCTTTGAGCTGGCCGCTCAGCTGTCGGATAATTTCCAGCTCCTATCTCTCCACAGTTACTCAGCTGTTGCTGAAATCCTGCTTGTCAGTCCTGCCTACTTAAGCCCGTCCAGTCCAGAGGAGCTCTGCCTTCGCCTTAGTCAACTTCACAGAGACGTTGTCCTACATTCCTGTTAAAAGACTTGCTTGGCTGACATCCCTTCTGGCTCCAGATCCTGCTTGCTGTTTTACTAGTCTCATCTCCGGCTCCCTGATGTTTGGCTTGTCTGACTATCCGTTCAGGTTCCTGAACTCTGGCTATGTTTTCAGTACGTTTGTTCTATTTACTTTTATTATTAAACAAGTGTGATTTAACTATACTTCTGTCTCAGTCTGATTCCATGGTTTCTGACAAGGTTAAACCAGACATTATAGTTTGTCTTGTGTTCTGTCTTGCAGGCATCATATCATTTATCATGACGGATAAATTTACTTCGCCTGCATTTCTACCCCAATTCATTGACCTGTACCGGGAGCTGCCCTGTCTCTGGAAGGTGAAGGGTAGAAATTACTCAAATAAAATATTGAGGAAGGCAGCTTTAGAGAAACTGGTCAAGTTGGTCAAACATGTGTACCCCAGGGCAGACACCAACAATTCAAAGCAAATGATTGCTAACCTGAGGAGTACATTTAAAATGGAGCTGAACAAGGTTCCAGAATCGGAGAGATCTGGAGCAGCAGCAGATGACCTATATGTCCCCAGGCTGTGGTATTACCACAGCCTGCAGTTTTTGACAGACCAGATAGAACCCAGGCCATTGCTGTCTACACTCCCTTCGACGTCTGCTGAGGCCACAGCTCCTGAGGTCCACACAGGTCCTGATGCGCAGGATGAAGATGTGGAGGAGCCCAGCTTGACCCAGGTACAGCATTGTTGAACATATTTGTATCCAAAAATACAATGATGATAACTAGACATTATTGGGATAATATTTCTGCCTTAACAAAGTGGTTTCCATATCAATAGACAGTAGTGACCAAAAATGATTTGAACAAGAATGAAAAATGCTGGGGTCAGAATGATAGTGTTTTCTTTTCCTCCATGTTCAATTTGCAATAGTGAGGAGATCAAAATTGCGTGTGATTGATGACCAAATCCTAAAAAAAATTCTATATATGTCCCATTTTCATACACAGGAAAGTATCAGTCTGGAGGAGCCAGCAGCCAGACAGAGTCCCAGATCCCTCCCTTATGCCCTCCTTCTAAAAGGGCCAGGAAGAGCAGGAATCTGGTGGAGGCCACAGCTTCCTTTCTCAGCTAGGCCACTACTGCACTCGGTACTGACCCAGATAAGGCTGAGACATTTGGCTGTGTGACGGCCAATAAATTAAGGCAGATGGCTGTTGAGCAAAGAAGCAGGTGTGAGGAACATATCCTGCAGCTCCTCAACAAATGGGTGAGGGGCCAAATTTCAGAAAGCACCCACATTTCTGATTTTGTGGCCCCACCTCCACAGCCAACCCACACACCACAGCCACCCCACCAACCACAGCAGTGGCAATACCAGACAGGTCAATTTGGTTGTCTGCGAGCTGGTGGTAAGTAGGCTTTGGTTTTTTCCTGGGCATTCCCCAGGCTTTGTTTGCATCTGTTTGTAGCCCTCCAAAGCCGCTTACTGCGATAGCCAGCTATAAATGAAGGCGGTGGCAAGTTTTTTGAGATCACCTTGGTGTGTTTATTGGTCCAGAAACGCACCAGCACCTTTGCAGCCATGGTGCTATTTGCTGGGTGTCTGGTGTGCTTCTGTACCTTTAAGAAGGGATGGGCTGCCCTTCAGTCCACCTGCCAGCATTTATCCATCAGAATGCATGTGCCTCCACTGTGGGGACACTCATATTTTAGTGTTAGGACCACAGATATCAGGGTGCCGTGACGAGGCTCTGTGGCTTACGCATGCATTTGCAAATGCGTGCGGACTAAACCCCTGTTTTTAACGCGTACTGTTAGACAGGTCAATTTGGTTGTCTGCGAGCTGGTAGTAAGTAGGCTTTGGTTTTTTCCTGGGCATTCCCCAGGCTTTGTTTGCATCTGTTTGTAGCCCTCCAAAGCCGCTTACTGCGATAGCCAGCTATAAATGAAGGCGGTGGCAAGTTTTTTGAGATCACCTTGGTGTGTTTATTGGTCCAGAAATGCACCAGCACCTTTGCAGCCATGGTGCTATTTGCTGGGTGTCTGGTGTGCTTCTGTACCTTTAAGAAGGGATGGGCTGCCCTTCAGTCCACCTGCCAGCATTTATCCATCAGAATGCATGTGCCTCCACTGTGGGGACACTCATATTTTAGTGTTAGGACCACAGATATCAGGGTGCCGTGACGAGGCTCTGTGGCTTATGCATGCATTTGCAAATGCGTGCGGACTAAACCCCTGTTTTTAACGCGTACTGTTAGACAGGTCAATTTGGTTGTCTGCGAGCTGGTGGTAAGTAGGCTTTGGTTTTTTCCTGGGCATTCCCCAGGCTTTGTTTGCATTTGTTTGTAGCCCTCCAAAGCCGCTTACTGCGATAGCCAGCTATAAATGAAGGTGTGGCAAGTTTTTTGAGATCACCTTGGTGTGTTTATTGGTCCAGAAACGCACCAGCACCTTTGCAGCCATGGTGCTATTTGCTGGGTGTCTGGTGTGCTTCTGTACCTTTAAGAAGGGATGGGCTGCCCTTCAGTCCACCTGCCAGCATTTATCCATCAGAATGCATGTGCCTCCACTGTGGGGACACTCATATTTTAGTGTTAGGACCACAGATATCAGGGTGCCGTGACGAGGCTCTGTGGCTTACGCATGCATTTGCAAATGCGTGCGGACTAAACCCCTGTTTTTAACGCGTACTGTTAGACAGGTCAATTTGGTTGTCTGCGAGCTGGTGGTAAGTAGGCTTTGGTTTTTTCCTGGGCATTCCCCAGGCTTTGTTTGCATCTGTTTGTAGCCCTCCAAAGCCGCTTACTGCGATAGCCAGCTATAAATGAAGGCGGTGGCAAGTTTTTTGAGATCACCTTGGTGTGTTTATTGGTCCAGAAACGCACCAGCACCTTTGCAGCCATGGTGCTATTTGCTGGGTGTCTGGTGTGCTTCTGTACCTTTTAGGAAGGGATGGGCTGCCCTTCAGTCCACCTGCCAGCATTTATCCATCAGAATGCATGTGCCTCCACTGTGGGGACGCTCATATTTTAGTGTTAGGACCACAGATATCAGGGTGCCGTGACGAGGCTCTGTGGCTTACGCATGCATTTGCAAATACGTGCGGACTAAACCCCTGTTTTTAACGCGTGCTGTTAGACAGTTCAATTTGGTTGTCTGCGAGCTGGTGGTAAGTAGGCTTTGGTTTTTTCCTGGGCATTCCCCAGGCTTTGTTTGCATCTGTTTGTAGCCCTCCAAAGCCGCTTACTGCGATAGCCAGCTATAAATGAAGGCGGTGGCAAGTTTTTTGAGATCACCTTGGTGTGTTTATTGGTCCAGAAATGCACCAGCACCTTTGCAGCCATGGTGCTATTTGCTGGGTGTCTGGTGTGCTTCTGTACCTTTAAGAAGGGATGGGCTGCCCTTCAGTCCACCTGCCAGCATTTATCCATCAGAATGCATGTGCCTCCACTGTGGGGACACTCATATTTTAGTGTTAGGACCACAGATATCAGGGTGCCGTGACGAGGCTCTGTGGCTTATGCATGCATTTGCAAATGCGTGCGGACTAAACCTCTGTTTTTAACGCGTACTGCTAGACAGGTCAATTTGGTTGTCTGCGAGCTGGTGGTAAGTAGGCTTTGGTTTTTTCCTGGGCATTCCCCAGGCTTTGTTTGCAATACCAGCCACAAGACCCCCAACAAGGCCGCTGGACTGGGGATTTTAACCCCTTCACCACTTACTAATTTTTATTATTTTTTTTTTAATAATGATTTTATTTGTTATATATTCTATATCTTTGTATGCATAGAATGCACTTTTTGGTTAAGTTCTTTTTATTTGGATGGCAGATAGCATATCTAATTTAATTTGTTTTCTTTTTTTTCTGCACAATAAAACAATTGTGTAAAATAATACTTGGCTATGTGTTTTACTTCAAATGACAGTTTGGGAGTAGGCAGTTACATTTAAAAAAATACAATGTAAAATTAACAAGGGGCACCAACATAGTTGTATCTTTGATCTTAAAAACTATAGGATAATGGTGTTCTGGTAACTTGCCCAAAAAAAAACAGCAAGCATTATAATAATATTCTTGATATCACTAGAAAAAAATGTCTTTTAAAATACATTTGCCATAACTCCATCAGTATCACTAGCAAAGCAGCTTCATTATTATCCTATAAAAGAAGAAGAGAATGGGGGCGTGGCTTGGACTTGACCTGAGATGGCTGCCTGAGGCAAGAGCTAAAAAGCGGTTTGCAGGCACACGCACGCCGGCCGCTTCCTCTGTGAGTGTGATTGCGGGTCACGCGGACTCGAAGTCCGCGGGGATACCCGCGATCGTCACACGGAGAGGAAGAATGGGGAAATACTGATGTAAACAAGCATCACCTGGAGACCGCCAATCAAGAAGAGACCTTCCCTCGCACAACTCGGGGTTGCCACCACCCCGTGGCGGGATACCAGGATGCACAAAAGCAACCCACCTTAGCTTTCATGTTTGGTTCAGTGAGTTGAGATACCTCCTAACTGTTCTTGTTCCTATTTCTACCTGAACTGTTTGTTTGCTTGTCCCCCTTTTTCTGCTAAAGCACCGGATCCCCAGAGACTCTCGGCATCCCTCAGGGAACTTGACCACAAAGAACTCTTCCTGGATCTGCGGTTTTAAAGCTCAATCATCTCTTGCTCAGTTACTGTTGAAACCCCCACAATTGCAAACCAGCAGAAAACATTTACCTAACTGGGAGAACTTATCATAGCAGTATACTGCCACTTCCCCTATTATCCCCCCAGAACCTCTTCAACAAATGTACTCATCTTTACTTTTTCTAAAAGACTGTAAAGGGAAAACTAGAAGGAAGGTAAAATATGTAAATTCAGTACTAACAGAGCTTGGGTATTAGGATAACTAGCCACATACACTTTAGGACCATTAAAAGAAGCCTCCCCACACCATACTGTCCACTCACACAAGGGGATTGAAGCTGATTCTAAATCCTTCCCTACAACTCAACAAGCTTCTTATATATCTTTGTCCCTTACAGGTAATACACATCTCCCCCAAACTTTTAGCTCATAAACAAGCACCCCATAAGATCGCTCTGCCCCTCAGATTTGTTAGAGGCCGTGAAGTATTGTAAATCACTCATGGCGAGACCCTGTTGTCACCAACTAAGGGCACAAATTGTACCAGTCAACATGGGTGCATATAGACAGACTCCTCTCTCTACTGTAATAGAACATACATTTCAAACCCAAGCAGAACTCCCAGATACACCTGCCAGCTGAGAGAGAAAGGGGGATGATATAAGAGTCCGACAGTCTCCGAAACATCTTAGTTGAAATAGGTTATTACTCAAGCCTATGCATAAGGTTATATATTCTATTACTTATTATGATGTTTATCTCACTACCTTACTGGAAGCTAATTACGTTCAATGTAAATTTGTTCCTGAATGTTTCTTTGTACATCTAAACCAATACCACTTAATGTCAAGGTACCCCAAACCCTAAACCTCACTTCCCACACTTCATACCCTTAAAACATAAACCTGGAGCGCATGTGCGGCCTTCACCTAGGCCTAACGACACATGCAGCACCTGACTACGGCCAGCGGGACGCCAACAGACCGCATCACCAGCTGGGGAATAGCCCGGGAATACCTATATGCCCAGGGGCTCGGTCAAACAGGACCTGGGGCCGAGCTTTAGCCTGAGAATGGAGCCACTCATTTTCAAGATGGAGGCTGCGGCGCATCCCTCAGCACAGCTATGTACTGAAATGGAGGAGTATTCCTCTGCAATCACAGCTCAAGCCTCCCAACAGATACCCACGGAACACGCAGTGAGTATTAGACATGATGTGGCACCCTCCCCTGCCTCCACAGAATCCCTTATAGGACACACAATGGAAGATTTCCTATTCTCTCCCATGAGGCTTGATGAGGCCTACCCAACCTCCCCAAGCCATCACATGCAGGGAGCTTCAGACTCACTCATAAACTGTCTGCACTGTTGGACAAGGGACTAACCACTGTGGCAGCAAAAATCACAGGTGATATAAAAGAAGACTTTCAAAGATTGGGAGACAGGATGGAAGCTATGGAACACAAGATGGAAGCCACAGTGGCAAAGACCAATCAAAATACTGAGCATATACAGGTCTTGCAAGAACAACTAGATGAGGCCCTGTCTAAAATAGATGATCTCGAAAACCGATCGAGACGATACAACTTCAGAATGAGGGGACTCCCGGAATTGGTAACCGACATAACAGCAGTGGTTCATGATCTCATTAAGAGTCTTATCCCCAACATTCCCGCACATAAAATGGAATTGGACAGAGCTTACAGAGCACTGGGACCCTCGAGGAAAGATGGAGCACCTAAGGATATAGTGGTGAAGCCTCACTTTTATACTGTTAAAGAAGAGATCATAAAAGATCCCGCAAGTAAATGCCTCTACTCTGCCTAAACTATCCGATTCAAATCTTCGCAGACATATCTCCATCAACTATCCAAAGAAGACGATCACTGAAACCATTATTGACAGTCCTTTCCCAGAAAGAAATCAAATACTGGTGGGAATTCCCGTTTGCCCTCCGATTCACTTTCAAGTCCAAGACTTACCCTTTCTCCAATCTCCAGGAAGGCAAAAAATTGCTACTGGGTCTGAAATTGATCAACTTGGGTCCTCCTCAGACCCCACCTAATCTCCACTCAGGAGCCACAAACGACAAACACCATCCAACCCCATCTCACTGATATGGAACAAGTCTAAAAAACAAGAAAAAATACTGCGCTACCACTAAATTGATGAACCCCCCAAAAAGCAGCAATTAAACAGTGAGATGTGCACCAAATTGACAAAAGAAATAGAAATAACCGCACTAAAATATATATGAATAGGATATGTGAAATATTCTTATATCGATGTCCCAAAAACCTCTGTTAGAAAATTAATGTATGTATGTGAAACATTGCGATAATCAGAAAAATATATATAAGTCCATACATATAACTGTGAATTAAAAAGTGATGTCCATATGTGATAGATGGAAATCTTTATATATGATAATTGACCGAAATCAGTCACAGAGAGTAGCCCATGAATGGACACAACCAGACTTGGTGGTAAAGATGAAAGAGACACCACACTCAGTGATCCGCCACCGCACAAATATTGCGCTTACCACAAGGCAAGCAAAAACCAGCCTATGTTCCGTCCTGGTATGGGAAAATCCAGCTGGTGTGACTTGACTGCATACAGCGTGGCTAAGAGGATGTAGCAAGGACCCCAAACTCTCATCTCACAGGCATGTGAATGAAAAGAAACTGACCATAGTGTAATACTGGCAGGACAGTTTAATAAAAAAAGGTAGAAAACTTACATAAGTAGATTAAAAACAGCAAATCAGCAAATCTACTTTCAAGCAAACCAAGGTAGGAAGAACTCTCTGAATCTACTGGAGGACAGTTTTTACACACATCTTCCCTTTTGCTTTTGCCCCTGGTATGACCAGGCTTTTTATGAAGCTGCACAGCACATTGTGACTTTTGCAATGCTTCTTACACCCTCTCCCCCTTCTTTTTTCCTTTTTTTTTCTCAAGCACCACAAACTCACCAGTTTTGAACTATTCCTGAATGTTTTTTGTGAATCTTTTTTACATTTTTTCAAAGGAATTCATAAATGCTTTTTTGAACCTAAACATTCATGTACCCCTACCTTGATTTTTTTCTGGATCTCCAGAACCAAGACCCAAATTCATAGTGGAAAAATTACAAGAGGCCGTACCAACCTCCACACTAATGAATCTGGGTCTTCTAATTTGTTCTCCCCCTGAACAAACCTACTACCCCAATCCCTTCCACCCCTCTCCCTCATGTGCTTTGTAACGAAGGCCCCCCCCCCTCTCCCAACCCCCCCCCTCCGTTACCCAATATTAAGGTCCAACATTCCCTTAAGCTTAATATGAGTCATAGTCGGTTATTTTTACCTTAAAGTTTTTACAATTCTAAGTTTTAGTGTACCTTGACCGAGGTGACGCGATGTTGCGCTCCACCTATCCAATGGTTTCGATTTTCTCAAGGCCATTTGATGGGATTTCAGCCCCTCTAGGGGAGGCTGATTTAACTGTATATTTTATGGACAGCAAGTTTGCCTACTTCTTCTGTCCATCAGAGTCTCTAGAAGGCTCTCCTTCTCTTCTCCTGTCTCCTACTCTCTTCCTTTTACCTATTAACCTTTTCTTCTCTTCCCGTTTTGCCAGACTCCACGATCCATCTGCACTCACTGATCAAACTAGCGAAAGCAACTCTTACTGGAACGGATGTCATAAGAACTGCACGAAAATCTCTGAGGTAGGTGACATGGTGGCAAAAGAGGGCCTCTCACCCTCGCTCGATGGCTGACCGCACTATACCCTCTCCTCCCCTGCGGGTTGCTTCACACAATACGCAGGAGATCAATTCCCCAGTCAAGCGACTCAAAATTCTACAATACATGCACTCTCAGAAAAAAAAGGAGACCCACTTTCCGGGGCGGTACAATCCTTCCTTCATCCACTCAGGATTCCCAATGTTCTTCCTAGCTAGGGATGAACCGAACACCCCCTGTTCCGTTTGCACCAGAACATGCGAACAGGAAAAAAGTTCGTTCGAACACGCGAACACCGTTAAAGTCTATGGGACACGAACATGAATAATCAAAAGTGCTCATTTTAAAGGCTTATATGCAAGTTATTGTCATAAAAAGTGTTTGGGGACCTGGGTCCTGCCCCAGGGGACATGGATCAATGCAAAAAAAAGTTTTAAAAACGGACGTTTTTTCAGGAGCAGTGATTTTAATAATGCTTAAAGTCAAACAATAAAAGTATAATATCCCTTTAAATTTCATAGCTGGGGGGTGTCTATAGTATGCCTGTAAAGGGGCGCATGTTTCCCATGTTTAGAACAGTCTGACAGCAAAATGACATTTCAAAGGAAAAAAGTAATTTAAAACTACTCACGGCTATTAGATAATTGTGGGGTATTCCTGCGCTATCGTGAACGGGGTTGGGGAGAGAGGAGGAGGGACACCCAATCTCAATAAACACAGGGAAAAGCAGCATACACCGAATGGGGTACAGCCTGTCCCCAGTTAAAACAAAATGGAGTAAAGTGTGGTGCTGCGCTAATCCCAATGAGATTGGCGCATATTGGCTCTGTGCTCGTGAGCGTCTTATAGTGCACCAAAATAGGCTTTACAAATATAACAATAAAAAAATAACCTCATATAACAAATGTGTCCTTGAGTGCTGATAGTGTGTATGGTCAAGGAAATCGTAATAAATACACAATAAATAATAGTAAATATAACGTGCAAAGTTGTTAGTGCTTAAATATCACAGTAGCAAACATAAATGTATGGGTGCATATAGCTACGGTAAAAATAGCAGCTGGCTAAAACTATCACCAATCGCCAACTAGCTAAAAACAATATAAATCTACACATTCATAAGTGCATATATAGCCAAAGTGCACTTAGTCACATTTAACTTGCACTGGATGCACTTTGGCTATATATGCACTTATGAATGTGTAGATTTATATTGTTTTTAGCTAGTTGGCGATTGGTGATAGTTTTAGCCAGCTGCTATTTTTACCGTAGCTATATGCACCCATACATTTATGTTTGCTACTGTGATATTTAAGCACTAACAACTTTGCATGTTATATTTACTATTATTTATTGCGTATTTATTACGATTTCCTTGACCATACACACTATCAGCACTCAAGGACACATTTGTTATATGAGGTTATTTTTTTATTGTTATATTTGTAAAGCCTATTTTGGTGCACTATAAGACGCTCACGAGCACAGAGCCAATATGCGCCAATCTCATTGGGATTAGCGCAGCACCACACTTTACTCCATTTTACTCACGGCTATTGCATTGCCAGTCCGACAATACACATAAAAGTTCATTCATAAAAACGGCATGGGAATTCCCCACAGGGGAACCCCCGAACCAAAATTAAAAAAAAAAATGACGCGGGGGGTCCCCCTAAATTCCATACCAGGCCCTTCAGGTCTGGAATGGATATTAAGGGGAACCCCGGCCAAAATTTAAAAAAAAATGACGTAGAATCCCCCTAAATTCCATAACAGACCCTTCAGGTCTGGTATGGATTTTAAGGGGAACCCCGCGCCAAAATTAAAAAAAAAAAAACGGCGTGGGGTCCCCCCAAAAATCCATACCAGACCATTATCCAAGCATGCAACCTGGCAGGCCGCAGGAAAAGAGGGAGGGATGAGAGAGCACCCCCCCTCCTGAACCGTACCAGGCCACATGCCCTCAACATTGGGAGGGTGCTTTGGGGTAGCCCCCAAAACATCTTGTCCCCATGTTGACGAGGACAAGGGCCTCATCCCCACAACCCTGGCCGGTGGTTGTGGGTGTCTGCGGGCAGGGGGCTTATCAGAATCTGGAAGCCCCCTTTAACAAGGGGACCCCCAGATCCCAGCCCCCCCTGTGTGAAATGGTAAGGGGGTACAAAAGTTAAAAATGACAATAGACAGTTTTTGACAATTCCTTTATTTAAATGCTTCTTCTTTCTTCTATCTTCCTTCATCATCTTCTTCTTCTGGTTCTTCTGGCTCTTCTGGTTCTTCCTCCGGTGTTCTCTTCCAGCATCTCCTCTGCGGCGTCTTCTATCTTCTTCTCCTCGGGCCGCTCCACACCCATGACATGGGGGGAGGCTCCCACTCTTCTCTTCATCTTCTTCTCTTCTTCATCTTCTTCATCTTCTTCTCTTCTTCATCTTCTTCTCCGGGCCGCTCCGCATCCATGATGGCATGGAGGGAGACTCCCACTGTGTGACACGTCTCCTCTTCTGACGGTTCTTAAATAACGGGGGGCGGGCCACCCGGTGACCCCACCCCCTCTGACGCACGGTGACTTGACAGGACTTCCCTGTGATGTCACGGGGAATGCCACAGGGAAGTCCCGTCATGTCCCGTGCGTCAGAGGGGGGCGGGGTCACCAGGTGGCCCCGCCCCCTGTTATTTAAGAACCATCAGAAGAGGAGACGCGTCACACAGCGGGAGCCTCCCTCCATGCCAGCATGGATGCGGAGCGGCCCGGAGAAGAAGATGAAGAAGAGAAGAAGAGAAGAAGAGAAGAAGATGAAGAGAAGAGCGGGAGCCTCCCCCCATGCCATGGGTGCGGAGCGGCCTGAGGAGAAGAAGATAGAAGACGCCGCGGAGGAGATGCTGGACGAGAACACCGGAGGAAGAACCAGAAGAGCCAGAAGAACCAGAAGAAGAAGAAGTAGATGAAGGAAGATAGAAGAAAGAAGAAAGAAGCATTTAAATAAAGGAATTGTCAAAAACTGTCTCTTGTCATTTTTAACATTTTGACACTTTTTTAGCGAAATGGTAGGGTTACTTTTGTACCCCCTTACCATTTCACACAGGGGGGTCCGGGATCTGGGGGTCCTCTTGTTAAAGGGGGCTTCCAGATTCCGATAAGCCCCCACCCGCAGACCCCCCTAACCACCGGCCAGGGTTGCTGGGATGAGGCCCTTGTCCTCATCAACATGGGGACAAGGTGTTTTGGGGGCTACCCCAAAGCACCCTCCCAATGTTGAGGGCATGTGGCCTGGTACGGTTCAGGAGGGGGACGCTCTCTCATCCCCCCCCTCTTTTCCTGCGGCCTGCCAGGTTGCGTGCTCGGATAAGGGTCTGGTATGGATTTTTGGGGGGACCCCACGCCGTTTTTTTTTTTTTTTAATTTTGGCGCGGGGTTCCCCTTAAAATCCATACCAGACCTGAAGGGTCTGGTATAGAATTTAGGGGGACCCCACGTCATTTTTTTTTTAAATTTTGGTTTGGGGTTCCCCTGTGGGGAATTCCCATGCTGTTTTTAATCAATTAACTTTTATGTGTATTGTCGGACCGGCAATGCAATAGCCACAAGCAGTTTTAAATAACTTTTTTCCTTTGAAATGTCATTTTGCTGTCAGACTGTTCTAAACATGGGAAACATGCGCCCCTTTCCAGGCATACTATAGACACCCCCAGCTACGAAATTTAAAGGGATAGTACACTTTTATTGTTTGACTTTAAGCATTATTAAAATCACTGCTCCTGAAAAAATGGCCGTTTTCAAAACTTTTTTTGCATTGATCCATGTCCCCTGGGGCAGGACCCAGGTCCCCCAAACACTTTTTATGACAATAACTTGCATATAAGCCTTTAAAATTAGCACTTTTGATTTCTCCCATAGACTTTTAAAGGGTGTTCTGCGGCATTCGAATTTGTCGCGAACACACCAAATTGTTCGCTGTTTGGCGAACTTGCAAACAGCCGATGTTCGAGTCGAACACGAGTTTGACTCAAACTCGAAGCTCATCCCTATTCCTAGCCAACGCTGAAGACAAAACCAAAGGAGTGGCGATCATCATATCTAAGAACTGTAAGTTCTCACCACAATTAGAATACAGGAACCCAGATGGAAGATTTATTCTGTTAAAAGGCACAATAGATGAACAATTATACACATTCGTCTCCTACTATGCACCCATTCAGGGCCAAACAACGTTTTTTCAAGATATGCCGAAAAAACTAACCCCTATGGTGGGCGGGACAGTCATCTGTGGAGGGGACTGAAACATAACCCTTGACCAGGGGCTAGATAAAACTAGACTCCCAGGCTCTCAGCTCATTTGCCCACCCAAGAGAAGCCTTAAAATTGCCAAATGGATTCACCAGCATGGTCTAACAGACGCATGGAGGGAACTGAATCCAAGCACACGGGATTACACGCACTACTCCCATCCACATGAAACATATGGCAGGATTGACCACATCTTTATATCTACAGCTCACGCCCCGGATATGGTCAAGTCGACCATCAGAGACACGGTATGGTCAGACCATTCCATGGTTTTTCTTACAATTAAATGCAGCTCCAGCTGTCCTAATCTACGGCAGTGGTGACTAAACGAATCCCTATTTAGCGACCCGGCCAGAGTCGCAGAAATTGAAAAAGCTATTAAAGAATACTTTCAGTTAAATTCGTCAACAGAGGTTTTGGCAGAAACCCTTTGGGCAGCTCACAAGGCCACCATCCGAGGCAAACTGATCCAAATGTCATCCCAGGCAAAGAAGGCACACATGATTGACATAAGACTAGAAACAGAATTTGCACGCATGCGAAAACTTCACAAGCGGGACCCTAAACGAGTATCCATAGCCCCGCAGATGCGACGCTGTTGTCCCTCAATCTCGCTCTCACATCTAAGGCTGAAAAACAAATTCGATGGAGTGGAGCTAAATTCTACCACCAGAAGGACGTGCCCGGCTCAATGTTAGTGGCCAAATTGAATCCCCAACCAAGACAATGACACTTTCCCAAAATACGCGTCACGGGCAATCACCACACAACCAACCCACAACGAATCATGGAAACCTTCCATCGATTCTTTGAGAAGTTATACAGCTCAGGTAATAAACACAATGAGTCTTCAATGACATCTTTCCTGGAATCACTACCAATCCCAAGGTTAGAATCTAGACACCGCAATATCTTAGAATGCCCATTTACAGAAGAGGAAGTACTAGATGTCATCAAAAGGCTAAAGAAAGGCTCCGCTCCTGGCCCTGATGGATTTTCTATACCCTATTATAAATCATTTGCACAGTCACTAGCCCCGTACCTCACACACTTCTTTAACGCCAAAACAAATGGTGAACCCCTAGATAGCCAACTCAACTCAGCCTATATATCTGTAATTCCTAAACCCCACAAAGATCAAGGAGAGGTGGGAAACTATAGGCCCATATCTTTGATAAAAAACGACCTGAAAATTCTAACAAAAATCCTTGCGGATCGTATGGCCTCCTTTATAGGTTTATACGTCCACAAGGATCAAGTGGGATTCATCCCAGGCCATCAAGATCCGGATTAAATTCACAGAGCGATAGATATTATCTCCATTTTACAGTCAGGCTGGCCCCAGGGAACACACCAAGAGGGATTACTACTGTCACTCAATCTCCATAAGGCGTTCGACTCCATCTCATGGTCATACATATTCAATATCTTACAACGCTGGGGGTTTGTGCAGAATTTTATGGGCCTAATCTCAGCCCTATATTCCAACCCAATAGCGCAAATAAGAATGCAGGGTTATTACTCTGACACTACAAAAATAGCCAGAGGAACCAGACAGGGTTGCCCCCTATCACCCCTTATATTCGTGATAGCCATAGAAACCCTAGCTATAGCCATTCGCATCAACGAGGACATTAGGGGGGTGTTCAGTGGCCAGCAGATGCACAAATGCACACTGTTTGCGGATGACCTTTTACTATTCATAACGTCGCCAACCACCTCTCTCCCTAACATATGTAAACTACTAGACCAATTCTCCAGGGCCTCGTGCCTGACAGTTAATCTTTCAAAATCCCAAATCTTGAATGTGAATGTACCTACAGCAGTAGCAGACAATTTAAAAAACGCATTTCAATTTAAGTGGAGCAGCTCCACCATCAGATACTTGGGGGTTGAACTCACACCTAGGGTAGAACTACTTTATGATGCTAACTTTCCCCCCATGTATAACAGACTGACCGAGGACCTCAAAAACTGGACATGACCTTTCTTGATTGGGGAGACTACATGCAACAAAAATGTCACTGCTCCCCAAGTTGCTTTACCTCTTTCTTTTTTTTTTGTTTCAATAGTTTTTATTAAATTTTCATCAAAGATAAACCTGAAACCTGAAAATTACCTTGGGATGACGCAAACATTTTTTCGTACGTAATATGTGTGTTAGTGGTTGTAATTATTTCAGTAGTTTTAGGGATTTCCTGAGCTTTCCAGTGTCTGGTAATCATTAATCTGGTGCTTAATAGAACATGGGATACTATCTTCCTATAAACTCTAGGGATCAAGTCTATGTCTAAAGATAGAATAGCTAGGCCAGGGTTAGGTTGAATCTGTTGATTTATTATTTGTGCTATTATGTCGAATATCTTTTCCCATAGTGTACGTATTCTTGGACAATCCCAAAATATATGGTATAGAGTACCTATATGATTGCAATTTCTCCAACACATTGGAGAGGTATTATGGTCAAACTTAGATATCTTATGTGGTGTTAAGTACCAACGCATTAGTATTTTTTGTGTTAGTTCCCATAAGTTAATACACTTAGAGGAGGAGTACGTAATCTGAAGTGTTTTTTGCCACTGTGCCGGGGTGAAACATTGTTTTAATTCTCGTTCCCAAGCTTCGATATAAGAGTGTTTAACAAATGTCAGCTTATCGTTTAGGGCATTATAGAAGAGTGAAATTCCTTTGATAGAGGTGGATTGCTTCGTGAGGAATAATTTTATTCTCCAAGGGAGTTGGATGGAAAGAGGAGGGGTAGTTTTAATAAAATGACATATCTGCATGTATCTATAGTACTCAGACTGTTCTAAGTTGTATTCAATTTGTAGTGTTCTGAATGTTTTCATCGTGGGGCCTAATCTAAGATCTTCAATGTGTGTTATGCCTTGGTCTGCCCAATAATTTATGCGAAGGTCTGGTATAACGCCAGACAAGCTAGTGATAGGGATCTGTAACGGGGATACGAGGGAGTTCGATGAATGATTTTTTATAAGTGTATTCCAGGCTTGAAGTGAAGCTTTCATGGGGGGGGCTAAAGAATGGTTGCAAGATACATTAGTGGGCTGTATCATTAAATAATTGTAGAGATTTTTATTAGGAATTTGGTTCTCTTCTAGTTCCTGCCATCTAGGGTTCGGTGATTCAGGAAACCATGATCTTAATTGTGCAAGAATGGATGCGAGGTAGTAATCTTTGATCACAATATTGCCCACTCCCCCCACTTTCCTAGACATCACTGAATTTTTAAAAGCCCATCTAGCTTTTTTTCCTTTCCATAAGAACCTATTAAGCAAAGATTGTAGTTTGGAAAAATACCAATTGGGAACCAGGATGGGGAGCGATCTGAATAGGTATATTAATTGAGGAAGAATTACCATTTTGAAAGCCGCTAGGCGTCCTGACCATAAAAGTTCCGATTTGGATAAATTTTGTAGTTTAGTCAGTAGGGAGCTGAGAAAGGGGATATAGTTGGCCCTAAAGAGGTTATCCGTAGAAGCGGTTAAAGTGATTCCTAGATAGTTTATCCCCTCTTTGCACCATGCATATGGAAACCGTGAGCTGAGCGTATTTTTCAGTTGAGGATCTATACCAATACCTAATATGTAAGATTTATTTTCATTTACCTTATAGTAAGATATCTTGGTAAACATTTGCAATGTATCATGAACCGAAGCCAGGGAAATAGTCGGATTCGTAAGCATCAAAATGATGTCATCAGCGAATAGGCTAACGACATGTTCCGATTTGTGTGTTATGAAACCTGTTATGGATTGGTGTTTCCTAATAAATGTTGCCAAAGGTTCTAAGATTAGATTGAAGATTAGTGGGGAGAGAGGACAACCCTGACGGGTACCATTGGTTATGCTGAACGGCTTAGAGAGTACTCCCGAGGTATATACTTGCGCTGAGGGATTCGAGTATAACGCCATTATTGCCGATAAAATAGAACCTGAGAATCCAAACCTCCCCAAGGCCGCTTCTAGGTATCCCCAATGCACTCTATCAAAGGCCTTCTCTGCATCCAGTGCTAGAAGCAGAGAAGGCCCTCGCTGGGTCTCAGCAATGTGGATAATATTTATCAACCTCCTAGTAGCATCAGAGGTCTGACGTCCTCTTGTGAACCCAGTCTGGTCTGGATGGATTAAATGGGGCAAAATATCTATTAGGCGGTTAGCTATGATTTTGGCGTAAATTTTTAAGTCGGCATTTAGTAGCGATATAGGTCGAAAATTTGCTGGGGTGTCTGGGTTTTTCCCTGGCTTAGGCAAAGTCACTATTAAAGCCCTCAGCATTTCGGGAGGGAAGGAGGAGGAGGCAGCAGCGGCATTGAAAACCCTGCCCAGGTGAGGAGATAAGATAGTTTTAAATGCTTGATAATAATCTCCTGTGAAGCCATCTGGGCCTGGGGATTTATTAGCGGGGAGTGATTCAATCGTTTTATGTATTTCTTCAATAGTAAATGGCGCACTTAGCTGTTCTTTTTCCTGTTGGGACAAAGTTGGCAATGTGATTTGTTCTAAAAAATCATTTATCATTTTGGTGGTTGGTTGAAATGTGGTTGCATCCTCTTTAAGATTGTAGAGGGAACCGTAATAGTTGCTGAAGGCGTCTGCTATGTCTTGTGGGTGTTGCATTTTGGATTTGTTCATGGGGTGTAATATGTATGGTATTTTGGTTTTACTTCTGTGTCCCTTAAGTTGATGCGCTAACAATTTACCTGCCCTATTTCCGTGTGCATAATAAGTCATTTTAAGTCGTTTTGTTTTTTTTTCAAAGTCCTCTAGTAAGAGGAGTCTGAGATCGTTTCTCAACTGGTGAAGTCTTTTAGAGACCAAGGGGGAAGACTGTTGTTTATTTTTGGTTTCTAAACAAAAGATCTCATCTGTGATATTTTGCAGTTTCTTTTGCCGCTGCCTCCTCGCCCGGGCCCCCAATTGTATAAAAATCCCCCTAACGAATGCCTTGTGGGCATTCCACAGGGTGAAATGGTTCTGAACAGAAGGTTCGTTGATAGTAAAAAATTCTAGTAACTGCTCTTCAATAACTTTTTTTGACTCTGGTTGTTGCAAGAGGAAAGAGTTGACTCTCCAGATCGGAGTAGTAGTAATTACAGAGGTATCTTTTATAGATAAAGTAATGGATGCATGGTCCGACCATGTAATATTATTAATGGTTGAGGAGGCCGATTTGGTCAAGGTATGTTGGTCCACCAAAAAGAAATCTATTCTAGTATATGTATGGTGTGGGGCGGAGAAGAACGTAAAGTCTCTCTCACCTGCATGCAGACACCGCCACACATCATACAAACCTTCTTTATGTATGGAATCTTGGAGAGATGTCAATATACGTTTCTTCGATGTTGTTGTGTCTATAGAAGGGTCAGGGATTATATTGAAGTCCCCACAGAGCACCAAGAGTCCCCTTTTGAGGGTGTTAACTTTATGCATAAGCTTATGAAAAAAGCGAACCTGGTGCCTGTTCGGGGCATATACATTCACTATAGTATATGTTACCTGGTTGATATCACACACCAACACCAAATATCGACCCTGAGTATCCACAAACTTTGTATGCAGTACAAAGGTTACAGTATCTCTTATGGCAGTCATTACTCCTTTGGTTTTTGAATCTGCATTGGCAAAAAAAATGTGTGGAAAATGCTTGTTTTGACATATTGGGGCGGATGTGCCACAAAAATGCGTTTCTTGTGCGCAGAGTATGTCAGATTTATTTGTCAATGCTTCCTTCCAGAGGGATTTTCTCTTAGCTGGATGATTAAGCCCTTTGGAGTTAATGGAAATAAATTGGATGGCCATGGGGTTGGTCACTTAGGTGTGATGATTGTGATTCGCATGTAGTCTGAGGTAAGGTAAGGGATCTTGCATGTGAGAGTCTTCGTATGTGGTCTTCTATGTTCTTAGGATTAGTACTCACTGTGACCTGGTAGAGACTTTATCACGTTGATCTTTACACTGAGAGAGTTCGGTGGGTTGAGTAGATCTTGTCGCGTCAAGCTGGATGTTTAATAGTCGGCTGTAATTCTCCAAATATAAAGAAAAAAAAAATAAAGCAAAAAAAGAGAAGAAAACATACTTGTAAGGTGTAACAAGTGAAGCAACAATGCAACTTTTCATAACTTATTTAAAGTCAACTGTGTGCAGCTAACTGCTGCTCAAGTAACTGAGGGGAAGAGTTCTAGCCCAACGGTTATTGGTTACTCCGGCTTTTGTAACCTGGACATAAGATTACCTCGGATTTGCAGGTGCTGTTATTTATGCGATTTGGCGTTTTTGTACGTTACAGTTTTCCAGTCAGGATTAGTTGAGCGTCGGTTGGTCGTAGGATTTCCTTCATCTTCTGGGTTGGGGAGAATGTTCCATTCTTTCAGTAAGGAGATGCCTTTGTCCAGGGAGTCCACAACGAATGTTTTGTCTTGTTTGATGATTGAAATTTTAGTAGGATACCCCCATCTGTAGGGTATGTTGTGGTTCCTGAGCACTTTTGTTATAGTGTTCAGGTTGCGCCTTTTTTGCAGTGTGTGCTGAGACAGATCAGCATAGAATTGTAATTTTTGGAAGCGGGATGGAACACTTTCCTGTTTGCGCATTGTTTGCATTAACTGTTCTTTTACGTGAAAGAAGTGCAGGCGCAGGATCACATCTCTAGGGACCACATCTGGGAGATATGTGGGTTTTAGCAGACGATGTATTCTGTCAATGGTAATATCTATTGCAGTGAGGTCAGGCAGGAGAGCAGTAAATAAATCTGTCACATATGCACGTAGGTCTGATGATTGGACTGATTCGGGGATCCCCCTAATCTTGAGGTTGTTCCTCCTGGATCTGTCTTCGATATCTGCTATTTTGTTTTTAATCCAGGCAGATTCCTCTTCTCTTTCTTCGTTCGCATCTACCAGATCGTTTATAGTGGAGGCGAAATCCCCCATCTTGTTTTCAACATGCTCAATTCTAGCCTCTACTGCATTAAGCTCACCACTAAATCTGTGCATACAGTTCATCATATCTGCTTGTATGGTGCTTCTTAAAGATACCAGCATGTCCTTTAACACAGTATCCAGGACAGGTTGATTTGTAGTAGGGAAAGTGTTAATGGATTCCGGGAGCTCCCTGGTATCATCCCCTGAGTCTGTTACAGGGCTCAATGCGGGGCTGCATCCGCCTCCATCCAGCTTCAATTTAGCTTTTGCTGGACTTCCAGATGGTGAGGAGGAGGGGAGAGATTGTTGACTGCCGTGTAATATATTAGTTTTGGGGGATGAGGTGGCGGTATGTGTAGCGGGGTCGCCTTTGTGAGTTAATGTGGGTGAATGGCCGGCGCCATCTTGCCTACCTCCATTGAGCGGCTGTGAGAAGTAATCCGTCAGCCGTTGAGGCCTGGATGTGCCTTTTCTCTTGCCCATCATGCCTTCCTGGTATGCCCGGATCGGACCGCTAACAAGGGGAAGAAGAATCCGCGGTTTATTGTGCCGATTTCAGCCGCTGTGTCCGCCGGAGAACCGGAGCTCTGAGTTCAAGCAGCCATTCAGCTCCGTCGCAGGCCACGCCCCTGCTTTACCTCTTTCAATCTCGACCAATCTCAATCAAAAAAGATCACCTGGAAAAATTTTAGAGCAAACTGACAAAATTAATTTGGGGAGCGGCTGGATATCACCTTTCCAAGAAGGTCCTTTACAGACCCAGGAAACAAGGAGGTCTGGGAGCTTCCAAACTCCTTTGGTATTATCAGTCAGCCAGGCTCACACAAATATCTATCATCAACACACGCATAGAAAAACCTGATTGGGTGCATATGGAGAGACAAGCGCTGCCTACACACACAATCGACTTCCTACTCTGGTGTCCACCTAAGGATCGCCCCCCAATTATGTCCCCAGTTCTTTCTCATTCAGTTCACCTCTGGGATGGCCTAAAAAACCACCCCTCCATCTCCTCAGAGATGACACCACTTGCACACATTTTTCATAATCCAAAATCCCCACATCAAAGCCTTTCATTGGTTGTTGGATAAAGGATTGTATCGCATTGGACATTTCATGACTCCTCGGGGGCCTCTCTCACTCAGCCACTGCAAAGGCAAACTGGAAATGCCAGAATCAGAACGCTTTAGATACCTGCAGATTTCCCACTTTCTGTCTAAGCTATGGAACACCAAACCCAGGCCTCCTACCACAACAACATACGAGCAATGGTGCGGCCAGGCCCTGAGCAGAGGGGGGGGGGCATCTCGGTGGCCTACCTTTTCACTAGCCTCAGACAACTCCAAACTCCCATATATGCTGAACTGGGAAAAAGAGACTCAGATCAGCTGGAGCGAGGATAAGTGGAATAGAAACATATTCCGGTCATACCAACTAATTTGTACCACCGCCCTGATCGCGGCAAACATTAAATTGATCACCAGATGGTATCTTGTCCCAGCGAGACAAAAATCTTTCCCTCTACCTCACCTTTATGCTTTAGGAACTGCAACAACTATGGCTCTATGATACACATATGGTGGGAGTGCCCGAAAATCAGGGGATTCTGGAACAGAATATTCTATATGATACGCAAAGTTACAGGTAAACAAGTCCCCAAGAACCCAGCCATAGCACTACTCAATGAGGAGATACCAAAGGTGTCCAAAGCAACCCAAACCTTAATTTTCTTCATCCTATTAGGAACCAAACTAACCATAGCTAAGGCTTGGAAACAGCATAGTGTATCCCTTTCAGCAGCAAAAAGGAAAATATCATGGATAATGGCCCAGGAAAAAATGGTAAGCATACTAAAAGACACAGTGGCTAAATTTGAATCGGTTTGGGAACCATGGGTTGCATATGTCGGAAATTAGGCAATCAACTCAAGACAGGCCATGGCAGAATAGGATCAGTGGGAATGGCAAGACGGGAACATTCCATTATCCTCTCTCTCTTCTCTCTCTTTTTCCCCTATACACCCACTCTTCTTCTATATCTGTTTTTCTCCTACCATCTTACAAAATCATATTCGCTATTGAGTTTTTCGCAATGAACGTCTGAACCTTACAGAGTATGAGCTCCATAGACCAAAGGTGAAGTACTGTATTTATTGGCGTATAACACTCACTTTTTCACCATGAACATCGGATGCAAATAGCATGTGCGTGTTATACGCCAATACTTCAATTTTAGCTGCCTCGGAGGGGACAGGGAGGGGGGCGGGATGAGCGCTGTCAGATTAAATACAGTGAGAATCTCCTGTTCACTTGGCGGCCTCTGTAATAGAAAGTCCCGTCTCCTGGGCCGCCATTGGGCCACTGTTCTGTCTATCATAGGAGATTCTCACAGTATGTAATCTGTCGGCGCTTGTCCTGCCCCCCTCCCTGTCCCCTCTAGGCTGCAGATGGGCATTGATCAGGCTGCATTGATGGCAGTGTTGAGGCTGCTGCATTGATGGCAGTGGTGAGGCTGCTTCATTGATGGCAGTGGTGAGGCTGCTGCATTGATGGCAATGGCAAGGCTGCTACATTGATGGCAATGGTGAGGCTACATTGATTTTGACTAATGAGGCTGCATTGATGGCATTGGTGAGGCTGCAGATGCGCACTGACCCTTATTTTGCTTCAAAGTTCCTTATTAAAAATTTAAGTTTTTTTCCTGAAACTTCCCTCTTAAAATGAATGTGCATGTTATACACCTGTGCGTGTTATACGCCGATAAATACGGTAATTGTCGAAGGTTAAGTTGTTAGATATAATTCTACCAGGTAAGACCTGTAACACTTTACCTTATCGAGTAAATCAACAATAAGATCCAAGTTTACCAACCAAAACAAGTTTACTCACAATAATCGCATGTTGTTTGAAGGATTTTATTCACCCTCACAAGAATGTTATTAGCATGGTCTATGTTACACATACAGGAAACCATTCTTAGTTCATTGCTAAATTGTTGTACAAAATTTTGTCTTTAACTTTATTGTATGTTTTGATACAAACAAAATAAACAACATTGAAAGATAAAACATAAACCTTTACACACCACTTAATATCCTTTGATCTATCTGTATATGCTTCTCGTCCACCTCAGTGCTACATCACTTGATCCTTTCCTAGTTCACTGTTCCCACACAGCTGTCCATACGGACCAGAGCTGACACTCTGGATTTCTTCCACTAGGTGGATAGGCACGCCTACGACCACCTCCGGTAATAGTCCACATAAGTGACCCAGTTTTACTACTGTGGTACAAACTCACAAACTCTACATTCCACAAACTACCTTTGCCTACCCCCCTTCTTCCCTGGAACCCTTTCCCTCCTACACTTATACCCCCTTCTCTCCTCTCCTTACGCCTTTTCCATCTTCTATTTCCTTCCAAAAGTGGGGACCACTCCTCTCTTCTCCTTCTCATGAAGACACCAGCTCAATCCCTAAATATCACAGGGGCTTTGGAGTGAAATCCGCTAGACCTACTTAATACTATCCATCATCCTAAAAGCATGTAACATGCAGAAAGAACCTACCACTAAACAACAACTCTCACTAAAATGTCTTTCGCTCAATGTGAAAGGCTTAAACCTTCCAAAAAAGAGATCTCAGGTTCTCCCGGCCTTTACTAAACACAAAGCCCACTTCCTAATGCTACAGGAAACACACTTCCGATCGGATGCTGTTCCCAAACTAGCAAACCACGTATATAGGCAAGTACTACACTCCAAAAACCCAGTCTCCAAAACTAGACGGGTTTCCATACTTATTTCCAAACATGCTGATTTTCAACTATCTGAGTCAATGATCGACCCTGATTAGGCACAGATGCAATTTGTGCTCAGGCCAATTGAAAAGGCAAGAAAAAAATGGGTGTTAACTTCCTGTGCTCTTCCTTGTTTTCCTTTGTGTGAGAGTATTGTCGTTGAGGAGTGTGGTTTGTTTGTGAGTAGTCAGTAAGGATTTTGATCATTATGTTTCATCAAATGCCGTTGATCATGGCAGCAGTTGTTACTGCTACTGCTGCAGTCCTGATGGACAAAGCCAGGAGGAAGAGGAGGAGGATGAGGAAGAGACTGATGAGTACAAGAAGATATTGGGTCCATCCAATTATTCAAAATAGGGAAGAGAGAGGTCAGTTCAGGATCTTCTACAATGATCTCAGGCAGCATGAGGAGAAGTTCTTCAACTATTCCCGGATGTCAGTAAATAGGTTAGTACCTGTACCCTTCTTCCTTCTCCTCCTCCCTCCTTCTTACTATCTATCACTGACATGCATCCTACTGACCACCAATCCCACTGACCACCAACGTAAGGGCATGCATCCCACTGACCACCAATGCCACTGAACACTAATGCCACTGACCACCAACCCCATTGACCACCAATCCCACTGACCACCAACCCCACTGTCTACCAATGCCACTGACCACCAATCTTACTGACCACCAATCCCACTGACCACCAACCCCACTCACCACCAATCCCACTCACCACCAACCCCACTGTCCACCAATGCCACTGACCACCAATCCCACTGACCACCAATCCCACTGACCACCAATGCCACTGACCACCAATCCCACTGATCACCAACCCCACTGACCACCAATCTTACTGACCACCAATCCCACTGACCACCAACCCCACTGTCCACCAATGCCACTGACCACCAATCCCACTGACCACCAACCCCACTGTCCACCAACGCCACTGACCACCAATCCCACTGACCACCAATCCCACTGACCACCAATCCTACTTTTGATCGCTTTTCTTCTTTTACTAGAACTCTTTTCTATTACCATTTTATTTGATTTTGTGTATAGGCTTTAGCCTGTCACTTTACATTGAATTTGTGGTTTTATTCCTTAGTTTCGATGATTTGTTTCGGCTGCTTGGTACACGTTTGGAGTTGCTTGTTACATTAAGGTAAATTTTATAGATATACTTTGTGAAATTTTATGCTATGCACCATAGTAAGCTATAGTAAGGAATGCAAAGAATGCAGACAGATATGACAACAAAATTGTGTTCCAAAAAAAGTATTTATTTATTTATTTTAAAAAACGTAATTCGTATTTTTTTTTTATTACATACTTGGCATGAAATATTTTGGAAACAATCCAGCTCCCTCTGACTCTCTGACCTCCTCTGACTCTCTTGCTCTCTAACTTCCCCTGACTCTCTAACTCACTCTGATGCCCCGTACACACGGTCGGACATTGATCGGACATTCCGACAACAAAATCCTAGGATTTTTTCCGACGGATGTTGGCTCAAACTTGTCTTGCATACACACGGTCACACAAAGTTGTCGGAAAATCCAATCGTTCTGAACGCAGTGACGTAAAACACGTACGTCGAGACTATAAACGGGGCAATAGCCAATAGCTTTCGTCTCTTAATTTATTCTGAGCATGCTTGGCACTTTGTGCGTCGGATTTGTCTATACACGATCGGAATTTAAAGGATTGGATTTTGTTATCAGAAAATTTTATATCCTGCTCTCAAACTTTGTGTGTCGGAAATTCCGACGGAAAAAGTTCGATGGAGCCCACACATGATCGGAATTTCTGACAACACAATCCGATTGCACTTTCTCTGTCGGAAAATCCGACCGTGTGTACAGGGCATGACTCTCTGACCTCCTCTGACTCTCTAACTTCCCCTGACTCTCTAACTCACTCTGACTCTCTAACTTCCCCTGACTCTCTAACTCACTCTGACTCTCTTACTTCCCCTGACTCTCTAACTCCCTCTGACTCTCTTACTTCCCCTGGCTCTCTAACACCCTCCGACTCTCTGACCTCCTCTGACTCTATAACTTCCCCTGACTCTCTAACTCCCTCTGACTCTCTTACTTCCCCTGACTCTCTAACTCCCTCTGACTCTCTGACCTTCTCTGACTCTATAACTTCCCCTGACTCTCTAACTCACTCTGCCTCTCTTGCTTCCCCTGACTCTCTAACTCCCTCTGACTCTCTTACTTCCTCTGACTCTCTAACGTCACCTGACTCTCTTAATTCCTCTGACTGTCTTGCTTCCTCTGACTGTCTAGCTTGAATGTAACTGAACTTTAATATTAAGTTACAAAACTTTAGTAACTCAAACTCTATCTCCCCAACTCATCCTTCCTGTCATCTCCAACTCTCTCATCCTCCCTCCCTCCCTCGCATCTTCATCTCCACTTTCCCCCTAATCTTTTTTCTCTATATCTCTATTTCCCTGAGCCATTCAAAATATGATAGCATTTTGGAATACACTATTCAAAATAGCAAAAAAAAAATTAACAAAAACATAAAATTAACAAAGAAAGTATCAATTTTCAGCATGAAATTGGTAGCGGCATTAGCAGGTAGTCATCTACAAATTCAAAAAACTTGGTGAACTATGTTCATCAGGCTTGGTTAAATTATGCCATTGTAGTGTTGCTGTTGAAGAGCTTGGTGGTGTTAGCTGCAAGGCTTCACCTTGTGTTGAGGGATATTTCCTCAATAACACAGGTGGGGATATCTCGTTATCTGGTGGTACACTTGGGGGCCCATATTGTCGATAGGGTGTAGGCATGTTTGAGGCTACTTCAAGTGATCGATTGTGATATGGATAATGACTTGGAATTGTTGGTTTCTGCTGTTCCGTTGGTCTTGTTACAGGTGGAAATTGATTTGCCACGGACGGTATTTGCTCATAGAGCTGTGCTGGTAAGATGTTGAGTCAAGTGGGCTCATATCCATTTGTCTGCCGATATCCGTGGTTTTACTTGGGGGTGAAATTACTGAGGCAACAGGTGAAAGAATAGGATATGGGATTCTTGATCTGGGGGTCTCATAAATGCTAGCGGGTTCTGCAAAACTGGAGGGATAAGGGTTTGGTGCAGTGTTTGAGGCAGAAGAAATGGGAGTAAATATTTGAGGACTAGGAATGTCGTGCATTGGCACAGAAACATGGCGTGGCACAGTGAATGAATGGATGCAATGTTGCACTGCAATCCTCATATTAAAGTAATGGTCTGGCAAGACTAATGGCAAACATAGTGTGAGGGCATCGCTGGGCATCGATTTGTTCAGTGATACCTGACACTATGTTTAGTAATGTATTGATCTGGTCCTGGTCTTCAACCTGTTCTTCTGCCCTGCTGCTTTTCTTCCTGCAGGAAGAAGATGCTTGCCTTTGCCTTCTGCTGGACGGTGTCGAAACATCTGTATCCTCATTATCCCGCTCCTGAGCAGAGGACTCATGTACCTTGATCAGCTCACCCTGGAGCTCCATAGATGAATCCTCCTGATTTGTGCAAGCAAATGATACTCCTTCATCATCATCAACACTAGGAGCATGCACCTCCTCCCCCTCCTCCTCCTCCTCCCAACTTGCTTCCGTGCTGCAATACAAAAAATTTTAATTGGAACTCTGTTATGAAATAAAAAGTATAGCTGATAGGGGGAGGGGGAGAAGTAGGTTAGGGTTAGGACTGGTTAATTAGATAGAGATGGTAGAGTGACCGATTCATGTATCATAACTTACTTCCTCAATTCTAGTACTGGCTTCAAAAAATCCATGTATCTGGCGAAGGCATAGGGACGCTTTGGGCTAAACAAGAGTAGATAAACCGCCCCTGTTGGTGGTGTGTGTTGTATGGTTGTTGGGCCGTCTGGTTATCATTTGGTCCGGGAGCTGCGATGTGCACTACGGGCCTCCCCTCACTCCCCGCCTCTTACGAAGCCTGGGGTGGGCAGGTGTGCTGTCACTGCGCATCAACGTCACACTACCCGCGCTGGGCATTCGGCGTCCTAGCGACACCCCTCTGTGGGACCTTACCACACTCACAAGCACTATGATGTTGATGGCGCACATTGCCAGATGCTTAGTCACCTAGCCTGTGGTGCCTCCTCCTCACTTGCTATGCGTGCATGATGTTGGTGGGCTGTCTCGCACTGGCGCCTATATTGGAGTCCTTCCTGGGGGATTTGGCACTCAAGGCACTTCACTCACTAGACCTCATGCACCCCCTTGGATCCTGTCCTCCTTCCCTTTCAGTACCAGGTAATCTTGCACCTCATGAGTCACTTTATACACAGTCTATCACTCAGTCTCCGGTTCCCAGTACATTGGTCGGTACTATTTATCACCTTTCCCATATTTTTTCACTTTTTCTTGCTGAGCTCACAATGTTGGTTTTTCTTACCCTTGCACTCACCACTCCTTTACCTCACATAGTCTTGTTTAAATATAATTCTCATTTATCACATCTTCCCTACAGAGACCCCACTTGATTGATCACCCACCACCCACATTCCCAGAGTGCCCTGCAGTTCCTTGTCCACCCCAGATGGTGGCTGTGTTGGCCGCCATGACTGAATTGTCTACCTTAGCTCCCGGCCATAGTGTTCTTGGATGGCTCACTGCCTTCAACTTTTCACCATCAACATACATTTTTAGTAAGTAGACATGCATTTTTGGGGGTGGTCTCCCTACCCCATCTGTGTACATGTTGATATATTTTAGACCATTTATAGACTGTATATATCTTTGAATTACAGATACAACACCACCTGCTCCTGATGAGTGGCCCAATAGCCACGAAACGCATAAAGATACCAGATGCCGTGTTTCACTCTTGTAGCATATTTTCATGTTTTACATTTTTTAACCATTATGATAGGACCAGTGAGGCCATAGGTCACACAGGCATTACCTTGCAATCTATGTATGTACCCATACGCAATTGGTGGACTGTGTTTCATCATGTTATGTCATGTGTTCCCAGTGTTATTATCACATTTAATTGTTTCTAGACTGATGTTAGCAACATGTATGTAAACTTTGTATATGATTTATTAAACACTTTTATATATCCACCAATTTACTGAATTGCTATCATGTGCTTCATGTAAAGTTCCACCCCCTTGTTGTTCTTCCTTGATCACATTGATAGGGATGGAAATACATGGCCTTACCAGGCCATATTTTCATACAAAGTCCCAAACCCTTTTCTCCCCCCATAATACACAATAGTCACTGTGTGTTCTCCTGGCTGGGACAGCTCCCCCCACTGGGAGAACACAATAGCTCCACAGGAGGGATTTAACACCAATACGGGCACTGATTATGTCAGGGCTGGGCTCAGCCCTTCCTTCTCTGAGCTGGCCACTCAGTTGTCGGCTAATTGCCAGCTCGTATCTCTCCACAGTTACTCAGCTGTTGATGATATCCTGCTTGTCAGTCCTGCCTACTTAAGCCGTCTAGTCCAGATGATCTCTGCCTTCGCCTTGGTCAACAACACAGAAACTGCGATCCTGTTCAAGACTTGCTTTGCTGACATCCCTTCTGGCTCCAGATCCTGATTGCTGTTCCACTACATTGATCCCTGACTTCTGGCTTGGCTGACTATGTTTTGACTACGTTTGATGTTTTTACTTTTATTATTAAACAAGTGTGATTTAACTTACTTCTGTCTCGGCCTGATTTCATGGTTCCTGACAGTAGGCGAAGGCCATGAATTCAGAAGATACAGTAAATCCACTTGTTGGTAATATTTTTTCCAGATTGCATTAACTGGATCACCGCATGGATCTGGAATCCCCCACTGTTGTCGCCCCGGTACAACCTATGTTGCAGGCCGACCCTGTTGCTGCTCCAGTCTCTGTGCAGGCACCCGCCTTGAGTATTACAGGTGAAGGAAAGAGGTGGAAGGCGCGTGATCTGACGCTTTGATCAAATTGATATAGTTTATTTATATACAGAAACAAATAAATGCATATAAAAAGTAGCTACGTATTCAAAAAACAGGGTTACAAAAAATACACATTAAAATTTTAGAATGCAGACATGCCCATGCAAGGGCAATTGCTAAAATGTGGATGACGCGTTTCAAGGGATTCCCTCTTCATCAGAGCCTTGAAGAACAACAGGAGAGGTCTGTACAATATGGTGGACCAACATAAAAGGGAGTGGCTAGTTGGGATGCATATCACATGGTAAGTGATGGATTCTCCTTAGCTTTAAAGCTGTCCACATCCCAGCGCTCTAAATAGAATAGATACCAAAAGTATATAATACAGAGCACATATAAAAAGGTGTTGGAATCATATACTACACATTGCAGACCAAGAGACGTGTAAAAAAATAATTATATTTGAAAATAAAAAATAATAAAATGTTTAAGGTATAAACATGTTAAAGTAGTAAAATAGTTGAAGTGTTAAAACATTAAAAAGCCATTAAGGAGCCCAAAAAACAAACAAACAAACAAAACAAAATGAGTATTTCTTTTTCATCTTATGGTATTGCTCAGGAGTAGGGATGAGCCGAACACCCCCCTGTTCGGTTCGCACCAGAACATGCGAACAGGAAAAAAGTTCGTTCGAACATGCGAACACCGTTAAAGTCTATGGGACACGAACATGAATAATCAAAAGTGCTAATTTTCAAGGCTTATATGCAAGTTATTGTCATAAAAAGTGTTTGGGGACCTGGGTCCTGCCCCAGGGGACATGGATCAATGCAAAAAAAAGTTTTAAAAACGGCCGTTTTTTCAGGAGCAGTGATTTTAATAATGCTTAAAGTCAAACAATAAAAGTGTAATATCCCTTTAAATTTCGTACCTGGGGGGTGTCTATAGTGTGCCTGTAAAGGGGCGCATGTTTCCTGTGTTTAGAACAGTCTGACAGCAAAATGACATTTTGAAGGAAAAAACTCATTTAAAACTACCCGCGGCTATTGCATTGCCGACAATACACATAGAAGTTCATTGATAAAAACGGCATGGGAATTCCCCAAAGGGGAACCCCGAACCAAAATTAAAAAAAAAAAATGACGTGGGGGTCCCCCTAAATTCCATACCAGGCCCTTCAGGTCTGGTATGGATATTAAGGGGAACCCCGGCCAAAATTTAAAAAAAAAAATGACGTGGGGTTCCCCCTAAATTCCATACCAGACCCTTCAGGTCTGGTATGGATTTTAAGGGGAACCCCGCGCCAAAAAAAAAAAAAAAAACGGCGTGGGGTCCCCCCAAAAATCCATACCAGACCCTTATCCGAGCACGCAACCTGGCAGGTCGCAGGAAAAGAGGGGGGGACGAGAGTGCGGCCCCCCCTCCCTCCTGAACCGTACCAGGCCACATGCCCTCAACATTGGGAGGGTGCTTTGGGGTAGCCCCCCAAAACACCTTGTCCCCATGTTGATGAGGACAAGGGCCTCATCCCCACAACCCTGGCCGGTGGTTGTGGGGGTCTGCGGGCGGGGGGCTTATCGGAATCTGGAAGCCCCCTTTAACAAGGTGACCCCCAGATCCCGGCCCCCCCCTGTGTGAAATGGTAAGGGGGTACATAAGTACCCCTACCATTTCACGAAAAAAGTGTCAAAAATGTTAAAAATGACAAGAGACAGTTTTTGACAATTCCTTTATTTAAATGCTTCTTCTTTCTTCTATCTTCCTTCATCTTCTGGTTCTTCTGGCTCTTCTGGTTCTTCTGGTTCTTCCTCCGGCGTTCTCGTCCAGCATCTCCTCCGCGGCGTCTTCTGTCTTCTTCTCCTTGGGCCGCTCCGCACCCATGGCATGGGGGGGAGGCTCCCGCTCTTCTCTTCTTCTCTTCTTCTTTTCTTCTTTTCTTCTTTTCTTCTCTTCTTCTCTTCTTCTTCATTTTCTTCTCCGGGCCGCTCCGCAATCCATGCTGGCATGGAGGGAGGCTCCCGCTGTGTGACGGCGCTCCTCGTCTGACAGTTCTTAAATAACGGGGGGGGGCGGGGCCACCCGGTGACCCCGCCCCCCTCTGACGCACGGTGACTTGACGGGACTTCCCTGTGACGTCACGGGGAATGCCACAGGGAAGTCCCGTCAAGTCACCGTGCGTCAGAGGGGGGCGGGGTCACCGGGTGGCCCCGCCCCCCCGTTATTTAAGAACTGTCAGACGAGGAGCGCCGTCACACAGCGGGAGCCTCCCTCCATGCCAGCATGGATTGCGGAGCGGCCCGGAGAGGAAAATGAAGAAGAAGAGAAGAAGAGAAGAAAAGAAGAAAAGAAGAAAAGAAGAAGAGAAGAAGAGAAGAGCGGGAGCCTCCCCCCCATGCCATGGGTGCGGAGCGGCCCGAGGAGAAGAAGACAGAAGACGCCGCGGAGGAGATGCTGGACGAGAACGCCGGAGGAAGAACCAGAAGAACCAGAAGAGCCAGAAGAACCAGAAGATGAAGCAAGATAGAAGAAAGAAGAAGCATTTAAATAAAGGAATTGTCAAAAACTGTCTCTTGTCATTTTTAACATTTTTGACACTTTTTTCGTGAAATGGTAGGGGTACTTATGTACCCCCTTACCATTTCACACAGGGGGGGGCCGGGATCTGGGGGTCACCTTGTTAAAGGGGGCTTCCAGATTCCGATAAGCCCCCCGCCCGCAGACCCCCACAACCACAGGCCAGGGTTGTGGGGATGAGGCCCTTGTCCTCATCAACATGGGGACAAGGTGTTTTGGGGGGCTACCCCAAAGCACCCTCCCAATGTTGAGGGCATGTGGCCTGGTACGGTTCAGGAGGGAGGGGGGGCCGCACTCTTGTCCCCCCCTCTTTTCCTGCGGCCTGCCAGGTTGCGTGCTCGGATAAGGGTCTGGTATGGATTTTTGGGGGGACCCCACGCCGTTTTTTTTTTTTTTTTGGGCGCGGGGTTCCCCTTAAAATCCATACCAGACCTGAAGGGTCTGGTATGGAATTTAGGGGGAACCCCACGTCATTTTTTTTTTAAATTTTGGCCGGGGTTCCCCTTAATATCCATACCAGACCTGAAGGGCCTGGTATGGAATTTAGGGGGACCCCCACGTCATTTTTTTTTTTTAATTTTGGTTCGGGGTTCCCCTTTGGGGAATTCCCATGCCGTTTTTATCAATGAACTTCTATGTGTATTGTCGGCAATGCAATAGCCGCGGGTAGTTTTAAATGAGTTTTTTCCTTCAAAATGTCATTTTGCTGTCAGACTGTTCTAAACACAGGAAACATGCGCCCCTTTACAGGCACACTATAGACACCCCCCAGGTACGAAATTTAAAGGGATATTACACTTTTATTGATTGACTTTAAGTATTATTAAAATCACTGCTCCTGAAAAAACGGCCGTTTTTAAAACTTTTTTTTGCATTGATCCATGTCCCCTGGGGCAGGACCCAGGTCCCCAAACACTTTTTATGACAATAACTTGCATATTAGCCTTTAAAATTAGCACTTTTGATTTCTCCCATAGACTTTTAAAGGGTGTTCCGCGGCATTCGAATTTGCCGCGAACACCCCAAATTGTTCGCTGTTCGGTGAACTTGCGAACAGCCAATGTTCGAGTCGAACATGAGTTCGACTCGAACTCGAAGCTCATCCCTACTCAGGAGGTGTAAAAAACATTGCTACTCACTGAAGTGATAAAAAACCAGAAAGAGACTCCGCGCTTAGGATGAAAAGAAGGTGTGCAAAGAAGTAAATAGAATGGAGTAGATGGTGCTACCTATACTATAAGTCTCCCTGTTTGTACAAAAAAAGTGTGCACCCCACACGTTACAATGCTTACATAAACAAAAAGTGCAATAGTGATACCCACCTAAAATTATAAAGTGCAATCAATCAGATCAATTAATAATATATAAATAAGTGACCAGGAAGAAACTAATAATGTGCATAAAATATGCAACCAATCAAATCAATTATTGACCAAGGAAAAACTAATAGTATACATAAAAAATATAAAAATATATATAAAAATGGTGTATTAAATCATGAGTAATTCCCAACTTTCATCAAAAAATATGAAAAACAAGTCCAAGTAATAAAACATCCCAAAAAACAGTGTTAATGAAAAATGGTGAAGCTCCAAAATGGCGAAGTGTTCAAACGATCAAGTGACTCTGAGGAGCTGCTGAATCATTTCCATGGATACGGTGATGGATGATGTGCCGATCGGATGACTGGTTTGGATGCCTTGATCTGGTGTAGTGGTTGCAACAATGTACCACTGGTAGAGCCATCAAAGGAGACCACCCACAATTTTCCATACATGCTTACCACCTCTGCAGGGGTACCAGGAGCTGGTGAGTTGGGACTCATAAGGGGGAGCACACGAGTCACCTGATCTTATTGAGCACAAGAGTCACTTGACCATTTGAATACTTCGCCATTTTGGAGCTTCGCCATTTTTTCATTAACACTGTTTTTTGGGACATTTTATCACTTGGACTTGTTTGTGATACACACATCCTTTCTATATATGTTTCTCATATTATTTGATGAAAGTTGGGAATTACTCATGATTTAATACACCATTTTTATATATATTATTATATTTTTTTATGTATACTATTTGTTTTTTCTTGGTCAATAATTGATTTGATTGGTTGCATTTTTTATGCACATTAGTTTCTTCCTGGTCGCTTATTTATATATTATTAATTGATCTGATTGATTGCACTTTATAATTTTAGGTGGGCATCACTATTGCACTATCACTTTTTGTTTATGTAAGCATTGTAACATGTGGAGTACACACTTTTTTGTACAAACAGGGAGAATTATTCCCCCAAGTATAGGTAGCACCATCTACCCCATTCTATTTACTTCACTCGCTGAAGTGAGTTCGCTGTACACAATTACAGTAATGCCCTGTACACACGGTCGGATTTTCCGATGGAAAATGTGTGATAGGACCTTGTTGTCAGAAATTCCGACCGTGTGTAGGCTCCATCACACATTTTCCATCGGATTTTCCAACACACAAAGTTTGAGAGCAGGCTATAAAATTTTATGACAACAAAATCCGTTGTCAGAAATTCCGATCGTGTGTGCACAAATCCGACAGACAAAGTTTCACGCATGCTCAGAATAAATAAAGAGATGAAAGCTATTGGCCACTGCCCCATTTATAGTCCCGACGTACGTGTTTTACGTCACCGCATTTAGAACGATCGGATTTTCCGACAACTTTGTGTGACCATGTGTATGCAAGACAAAAATCCTAGGATTTTGTTGTCGGAATGTCTGAACTAAGTCCGACTGTGTGTACAAGTGTGAATAGATAGTATGCACATATACATAGAGAACATATATATATATATATAGAGAGGATAGCCGCATGGATCTGTAATCTCCCACTGTTGTCACTCCGGTACAACCTATGTTGCAGGCCGACCCTGCTGCTGCTCCAGTCTCTGTGCAGGCACCCGCCTTGAGTATTACCTCTATAAGAGGTATGTCTGGTTCCGCTCCGCTACCCCAGTGATCCAGTCCAATGCAGAGGGTTTCTCAATCAGGTTGAGATATACTTTGAGATGCTGCCCCAGGCGTTTCCCACGGACAGATGCAAAGTAGGTTTTGTGATATCTTTGCTTTCTGAGAGAGCCTTGGCCTAGGCAAACCCACTATGGGAGATGCAAAAACCGGAACTGACTCCAACTTGGAAATGGAGGAAAATTGTCGTGACAAGGCATCAGCCCTTACATTCTTAGTACCGGATAAGAATGAGACAATGTAATTGAAACTTGACAAGAAAAGAGCCCATTGAGCCCTTCTGGGAGAGAGGCGTTTAGCCTCAGACAATAATGTGAGATTCTTATGGTCAGTAAGAATGAGAACCAGCACAGTGGTACCTTCGAGGAGATGTCTCCATTCTTTCTTTCTGAGCTACCCTGAGTTTGAGGCTTTGCTTAAAAGGGTATTTGACGTTCCCACACACTTCACTTCTGTTGCCAAGTGCCTCATGTCCATCGAACAGAGTACGGGAACTGTTGCCAACTACACTGTTGAATTCCGTACTCTTGCAGTAGAGGTTGCGTGAAACAATGAGGCCCTCGTGGCTGCTTTTTCTCATGGTCTCTCGGATACATCAAGGATGAGACAGCAGCCCGAGATATACCCACCGAGCTGGAGAAGTTGATCACGTTTGCCATCCTCATTAACTCCAGACTCTCTTTTAAGGAGAGCTTGCGGAAGCCTCCTGTAGGTTTGTCTCCGAGCTTTGCAGTCCCACCCGTGCCTCCCTCACCTCCCATGCCTCCCGGTACCGAGTCGATCAAAGAAGGTGAACCTTGAGGTCCTGTCACGGACAGACCTTAGGTAGCATTGTTTCATCTCCAGTTATCCAGAAGGATAAGCCCCTGGTTTCTGTCACTCTTTCTTGGGCTGAGTCATCCATCAAGATACAGGCTCTAATCGACTCTGGGGCTGCAGGCCTGTTCATTGATGCTGCCTTTGTATCGAAGCACTTGATTCTGCTGCAGCTGCGTGACACTCCACTTGCCATAGAGGCTCTTGACAGGAGACCGCTACAGCCTGCCCATGTGACTCATGAGACGGTTCCGTTGTCAATGGCCGTAGGGGCTCTTCACCATGAGATAATCCAATTCCAAGTTATTTCCTCTTCTAAGTTTCCACTGGTTATTGGTTATCCTTGGTTACAGAGGTACAACACCTCTTTTGATTGGCTCCATGCTGAGGTTCCCTCCTGGTCACCAAAATGCAGTAAGACATGCTTCCAGAAGGTATTCCAAGGTCCTGTGCACCTCTTCACTCTCCTCCCTGCCGGAGGAGTACCGTGATTTTAGCAATGTCTTTGACAAAGGTCAAGCCGGTAGTTTGCCTCCACACCGGCCGTGATTGCGCAATTGACCTTCAACCTGGTGCCATACCTCCTCGTGGCCTGGTTTACCCTTTGTTGGTCTTGGAGGATAAGGCCATGGAGGAGTATGTTGCAGACGCACTCTCAAGGTTTCATCTGCAAATCCTCATCTCCTGCTGGTGCTGGTTTCTTCTTTGTGAAGAAGAAGAGTGGTGAACTGAGACCTTGTATTGATTATAGGGGTCTCAATCGTTTTACGATTAAGAATGACTATCCAATTCCATTGATTATGAAGTTATTTGACCGCCTCAAGGGAGCAAAGCTTGATTTGAGAGGGGCATACAATCTTGTGAGGATTAAGGAGGGTGACAAGTGGAAAACTGTGTATAATACCAGAGCAGGCCATTATGAGTACCTTGTAATGCCTTCTGGCCTTTGTAACGCCCCGGCAGTTTTCCAGGAATTTATTAACGATATCCTTCCAGATTTGTTGCAGTTATGTGTGGTGGTTTATCTCGATGTTATCCTAATATTTTCCAAGTCCCTGGAGAGCCACCACACAGATGTCTGTTGTGTGCTTCAGAAACTAAGAGAGAACAATCTTTATTGTAAACTGGAGAAATGCGAGTTTCATCGTGAACAGGTTCAATTCCTGGGTTATGTCATTTCCACTGCTGGTTTTTCTATGGACCCAGAGAAACTTTCAACAGTTCTACAGTGGCCCCGACCGGTGGATTTACATCTTCTGCAGCATTTCCTGGGCTTTGCCAACTATTATCGGAAGTTTATTCGTAACTTTTTGTTTCTGGTCAAGCCCCTGACTGATATAACCAGAAAGGACGGTAACCCACAGAGTTGGTCTCCGGAGTCCATTAAGGCCTTGAGGGTCTCAAGGTTGCCTTTGTTTCTGCTCCTGTGTTGGCACATCCTGATCCCACGTTACCTTTTATCCTTGAGGTTGATGCTTCTGAGGCTGGTGTTGGTGCCCTTCTGTCTCAACTTCCTACCTCAGAGAGCCTTATGCATCCTTTTGGCTACTTTTCCAAGAAATTGTCACCTGCGGAGTGCAATTATGAGATTGGTGACAGAGAGCTGTTGGCGATCATTTTGGCCCTGAAAGAATGGAGACATCTCCTCGAAGGTACCACTGTGCTGGTTCTCATTCTTACTGACCATAAGAATCTCACATTATTGTCTGAGGCTAAACGCCTCTCTCCCAGAAGGGCTCAATGGGCTCTTTTCTTGTCAAGTTTCAATTACATTGTCTCATTCTTATCCGGTACTAAGAATGTAAGGGCTGATGCCTTGTCACGACAATTTTCCTCCATTTCCAAGTTGGAGTCAGTTCCGGTTCCTGTGATTCCTCGTATTCTGGCTACAGTTCGCACCAGTCTCACTTCTCCTTGGGGTGACAAAATTCTTGCCGCTTAGGTCCATGCTCCTCCTGAGAAACCTTGTGACCACTGCTTTGTTCCAGAGAATCTCTGTACTGCCATGCTCCAGACTTACCATTCTCCCAAGGCTGCTGGCCACCCTGGGAATAATCAACTCTTTTGGGCAATTTCCCAACAATTCTGGTGGCCTAGTCTACGTGCTGATGTAACTGTCTTCATAGCTGCCTGTTCTGTGTGTGCTCTGAGTGAGACTCCATGACACCTTCCAGTGGGCCTCCTACAACCCATAACCAATGGAGAGAGGCCCTGGACCCACCAGTCTATGGATTTCATTGTGGAGTTACCCAACTCCCAGGGCAACACAGTTATCCTTATGGTAGTTGATCGGTTCTCAAAGATGTGTCATTGTATTCCACTTAAGAAGTTGCCCACTTCTAGGGAACTGGCTACCATTTTTGCTCAGAAGATCTTTCGCTTACCTGGGCTACCCAAGGTGTTTGTATTGGACAGGGGTAGTCAGTTTGTGTCCCGGTTCTGGGGAGCCTTTTGTGCACAGTTTGGAATTCAGCTTGCTTTCTCCTCTGCGTATCACCCGCAGTCTAATGGGGCTGCAGAATGAGCCAATCAGTCCTTGAAGCAATTCCTACGTTGCTATATTTCTGACCATCATAACAACTGGTCAGACCTATTACCGTGGGCAGAGTTTGCTCACAACAGTGCCTTGAATTCTGCTTCCCGATTGTCTCTGTTTATGGCAAATTATGGTTTCCAACCTTCCATGTTGCCTGACTTGTTTGTTCCGCAGAGTATTCCTGCCTTAGAGCAGCATCTCTGTGGTCTTCGTTCCACTTGGGCACAAGTTCAGGAGGCTTTGCGGCATGCTAATGATAGGTACAAACTCCATTCTGACTGCAGACGCCTGCCTGCGCCTTCCTACCAGGTTGGGGACAGGGTCTGGCTGTAATCTCACAATCTCCGACTTTGTGTTCCCTTACTGAAGTTCAGACCTCGGTTTATTGGGCCTTCCATATTGTTCACAGGACAGTGGCTTACACATTAGACCTCCCTTCTAATATGTGTATTTTGAATGTATTTCATGTCTCCTTGTTAAAACCTTTGGTCTGCAACTGCTTTACCACCTTGGTGCCACATCCTCACCCTGTACAGGTTTAGAACCATGAGGAGTATGAAGTACAGTCCATTGCTGACTCCCGTAGGTTCTGTTGGCGCATACAGTACTTGGTGCATTGGAAAGGGTACGGTCTGGAGGAACGCTCTTAAGTCTCATCTTCAGATGTACATGCCCCTGTCCTCCTCTGTGATTACCATAAACATTTTCCCCTCAAGCCTGGTGGTCCTCTGAGGGGGAGGGGTCATTGAAGAGGGGGTACAGTCGGGGCTGGGCTCAGCCCTTCCTTCTCTTAGCTGGCTACTCAGCTGTCAGTTAATTGCCAGCCCCTATCTCTCTACAGTGACTCACCTGTTGATGATTTTCTGCTTGTCAGTCCTGCTTACTTAAGCCGTACAGCCCAGATGATCTCTGCCTTTACCTGGTCAACATCACAGAGACTATCTCCTGCATTCCTGTTAAATAACTTACTTGGCTGACGTTCCTTCTGGCTCCAGATCCTGCTTGCTGTTCCACTACATTTATCCCTGACTTCTGGCTTGGCTGACTATCCGTTCCGGTTACTGAACTTTGGCTATGTTTTGACTATGTTTGTTCTTTTTACTTTTATTATTAAACAAGCGTGATTTAACTGTACTTCTGTCTTGGCTTGATTTCATGGTTTCTGACAGATTAGCTGCACTGATGGGCAATGGCAAGCTGCACTGATCTGCACTGATGGGGCTGCACTGCTAATCAGGGCACTAATCATCAGTGCCCTGATTATCAGTGTAAAAAATTTACTGACAGCGTTTCTGGTTATCGGCTTTTCTTTCCTCACAGACACAGTCTGTGAGGAAAGGACTGCAAGTCTGTTTACATGTGATCAGCTGTGATTGGACACAGCTGGTCACATGGTATTGGGCCGCTGTGATTGGCCCTTTACTCTGATCTGTGATCAGCTGTTTTCAAACGTCACAGAGTGTGCCATGGGGGCGAGATTCTGGGAGGATGTCCATGGATGCACTCCCAGAACTGGATGAGCAGCAGTGAAAAATTGGAAATCAGCAAGACAATTTTAGGAGCATGGCTAGACCCAAATTCACAAGCGGAAAAGAACACAGGCTGAGATTTTTCAGCAAGAAATAACATACTGCAGAGGTTACAGTAGTGTAAAATATTCTAGCAGCAGGACAAGAATAATTGGCCTAACCAGTGTATGCTCAACTTTTTTACCTATGGTGATAGGGGGTGTTATGAATGTGAGTGATTTAAAGTGGTTTAGGTTCACAGTCTGTTGTGAACCACCCCTGAAGAAGGAATTTATTATATTTCAAAACATTTTGGGATCTTCTATATAATTGCCTGTAGTTTGGCCTCCTACCAGGAGATCAACCATATGTCCAATGACAACGATCCTGTATTGTGTACATATATGATTACCTATTTTTTTATTTTAATCAAATTTTCTCTTTGATGCTTACTATCTGATTGTATACCAAATAAAATGTTTTACTTTTACTCTACTTCTTTACTTATTTGTCTGGTCTGACCACTGCCTATAAAGTCCTGGGGGCACTCTCCTGTTTTTCTTTCTCTCTGTATAGGATGTGGCATCAGGTCTCCAGTTTTTTGTCAACCAGCTAGCTTCTTTGCAATATTTCTCTAGGCTTTATGCAATTTTGAAACTGCATAAAGCCTGAAGAAGCAACCTAACAGATCCCAAAAGCTTGCATCTTTAGACCGGGTTCCAGTGTATTTCTATTCATCAGTTCAGGTTCAAATCTTTACCTGAATTCGCACCTAAACCCGACCCAAAAACATACAGCGCATGTGTGGGCCAGCTACATTGAAAGCAGGTCACATTTGCATGTTATGCCAATTGGATGCAGTTAAAAACAAATTAAATCTGCATATATGTGAACCCAGCCTAAAAAATTGTTAGCCAATAAAGGGTGTAACTTTGACTTCAAGGGGGCGTGGCCTAGCAGAGGACCGTAATGGCAGCTTAATCCGTGTGCTCTGATCGCTAAGGCTGCAAACTAAGCTACTATCAGCGGATGGGCTTCCCTAACAACAGCGAGAGATGGCAGGCAGAAGCTCTTCACTCAGCCGCTCACAGGCAGACCCAAATACACAGCTCAGCCACACCATTCCGGCTTTATTCCGGACCCAGCAAGCCGACACACAAGCCTCCAGACAGTCCGCTACAGGGAGTCAAGCTGAGCCGCTGGATCCAGCGGGACAGCCGAGTGCAGCGACACTTGGATCTCAGCTTCCTCCATTCCTTAAGCTAGCGGATCTACAATTAGTAGGAATGGACATTAAAAGCACGCTGTCAGTAGCCTCCTCCGTTCCTTAACCTAGTGGATCTACAATTAGTAGCAATGGACATTAAAAGCACACTGTCAGTAGCGATCACTGATCTTAATACTGACCTCAGAGCTGTGGCCTCTCGTCTGGACCACGTGGAGGCAGCAACCATGATACATGGTGCGGCTATAGAGCAAATACAACAAGTAACCAGCTTCCATGCCCAACACCTGATCGACACTACATCGAGGACCTAGATAACAGGGGCCGGAGATGAAATTTAAGGTTCAGGGGAGTTCCAGAGACGTTAGAAGGACCCCAGCTGCAGCAGGTAATATGGGCACTTTGCAACACTCTGCTGAGCAGGCCTCCAGATGCCCCCATAGACATGGAGCGCTGCCACAGGGCATTGAGATCTAGAGGCCAGGACACTGACCCACCTAGGGATGTTGTGTGCTGTCTTATCAGTTTTGCTCAAAAGGAGGAGATTTTGTGCCAGGCACGCAATCATGGGCAACTACAACATGATGGGCACCCCATTCAGATTTTTCAAGATCTTTCGGCCATCACGTTGCATAGGAGAGCATTGCGCCCACTGCTTAATACTCTAAGAGACAGGCACAACATTTCCCTTCTGCCTGACATCTACAGTGGGTAATCGTACAGCCTCCCTGCACATACCATCTGAGCTCCAAGAGTTCTGTAATATTTTAGGCATCCCATTGGTACCTGTTCCACATTGGTTTAGCTCATTCATGCAACCAGATCCCTGGATCCCTGTCCAGCAGGAAATGACCCCGCGTTCAAGGCGACACAGACAGAGATGCCGTAGGTCGTCCTCCTACTCGTCCCAGAGAGGTCCTGATGCCATAATCACCGAAAGGGACCCAAAAGCATCGTCAAATTCTTCCAGTCGAAAAACCGACGGCTAGTTTGGAATTGGAACATTTCATACAGTTCCCGCCTGAGTAGCCGCTGGATCATATTATTTCTACTTCCATTTGCTCCCGTATGGTTCTTCAGACTGCGGTGCAGTCTCAGTTTGAGCTCTGAGGCTCCCTACATCTCCCCCGGGATGTTGTATGTTAAGATTGATAATGTGTGGCCTTACAAATTTACCCCCTAAGCACCAAATGACATAACTGTTTCTCTTGAGACTTAGAGCACAAGCTCGGTGTACCCATTATGACCACTGACTTCCTGTAGGAGCTCCACACCCTCAGGTTATGGTGTAAGACAGGCCTTCCATCTGACTTTCTTACAGATGGTTGGGCTGCACTAGCGCCCTGTCTCCAGTGGACTCCTGGAGGCTGTCTAAGGCTATTAGGGCCATTTACAAATGTCAAATTAGAGTGCCTCATTTGTTTATTTTTTTTGTTTTTTTTTTGTTGCTTTGTGCTTTCTCTGTTCTCTCTTTTAGCCCAGCAAGATTCTACTGGTGGTACCGAGATTACAGACGGATCTCCTCATGGTACAGTATGGACATTTGGGGACAATGATAGATATCTGCCTATCCCATGTGCTGCCACCATGAAGACAACCTGATAAGTAGTTTCTTTATGTTAAGCTCTTACAGGGACAGTATTGTGCAGCAACAGGCACTTAGCTGGAATGCATGCTAATTAGTTTCCACGCTTATATTAGAATCCTTGTAGATATGATGGGTTTTCCTGTTAAGCGTAAGGTACCCCGAATGGATCCTGAGTCAGATTGCTGAGCTGCGCTTAAGACCGGAAGCCACTCCGTCACTTTTGTTGGACAGGCTGAGATTTTAGTCTCACTGACCTCGGACTCCTAAGATTCTAGCAGAACAGAAGGGAGTGTTTTTGCTAGGCCTGGTAGTCTGACTGGGAAACTGACCCATGGGTATGCATTTCTTAATGTACTTCTCCTTGTTAGCAATGGAATTTTGGTTGTAATTTTGTTAATCTTTAAGTATTACTTTCATTGAGCTGCAGCCTGCACAGCTGGCTCCCATATCTGAGAATAGAGCTGTAGATAGTGGGGAACTTACCCCTAGGTTGACCGGGGATCAGGGGCCTTAAGACCCTATACTATGCATTGCAGGCTTCTAGCAATTTATGCCCTTAAGATGATTTCCAACGAAACCCCTCTCTGTGATACCATAGCGGGGGGCCGGAGATGGAGCCCTCTCTCCTGATGGGTGGTTCCATACGGTTCCTCCCTCCTTTAGGAGTGCAGAAGCCTCTCCACCAAAGGCTCACCTCTTATGTTTGCAGCCTTGGTTGGTTTATGTTAGTAGAAGTCCAATTGTTAGATCTCTCTCCCACCTCACAGTGGCAGGTTCCCTTTGAACAGTTACGATTTTCCCTACCCCCCTTGCCTTAGGACTCTTAGGACTAGGTGGGCTGGCAGGTCTGTGCACACCTCCGGAAATTAACTCAGATAAATCCCTCATAAGTATCCTCCTTCTCTCCCAGGGGTGGAGATAGGGTTGCGAGTTAAGCCCTTGGGTTCAGGCTTGCGATCCTCTCTCCCCTTGCTGCTGTTAGCCCTCTTGCCCCCCCCCTTTTTTTTCCCTTTTTCTTTTTTTAAATTTCTACACTACCTAATCTTCCCCAACTGCCCTCTCCTGACTTAAAGTACATTGGCAGCACATACAATACACCCTAGGTTCTTGACTACAAAGAACCGACAATGACACATACTTGCTCAGCTCCTTTATCGCTCACAATCTATTCGCTAAACGCGAGAGGACTAAATGTCCCAGAAAAGTGCAGTAGTGTCCTCACAGAAGCTCATAGACAAAAAGGTTCTGCTCTTTCAAGAAACCCATTTTAAATCTGGGTCAGTCCCACGTTCCCAGAATGGCCGCTTCCCCATAGCATATCACGCTACATGTCCCGACTCCAAATCTAAAGGTGTCTCAATCCTGCTTGCTAAAACCTTTCTCCTCAAACTCACTGATCAGATGCTGGACCCAGCAGGGAGGTTTCTGTTTTTAAAGGGCAAATGAAACGATAAGCCGATCACTCTAGCGAATGTGTACTGCCCCAATACCAAGCAGGTCCCCTTCATACGAGAGGTGGTAACCAAACTTACCCTGTTTCAGTCAGGACTCTTAATTTTGGGAGGGGACTTCAATCTCCCTCTGTACCCGCTCCTAGACATCTCGACAAGAACTTCCTCTCTCCCCTTCTCTGCTTTGCACCAAATTAAACTGCAATTAGCTTCCCTGACTTTACATGATTCGTGGAGAACTCTTTATCCCCACGATAGGGATTATACATTTTATTCGTCTCCACGGGATAGATATGCGAGGATAGATTACCTCTTTATCTCTCAAGCAGATCTATCCTATCGCCATAATGCCTCTATCGAGAGCATGGTTCTCTTGGATCATCACCCCATAACAATCAATTTAGTGTTTCCAACCCATGTCACCTCCACCAAGACCTGGAGGTTGGACGCATCTCTTCTTACAGATCCTGTGAACTATGCAAGCCTGAGTCAGGAGCTTGGAGATTACTTTCGCCACAACGATACCCCAGAGGTTTTGCCTATGACGCAATGGGAGGCCCATAAGTGTTTCATCAGGGGGCAGTTACTGGCCATCTCTTCTAAGAGGAAAAGTGAGCAACAAGAATTGATTCTCTCTCTCTGCTCTAAAATCTGTATGCTGGAAGCACAACATAAACGGTCGATGGCAATTAAGATATCACTAGACTTGCAGGAGCTGCGAGCACAGCTGGCAGAGGTGCTATTTAAAAAGGCACGCCGTCGTAAGATTTTATCCCAAAGATTATTTTATGAGTAGGGGAATAAGCCGGGTAGACTGCTCGCCATAGCGACTCAGCAGCGCACCCCAAATTCTAAAATCCATTACATTACAAGTCCTGCAGGCCGTAACTACTTGAAGAATGAAGAAATTGCCCACCAATTTCAGGTGTTCTGTGACCAATTGTACAATCTTCAGTCAGGGAATGTGAACACAGCTGGGTCTGCAATGTGACCTGCCCAGATTCGGGAAAATTTACATGGCCCCACGGCATTGTCGGATGACGATGCTCAGGCCTTAGAGGCCCGCTGTCACTAGAAGAATTCCTGGCGGCGCTGAAAGCCACAAAATCAGGCAAGAGCCCAGGCTCTGATGGCTTCACAGCCCAGTACTACAAAAGCTTTTCGGACTTTCTAGCACCAAGATTTCTTAAGGCATTCAACTCACTCATCTCTAGCTCTAGCGGATCGATGCGATTGCTGGAAGCTTACATCTCGGTGATCCCCAAAGAGGGGAAGGATCCCTCGAATGTTGCCAGCTATGACCTGATCTCTCTTCTCAATGTGGACATTAAACTGTTTTCTAAAATTCTAGCAACACATTTATCTCTCCACGTTCCCTACTGGGTGGGTTTGGACCAAAGTGGGGTTTGTCCCTGGCCGAGAGGCCAGAGACAATACGATTAAAGCAATAAATTTGCACCACTGGCTTATGTCTACCCGGTGAGAGGGCTTTTTCCTGGAAATGGATGCAGAGAAGGCGTTCGACAGGGTGGCATGGGATTACATGGAAGCAGTTCTGGGCGCTTTAGGACTCGGGCCTCGTATGCAAACCTTCATCATGTCCCTATATGCTAACCCTAATGCCAGAGTTAAAGTAAACGGTTACCTGTCGGACGCCTTCTCCATCCACAATGGAACAAGACAAGGCTTTTTCCCCCTTGCTGTATATTCTCACACTTGAACCGCTTCTAAGGTGCATTCGAGTGCACCCTAATATCAGAGGCATTTGAGTGCAAAAAAGAGAGTATAAAATTGCGGCATTCACCGATGATGTCCTCCTCTTTCTTTCTTCGCCACTGACAACGCTACCCAATCTCCTGCGAGTCCTAGAACATTTTAAAACATTATCTAATTTACAAATTAATTATTCTAAGTCATTTGCGATGAATATCTCCCTATCAGCAGACGTAGTCCAGCAATGTAAACAGCACTTTCCCTTTAAATGGAAAACTGATACGATAACATATCTCGGTATCCAACTCCCCATTAAACTATCAGAGCTCTATAACAGAAACTTTCAGGCTGAAATACAAAACATATGCCAGGATCTCCAGATATGAGATCTACCATCTCTTGGTTCGGACGTCCATCATTAAAATGACAATTCTTCCGCGCTTGTTGTATAAAATGCAAATGCTACCGATTCGTTTGCCACCTGAATTTTTCACGCAATACAAATCTGTTTGCCGAACTTTTCTCTGGGGCAGCAAACCAGCTCGGATACGTTGGGCAAAGCTAGTCTTGCCAAAACTGAACAGAGGTATAGGCCTGCTCGACATTCAGTGCTATTATTGGGCAGTTCACCTCGTTTGTATTTGGCATGTGCATTCCAGTCCACGATCCTAAGGGTGGGTGATCCTTGAGAGCTTGATTTCAAATTCTAATCTACGACAGGCCCCGTGGATATCTAGAAACAAAGTATCTCCTCAGGCCATGGCCCATCCCCTCGTCAGTGCCACTCTTCATGCGTTTGATAGAGCCTGTGCCATCCACTCGGTTTCAGACAAACTGTGCTCCATCACTCCAATTAGAGGTAAATTCCCTCTAGGTTTATCTGGAGAATTTGCGTGAGCAGAGTGGCCCTATGAGGAGATGTTGGCCAAAAATGTTTTCGCAGAGGTCGCTTTATGCGACAATCGGAACTAGCAGAAATTTCCAAAATGGGAGCATTTCCATTTTGGTCTTATATACAACCTAAGCATTTTCTTGATGTTCCAGCTAGTAGGGAGAAGTTCACCAAGCCTGCTACAGTTTTGGAATCTCTTTGCTCCCGGGCAGAGCCTCAGTCGAATGTTATCTTGTGTATCTATGCCTCCCTGTTCGGGAATCACTCGACACTGTTTTGCATGGATCGCACTTACTGGGATTCTGCCTTGGGAGTGAAGATAGACGAGGAAGACTGGGATCGTATCAATCTCTATATTCACAAGGGATCTTTAAATGTTTCGGTACAAGTGAATGAATACAAAATATGCTCACGCTGGTACAGAACCCCAGACTTGCTACATAAATACTACCCCTCCGTATCTGATCAGTGCTGGCATTGCGGTAAGGAAAGGGGCACGTTCCTTCACATCTGGTGGAACTGCTTGGGGTTGCAGTCATTCTGGATTAAAGTACATGAGATTATAGGGAAAGTATCATCTCTTAAGCTAGATTTCTCACCAGCGCAATATCTTCTGCATTTGTCTAAGCTTCCCAAAAAACGCTATTACAAATTGATCGCAATGCATATGGTCAATGCTGCCAGGATGAGTGTGCCAGTGCATTGGCGATCGACATCCCCGCCTTCGATAATAGAATGGATTCAGCAAATCAATCACATAGCGGAGATAGAGGAGCTGATCTACATTTCCTTGGACAAAGCTGACAAATTCACTGCCATTTGGGAATCTTTGTTGTCTTTTAAGAACTCCTGTCCTTTCGAGGAACTTATGCATGAGGCAACAAGATGTACCCACTAACTATTTAAGGTCCATTCTAAGTAGTCACTAAGTATATTTAATCAGGAATAATGCTGCATTTCTTTTTGAATTTTCAGGCAAAGGAGAGGGCAGTTGGTGATATCTTCACCCCCTCTCATAGTCCGCTCTAGATCTAACTTTTTTTTCCCTTTCTGCCCCCTCCTCCAGTTTGACCTGCCCATGTAGGAAGCACTCGGAATGAGCTATAAGGGCTATCCTTAACGAGTCATATATCATGGAGAAGATATGTCACCATTACCTAGACTTGATGCGCTCATATGTACAAATTAGATACTATTCCTGTTGTTATTGGATTTCTTAGTTTTTGTCAAGTGTTGGATTACCTACACGGGTTCTTTTTTCCTTTTTTTTTTTTTTTATTTTTTTTATCTGCTCGAGCAACCTGGGATATCTCGGCTGGAATTTTAGTATAAGTTAATATGCTTATATCCTTGTAAAGTAGGTATTATGTGTGTTCCCTATCCCCCCACTTTCTTTGTTCTGTATCCCCGTGAAAATTTCAATAAATTGTTTATGCAAAAAAAAAAAAACTTTGACTTCAAATTTTCTGCATTGTTTACAACAATATCTTTGTACAGAATGCATTTTATGCCAAGCCTAACTTTGCCTTTCTTTTTCTATGCTGTCATTGTTCATAACAATATACAAGAATAAGACTATATGATAATTGCAGAAAGAGCATCCCGAGCATAACATGAAAAAAGAGTTGATGAATTTTAATTAATATGATAATGAATGATTTTTACACTGTGTACTGTTAGTCACAACAAAGGTGTTTTGTCATTATGATATGGCTTATAAATAAACTTTTCAAGGTGGTGACGTGACTTCATAATAGGCTTCCATTTTTTAAAACTGAAATGTGACATTGTATTGCTAAATGTCAATAATACTTGAAGAGAGGTGAAAATGCACAAACTATACTTATTTATGGGGAAGCCAGAAGCAAGAGTCACACAGCGTATTCGTTATACATATGATTTTTCATTTAGTTGCAAATGATTCAAGTACTCTGCTATAACTACTGCAATCACATTAAGAAGAGGAAAGTAGTAATTATTGTGGTTATATATAGTCATTCATGTTAACATTGGCTGAACAGAACTAGCATATTCATTGCACTCCTAAAAATTCTCAGAATTAACTTTTATTAAAAAGGAAAAATGTCAAAATGTATCATTTGGTAAAGCCTTACAAGCATTTTACAAATTGTATTAATGGCTTGACAAATAAATGCCTTCTTTATTTTACCTTTAATTCAAAATATTGAACAGTGTTTAATGTTAGTCTGTTATGTGCGGAAATGTCTTTGCCAAAGAAAATGACCTGTAAGCCTCCTCACAGGATGTACCGGTATTGAATGCCCATGTGTTTGCTGGAATTAAAAAATACTTTTTGAGTTTTTTAGCAGGTACTAGACTGCTACAAGGTTTGCAATGCAGGTACTTTTATAAATGATCCAAGAGCCCCCAAACAAAGGAAAAATACTGATTATAGTAGCTGGGATCTGCCTAAACCCTTTCTACCTCCTCAAACATCACTGTTTGTCACTGAGAGTGCTCATTAAAGTTATTGGCCAATAGCAAGGGATGGGATTGTGAAGGCCTGAGATTGCTTCCTGCAGAAAAGTTTGGTGATTGGCATAAATAAACATTCATAATGTCTAGTGTACTTTCAAGAATAAAAAAAAGTAGAAAATGTCTACCTAACACATGAAAGCTATTTAACCACTTACCGACCGACTACTGTATATATACATCATTTCTTTGAAGGTGGATGTCTCGGTAACGGCAGCAGCTGATGCCACAACCGAGGTATCTATCTTTAGGGCCGGCGGTTCTGTGTACGATAATGGTGGTCTCTGTGGCGGATTTGCTGCAAGATCACCATTATCGTCAGCGGAAGAGGTGCCACCCCCCTCCCTCTGCTCTCCTGCGCCCTCCGACACTTACCAGAGCCATCGGTAGCGGCGGAGGCGATCGGGACCTGTCACATCCGTGGTATGGAGATGAGTGAGGGGAAGATGGCCCCCACCCGTCTCCATACCATAGGAGGGCGGAAACAACGTCATAACGTCAGCTCCGCCCATACATCTTAAAGGCATATTTTTTTGTTGTCATTTTTTCAAATGACTTTTTTTTTACATTTAAGTTCAAATATGAGATCTGAGGACTTTTTGACCCCAGATCTCATATTTAAGAAGACCTGTCATGCCTTTTTCTATTACAAGGGATGTTTACATTCCTTGTAATAGGAATAAAAGTGATCCATTTTTTTTTTTTTTAAACAGTGAAAAAATAAATAAAATAAAGTAAAATAAATAAGAAAACAAAAAAAATGTTTTTAAAGCGCCCCGTCCCGACGAGCTCGCGTGCAGAAGCGAACGCATACGTGAGTAGCGCCCACATATAAAAACGGTGGTCAAACCACACATGTAAGGTATCGCCGTGACTGGTAGAGTGAGAGCAATAATTCTAGCCCTATACCTGCTCTGTAACTCAAAACATGCAACCTATAGAATTTTTTTAATTTCGCCTATGGAGATTTTTAAGGGTAAAAGTTTGATGCCATTCCACGAGCGGACGCAATTTTGAAGCGTGACATGTTGGGTATCAATTTACTTGATGTAACATTATCTTTCACAATATAAAAAAAAAATTGGCTAACGTTACTGGTGTCTTATGCAATCACATGCACGAGAGCCAGCACAGGGATTTGTGTGTGTAAACACACAAATCCCTGTTCTATCAAGGGAGAGGAGACCTAGCGTTTGTTCCTACTAAGTAGGAAAAACGCTAGGTCTCCTCCCCCGGTCAGTCCTTCCCCATACACTTGGAACACATCTAGGGAACACACATTTACCCCTTGATCGCCCCCTAGTATTAACCCCTTCTTTACCAGTGACATTTACACGGTAATCAGTACATATTTATAGCACTGATCGCTGTATAAATGTCAATGGTCCCAAAAATGTGTCAAAAGTGTACGATCTTTCTGCCGCAATGTCACAGTACTGCTAAAAAACGCAGATCAGCGCCATTACTAGTAAAAAAAATAATAATACTAAAAATGCCATAAATCTTTCCCATAGTTTGTAGACGCTATAACTTTTGTGCAAACCAATAAATTAATGCTTATTGCTTTTTTTATTTACCAAAAATATGTAGAAAAATATATATTCGCCTAAACTGATGAAGAACTTTGTTTTTTTTTTAAATTGGGGGATATTTATTATAGTAAAAAGTAAAAAATATTCGCTTTTTTGTTTATAGCGCAAAAAATAAAAACCGCAGAGGTGATCAAATACCACCAAAAGAAAGCTCTATTTGTGGGAAAAAAAAGGATGCAAATTTTGTTTTGGTACAGCATTGTATGATTAATTGTCAGTTAATGCGATGCAGTGCCAAATTGTAAAAAGTGCTCTGGTCAGGAAGGGAGTAAAATCTTCCAGGCTGAAGTGGTTAACCAGTTGTGGCAGGTTGGCTTGGTTGGGTGAAACAATGTTACTTTACTACGGCCGCAATGATCAGATTTGCTTCAGAACCGATCAGTCCCGAGGCCCAGGCCAATGATTTCTGGCCTGGACCTGGTGATCGGTTCTGGCAAATGAAATCCTTACACAGGCAGGGGAAGTGATGTCATCTCCCCCCATGTAACTCTTTTCCGTTCCAGAGAGAGAAGAGAAGACATCTCACAGTAAGTTGCACCAACACTGCACTGACACAGTACACATAGGCACACTTGTCCCCCCCGATCACCCCCGATCGCCCCCCAGTTAACCCCTTCACTCCCTGTCACAGTGTCACCCAATGCAGTGTTTATATTTTTCTTTGATCACTGTACTGGTGTCATTTGTGACAATAATCAGTGTTAGGGTACTTAATAGTAGGCCCAGATAGGTCTAGGGATCCCCCTAAACCCCTTGATCACCCCCTGTCACTAGTGATCACTGCATTAGTGTCACGGGTGACGCTGGTTAGTTAGTTATTTTTTTTAGCGTTAGGATACCCGCCGTATATTACCTAAAAAAAGGTTTAACCCCCTGATCACCAGGCAGGTGATATCAGTTAGGTTTTAGCGTCAGTTAGGGTCTGCATCACCCCAGGCAGTGTAAAACTAGTGCCAGTAGCCCTAAACGGGCCCTGAACGAATCGATATCTTTGATCTGATCAGAACTATATTAGCGTCCCCAACAGTTTAGGGTTCCTAAAAATGCAGCATTAATGGGTTCAGCCCAGATACCTGCTAGCACTTGCATTTAGCCCTTGAGCCCAGCCCAGCCCACCCCAGCCCACCTAAGTGCAGTATCGATCGATCACTGTCACTTACAAAACACTAAACACATAACTGCAGCATTCGCAGAGTCAGGTCTGATCCCTGCGGATGCTAACAGGTTTTTTGGTAGCGTTTGAAGCAGTTGCTGACAGTCAGGTGCTCTTTTTTTTTTCTTGTGAGTCACACTAGTGTACCAAAATGTCCATTTGAACTTACACTAGTGAAGAGGCCTACACGTTTCTGAGCCTGACAGATGAGATTGAAGAGGAAGTCACCCATCTGTAAGATTCAGGCTCATAATACAAACCAGTATACAACAGTGGCACCATGACAGATAGCTCTGACAACGGAGTAATGGTCCCTGCCAAGGTCAGTGAATAATATAAAGTTTAAACTTGTGCTGAATGGTGAAAAAACAGTGAAAAAGAAAACTAAAGAAAAGTGCTACTCACTAGAAATGTAAAATTATGGAAATGTGGCGCTCGCAAATGTTATTAAACATGTGTGACCAAGTGTAGATGAGTGCAGATGTGAATATACAAAGCAAAAAACATGTAAATAAAGTCCAAATAAATTTGCTGATTGTTCTGATCCGCAATGGGAGAAAAAACTTTTGAAGTGCAATGGACCACAGACGCTCCAGGACTTTTCAGGTGCAGAAACGCCACCCCCACATGTGTCCCCATTCAACAAATAGCGATGACCCCCAGCTTTGCAGTCCGGGGGGTCACTTCAGGCTTATGCGATGGTATCTAGAGAAGCTCAGGAGTGGTGTTGTGCACATCAGATCAAAGGATTTCTTGTTGGAATTTCTCAGCAGAATCACCAGGCACTGTTTGAAAAGGGATTTATTCCATATACAAATGGGTACTTACAAAATAGTTGATAAAAACAGGCATGTAAAGGGATTAGAGATGGATCCGGACGCTGCTTATGGCGTGCGTTCCAGAAACCAGGAAGTGCATTCCAAGGAGCATAAAATGACGTCAGTGCCACCGGAAATACGTTGACATGTTTCGCCAACCTACAGGGAGTTATCCAAGACCTAATTCCTGGCCCACTGAACCATCTTAAATAAAGGAAAGGCGGAAACATCTCCCACACAGAGGACTAATCACCATCCACATGGGAACCATGCTGATGAAATGAAAAAAAGTTACTCCCACAGGCAGAGCACAGTCGCTGGGAGAGACTAAAAAAGTGCAAATAGCAATCTGCAAAAATGATTCCAAGGACTAAAGACATCAGTTCTAGCTAAACCATGGAGCTCACTGGGAATACATTTTAATGCAAAATAAAATAAATATACATACAAGCCGAAAAATGAAATATAAAAGGAAAAACTAATATTGAAAATAAAAATGAAATAAAAATAAAAATGAAATAAAGATAAAAATAAAAATAAAAATTAATAAAAAAATAAAACTAAAAATACAAATAAAGAAAAAAAGATAAAAATGGAAAAAAAAAATTAAAATTAAAAATTAAAATTAAAAAATAAATGTTAGAAAAGTTTTAAATGTTTATTGTGTGACTATTAGAAAAACTATTAGAAAAACAATAACCTTGAGATTATTTTTAAGATGACTTCTGAGCACATTGTTGTATTAACTTGCTGTATCGTTTGCTTTAACTAACTCCATAGTAAGTTGTAGGATGATTAGGCTTAACCATATATGGTAGAACAAGAACGTACAGTAAACACTAATTAGCAAATAAAGTACCATTTTGTACCAGGCACGCTATGTGTGTTTCCTCAGCCAATAGAAGCGTTATCCCTATATTATTGTAGGTATTAGGAGGGGGGATGTTCATCTCTTTGTATGATTCTTACTGCATCTTTTGACTTGTAAGCATCATCCATTTGTGTGACACATCTGAAATAAATTGTCTGCTTTTCAATACATCTGGAGTTCGACTGATCACAAGAGGAGAGTAATCCTAACATTTTTGGTCCTCCGAGCCCGAACCAACAAGTGCATTTCAGGTCAGATGGTCCCGACAAAAACTTTGGTGAGTATTGGACCTCAAAGCTCACTGAGAATTAAAAGTCCCCCCACTCAACTTTAGTGGTGAAATAGGGGTGGGGGCCTGAGACCCAGATCCACTGTCTGGTTTCGAACTTCGTGATCCAGTCCTCCTGGTGTTTGAGAGGTAAGATAATTTAACTTATTCTTAATACTCTCTAAGAGTCTTTTCTTCTCTTTCTGTTTGATTAATGTGTTGTAATTGCCGACACTGGTATTGATTGTATAATATCTTAATAATCCAGTGTGCGAAGACAGAGACACTTGGGAGCGTTGTCTAAGGTAAAAAATAGCGTTACCCGCTGTCCAGGACAGATAAAAAAAAGATTTGAGGTATACCGAACTTCAGAGGGTGAATGCCTGACGTCATCGTCGGAGGTGGATTGCCCGACGATGTAAGCGCTTAAGTGATCTAGGAAGATCACAAGACTAACTTTATTTTGTGTGTTTAGTTTCTCCTTTCTCATGGTTAACCTTTCTGTTGATGCTGTAACCTTATTGAAAAGAAAAAACAAAAAAAACAACAGTACTGCAGAGGCAAGTTAATTATTTTTTGATTCTCCCTATAGTGTGGGGAGTGATGATATTTTTACACTTCTAGTATTCCTATTGTTACCGTGGAGGGTCACTATACCAGTGTTTCATAGGTAAATGAGAGACCCGTCTGGCGTTGACAATGGGGAATAGTCTCTGTAAAAGAATGTTTTGTGCCTGCTTATGAGGCTGCTGTGTTCCTGATGTGCCAAGTGGGAGACTGGAACTGCTCTTTAGGGACACAGGGCTTTATAGGGAAGTTTGGATCCAATAGTAAACTAACTGTAAAAGTGTCAGGATTTGATGGATAAATTTAAATTGTTAGGACCCAAAGATCAAAAAAAGTATGGGTTGATAATAGGAGTTTAAATAACCAGCAAAAAATCTCTCTTCACACCTCATGGTCTGTGTGTTTGTAAAATTTGTGTTGTAGCCTGCTTGCCTATCAGTGACAGATTCGGAGCTGGTAGAGAAGCAGGGAACTTTAGAAAAGCTTAAAGAGATACTTGGTTTAATTGTCTTATGGCTTCGCTCTGTAAAGCAGCCAATACCTTGCTAGCCGCCAATGTATTAAGCAGATAAATATGTAAAATACCAGGTGACATTGCACTATATGGCCCATGGGGATTGGACCAGAGCCGGCGTCTTGGATTACTGCACCATCTCAGGTACCACTGGACAACATTGTCTGGGAGACTGTGCTACATCTGGGCCGCCTGCTCGGGGACAACCCTCGGTGGGACTCATAGAAATCAAATAGTTGGCGCTGCAACTTCAGGTAAAGGTGATTTAATAGCCATATCACTGATGGGTCTAGCAAAAGAGAATTAGGCCAGACGCAAATGTTATCTAAATGTTTAACAAATATTTGAGAAGCAGAAAAATAGCTAAGTATGACTGAGTAAAAAATAAATAAATAAGTGCGAGAAATCATCACAGGGAGATTAAAGCCTGTAGTTTTTCCTCACCCCTCCCCTCATGTGTGAATCTCCTGTATTACAGGAGGGAGTGAATTGCTCCTCCGTTTCAAATTCCTGTGTGAGAGATTGTGTCTGTAAAAAAAGTTAACCCTTGACCAGCTATGACAAAACAGAAGGGTTATATTGTAAATATTGAAACTGAGCATAAAAAAAAAAAAAAAAGTACACTGATAACACCAGGCTGCTTTATTATTTTAGCATGCCATGGTGTTAAAGGAAGCACATGGCAGAAATTGTTGATGGTTTTGAGGAGGTAGAGGGAGATGATGATGGATGACTAGTAGGGCAGCATTAACCCTTTGAGCACACAGAGGTTAATTTGTGCATCTGTAAAAATATTAGGATTTTCGGTAGGAAAGAAAGTCCAAATAATAGCCTTAAAGTAAATATTTCTTGGATATGTTACTTTTAGAACTCCCAGATTTTCAACTGTAAAGTGTTAATGATGCAATGCTGTTTATATTTAGGTACATTTATAAAATTAAAAGGCTAAGTTCTGAATTAGAATATGTGTTTGGGTTAAATTAAAAAAAAAAAATGTTTTGGGACCAGAGAATAAGGAGAACAATATAAAAGGGATTCATGTTTTATTCAATTCTGCTAAAATATCGGGGTCTGAGAAAAATATTTTTATATATACTGAATATATATGTCAAATAATGTAAATGCCACTAGGAAACATTTTATGTCTGCATACTTGGTGGACTTATGGACTTATATTTGAATAAATGAAAGAATATTGTTTTTAACAACTCCAAAGTAAGGAAGGCTTTCTTTGGTAGTTTGATCTGTGATCCTGCACTCATTCATGTTAGATAAAGAGTATTTATTTTCCCCAGCCCCAATTCAAGTGCAGATATGACACCCCCCCTCCTCCTTCTACACAACTGAAGAATGAGGCGAGTTCCTTTTTATGGGGTGGGTGTCTAGTGATTATATGAATGGGTACAAAATTGAACCTTTAGAGGTATTTTAGAGTTTAGAACATTAAATTAAGGTATGAAATAATGTAGACTACACAGTCCTTAGAGACAAAGAAACAATATTGGAAAACAAAAGGTTGCACAAGTATAGATAACATTTACATGTCACCTGATTGAAAACTGGTATTGCCAAAATCCTTATTTAGATATGCAGCAGTATTGACACATGGAGTAACACATGTGTCAAACAGGGGGGTGACTGAGATGTTAAAAAAGGTATGTAAAGCCTATGGCTTCACTAACTACTAAAAAACTTTTTCCTCTCAATGGATTATATGTGCAAGATATAATGCTTAGGGAGGCATAAGACCACGGAAAGGGAAGTTCCCCACACTGCAATATCCATTCCAACACATTTGCATGGATTTTATTGAATTGGACGAATGTGAAAGGAAGAAATATTGTTTGCTAATCATAGACACCCTGACCAAATGGGTGGAGAATTCCAGACAGGAAGTGCAGATGCACAGACAGTGATAATGGACCCTATTTTGTAAATAAAACTTTACAACATTTGAGAGAAGTGATGGGAATTTAAGTGAAATACCATTGTGCCTATCATTCCCAATCAGCTGGATTGGTGGAAAGACATAATGGCATTCTAAAAAGCAAACTGAGGAAAGCTATGGAAGAAACAGGTAAAAATTGGATGTACTGCCTACTAGTAGCTGTGACCATACAGCATATCACACCCACAAAAGAAGGTTTAAGCCCATTTGAAATGATACATGGAAGGCCATATAAGATACCCTTACAACCAAATGAAACACCTACTGAGGAGTCTGAGCACACACTAGCAGAATACATGTCTAGGCTGTTAAGACAAAGACGTACTAATGATTTTTGTTCTGTCCTAGAAGGTCCAATTCGAGAAGATGAAAAGGTGCATGTGGGAGATTGGGTCTTAACAAAAAGTAATAAGAAAAAGCAGTGGTACTCCCCAAGGTGGGATGGTCCTTTCAAAGTCCTCCTAACTACCCCTACTGCGATAAGGATTGCAGAGTGGTCTACCTGGATTCACCAGTCCCATTGCAAAAAGGTTTTACAGGTAGAGTAGGGCCAGTTGGCTACAAGAGGTTCAGAAAGTCCGGCTACAAAGGGAGGTCCTGCACAAGGTGGGACTTGTCTCAAACCGGTGAAGTCTCCCCTACCCTATCCACTGGAACTCTGTAGCTGGTTAGGATGAAAGGGACAGTAATTATTCTTGGGTTACTGGTGACTCTAGGAGAGGCGTCCATAAGAGGGGGGAGATGTTATGGAAGAGTAGAGGAACCTTTGGATTGGGAAAGAACAGGAAAAACATTGAATCTAACCTTTATAGAGGGAATAACTAGCACTATACTGGTAGATTTCTGTCAGAGTGCAGATTGTGGGGATACAACTGGGGCTAGAGGACTTCTATGGGCAGATAAATACATTTGCTGGCTCTGGGATGGGGCAGGATGTCAAGCATGGGATCAAGCCCTGTGGACCACAGCACATCAAGATTGGGGGTATAATCTACCAGGGCCTAAAAAGAGTGGAATAAAGGAAAGACTCATAATTACAACCAATTATTGATAACATTAAAGGAGTCGAGGAAGGAAGATCAGTGGTTTTACTCTATGGGAGAATGGGTGTCAGGAACTGACCCCTCAGGCAAATTTTTCCTCAAGGTATTACCACCTAATAAAATCTGACAACAGGAAAAGGTAGATTACGGTAGTGTAGACGTGGCGCTATTTCCCTTCAAATTAAAAAATATATATATGTAAAATATTAGGGGAGGTATGCCTCAAATAAAATGAAGTGTGATACATCCTCTGTCTGTTGGTCTCAAAATGTGTTTGAAAAAAAAAAAACAAATAAAAATATATATAAGTACCAAACATCTAAACAAATGCAACTACTTTATGTATTAAACCTCTGATGCAGTAAACCACTTTTGTGTTGCACCCCCTGGGGGCAAGAATTAAAAATAACCTATACAAGTGATAGTGTTACACCCCCTGTTGATGGATATCAGAGTGTGTGTGTTGAAGGTGCTGAACTTCAGATAGGGTGTCCAACTAGTGTGCTACACCCTCTGGAGTCCGCAAACTAAAATCCATGATCTACAATATCTGGAACTGTAGAAATGCAGTGATCTAATCCCTAGTTGGCAAAGTGATAAATATGGATGTCTGCTGTATCAAAAATCTGGTATGTGAATAAAAATCCAATTATGCCAATAGATAAACTTTAAGCAGAAGTGAAAAATAAATAAAAAAAAAAAAGAAACAAACAAAAATGTGAATGCACAATTCAATATACGTCTCTGTGTTACACCACAGTAAGACCACATTCAAAACCAAAACAAATGATGAAATTGTTGCAAACACTAAATTATTAGTAGATAAGTCCATACAATAAATAAAGTGACGTGCTTAAAAAAAACAAAAAACAGTGCTTCATCAAAATTTGGTGCTGATTATCCTTTCAAGTGACAGTGGTGCCAGGTGATATTATCCGTGTTGATAATGTGATTGCACTCACCATATGACATTACCCCCCAGGGGTGTTATGCCTTCACAGTGTGAGCTACTGGGTTTTGCTGGGCAATCTGAGAAACGTTTTGCTGGCTTTACCACCGAGATGTCACATAGGGGAAAGAGTAATTCCCACAGTGTGATATTGTTTAAAAAGGCTTTATTTATTAAAAAGTTTAGGAGATATACTCACGTGATAAAACAAGAGCCGGCGCTGTGTAAACAATTGCCGCTCAGACCGGAAGTGACGCCATACTAAAATAGAAGTTCTGAGTAAAACTATAAGATTTACTAACCTAACAGTAGAAGATGCCATAGCTTTGGAGACAGGATACCAGGGGAAAAAATGAGTAGTTAGAATGGTTGAGGTACACGGTTAAAACTTAAAAAAAAAGGAAAACTGTTTAGTTTGTGCCAGAGCAAGACTACATTTAGCAACTATTCCTTTTCCTCTAGATCACAATACAGATCCAGAAGGTTTAAAATGTATGTTGTGATTGTATAATAAGAGCTATAAACCTGAAACAAATTCTACCTTTCACACGTTGAGTTTGTTGTTTCCCCCAGTACAGGGACCTCAGATACCTCCAGCGGTTACTGCTTATCCGGGCAACTTTACTTGTTTTGCACTCCCAGGGAACCGTAGCGGGGTGGATCTTGGGTCGCTACCTGATGACTATTGTAGGGAGAGGATTAACATGGGCAATGGTGACTGGGTTGAACATGACATTCAGAGAGTTGATGTCTGGTGGATGTGTGGGGATAAGAAACTGTAAGCTAGGCCAATGCCCGAGGGGATTGCGCTATGGTCCAGCTGGCTATGCCCCTGAGGATCCTGTCAGAACACCCGTGGACTAAGAGTCACCAACGGTATTGAAGGGACACCTCCCCCATAGGGTCATTTGACTCTCGGATCTACATAGATGAGATTGGGGTTCCTCGCGGAGTACTGGATGAGTTTAGGACCAGGAATCAGGTGACAGCTGGGTTTGAATCTCTTCTCTGGTGGGTGACTATAGATAAAAATGTTGACTGGATTATATGTATGTATGTATATATATATATATATATATACACACACACGTACACTATAACCAACAACGATTTGTAAACTATACTAGGGATGCTGTGAAGGGCCTAACAGAACAGTTGGCCACCACATCTCTAATGGCATGGCAGAACCGAATGGCCTTAGATATGGTCCTAGTTGAAAGAGGAGGGGTATGCAAAATGTTTGGTAGCATGTGTTGCACCTTTATCCCTAATACAGCTCCTGGAGGGACCGTGACCAGAGCCTTGGAAGGACTGACTGCTCTATCGAATGAATTAGCGGAAAAGTCAGGTATTAATGATCCATTAACAAACTGGCTTGAAGGATGGTTCGGTAAGTGGACTGGACTTATCACATCATGTTTGATCTCAATTGCTGTGGCTTTGGCCGTTTTGGTCACTTGCGGATGCTGCTGCATTCCCTGTATTCGAGGACTTTCACAAAAACTGACTGAAACCGCAGTCTAAAGAACGATGTATCAAGCCCTTCCTACCTCTGAGGAGACCTTTGTGGACATTGAAGCTCAACTTAATGACATACAGACTGAAAGTGTATAACACTGGGACTATCATCGAAATGTGTTGAGATAAAATAGTCACACAAGAGGAGAGAATGTTAGAAAAGTTTTAAATGTTTATTGTGTGACTATTAGAAAAACTATTAAAAAAACAATAACCTTGAGATTATTTTTAAGATGACTTCTGAGCACATTGTTGTATTAACTTGCTGTATCGTTTGCTTTAACTAACTCCATAGTAAGTTGTAGGATGATTAGGCTTAACCATATATGGTAGAACAAGAATATACAGGAAACACTAATTAGCAAATAAAGTACCATTTTGTACCAGGCATGCTATGTGTGTTTCCTCAGCCAATAGAAGCGTTATCCCTATATTATTGTAGGTATTAGGAGGGGAGATGTTCATCTCTTTGTATGATTCTTACTGCATCTTTTGACTTGTAAGCATCATCCATTTGTGTGACACATCTGAAATAAATTGTCTGCTTTTCAATACATCTGGAGTTCCACTGATCACAAGAGGAGAGTAATCCTAACAATAAATAATAAAAATAAATATAAAAAAATAATAAAAGCAGTAGATAGAAAACATGAAAGTGAATTGCACTATAAAGAAAGTGAAGAGAATGTTGTAGAATAATTATCAACTGGCTTGATGGATGTGAGACAAGAAAAGGCTGAGGATGTTTTTGATTATTTTAAATGTGTCCAGACCATGGCAGAGACGTTACTGCCATAGGTTTTAACAATACTGTTGTGACTGGACACAGAGAAGCAGTAAGGAAACAGTTGATGGTAGCAAATAGGAATGAGCTGAACTCCCCCCTGACCTGAAGGGCCAGGTATGGAATTTAGGGGGACCCCCACGTCATTTTTTTATATTTTGGTTCGGGGTTCCCCTGTGGAGAATTCCCATGCCGTTTTTATCAATTAACTTTTATGTGTATTGTCGGAGCGGCAATTCATTAATAGCCATGAGTAGTTTTAAATGACTTTTTTCCTTTGAAATGTCATTTTGCTGTCAGACTGTTCTAAACACGGGAAACATGCGCCCCTTTACAGACATACTATAGACACCCCCCATGTATGAAATTTAAAGGGATATTACACTTTTATTGTTTCACTTTAAGCATTATTAAAATCACTGCTCCCGAAAAAACAGCAGTTTGTAAAACTTTTTTTTGCATTGATCCTTGTCCCCTGGGGCAGGACCCAGGTCCCCAAACACTTTTTATGACAATAACTTGCATATAAGCCTTTAAAATTAGCACTTTTGATTATTCATGTTCGTGTCCCATAGACTTTAATGGTGTTCGCGTGTTCGAACAAATTTTTTGCCTGTTCGCAAGTTCTGGTGCAAACCGAACAGGTGGGTGTTCGGCTCATCCCTAACTGCGAGTTGACAGCCCCATTGAAAGCAACGGAAGGCTGCTTGCTCTCACATGTAATCATACCTACTTGTAAGTAATCACTCTTGTAGCAATCACATGCGAGTGATTGTCCCTGGATGCAGACAGTCTGTAGTGGACACAATGACTTTGAGAGCCGGCAGCCTCCCATTGCTTTCAATAGGGCTGCCTACTGATGGCAGACAGGGTGCAATTGCAAGTGTGAATGCACTCTAATGGAGATGAACAAAGGGAGACATGTTTGAAACCCAATCTGGTTGGCGACCAGGTTTTCTCCATAAATAAAGTGGAGGAGTGAATGTAGCCAGCTAGTGACAGGAAGTGTGTTTTTCACAGAATTCCAGGTGAAAGGAAAAAACCCTGGGGTAAAAGTAAACTAATGCAGGTAACATTTATAAAACTGATTAGCTACAATATATAGTTTGTTTTTGAGTGTGTATGCACTTAAATGCATAATTATTTGCAAGCTATGTTTTGTTTTTGTACGGTTTGTTCTGTATTGTTTTTATGGTAGGAAAAGATGTTTCTGATGGCTTTCCAGAAAGAACTGGTAAATGATTACAAAGTATAATTTTACAAGCTTCACAGACTTGCAAATTACTTTACATTAATGTTATCCCTTGAATAAATTGTATTATTTTTGAGTTTCATTTAAGTCTTTCAAAATTATTTGGAAAGCTTCCTACAAATGAAGAGGGTATATTAGTGTCTAGAAATCATTGCTTTCTTATTACCCATAAGCCAGCCACATTTTTCTTTTTTAAAGGTCAATCAATGACAGCATGAATATTGTACTTTATAATGCTGAAAAGATGCAATAAATACATTTCATCATATAAAGGACAACTACACTCTGCTGGATAACTTTATATGCTAAAAGTCACATACACGAGTCTCTTTATAATGTCAAAATTGTTTGGTCAGTTTTGATAAAAGCTGATGTGACTACCCATTCTTTAACTTCTGTACTTTTAAACAGGTTAACAAAATTGCAATACTTAAATTAGATCCAAATCCAATTACAAAGATCCCATGTAAGCTTTAGCATGTTAATGTAATTTCAAAAGTCATGAATCTTTCTAATTCTGTGTAATTCTGCTATTAAGATTGGTTAAAAAATGTTCTGTTATAGGGTGACCACTTTCCCCTAATTGTGCTCCTGCATTGTCACCCTGTCACACATGGTCCACACATAGTCCCCCATTGTCACTATGAGGAAGACGGTCCTGGTAAATGAAGAGCAGTCAATACTAGAGCATGTACTTGTAGGCAGATAGTGCCTAAAAGAGGGTGGAGAATGACAGCAGCACTGATACGCCATAAGGCTCTGTTCACATCTTAGAGATCCGAATTGCAGGCAGAATTGCCAAATCATGGGATGCTTGTGCTCTGCAAATACTTCTTAAAGGGACCACAATCGTGCGACAAATCATGATGCAATTTCAGCAAATTACAACGCACAAAGCTTGTCGCTCAAAAAAGAAACAGGAGAGGGCGTGGCTAACCGCCGAGCAGTATGGCAGCATAATTACACAGCTCCTGCACCGATCGGAGATCTGAGCCCACACATCACTCCACCGGACCCCAAAATGCATTCAACTAACCCCCATACCTCGGGGAACCAGACCGGAACATCCCGGAAAAGGAAGGAATATAGACAGGCAAGGAAATTGACTGATTTCTACACTTTCTCTCAGGAAGAAAGAATCCAACATGGCGCCCGCGGTGCCTCACAGCTCACAGGGGAACAGCGCACTGCTGATTCCTACACAGATCTGCCTGACGAGAATGATCCTTCAATACCACCTCAGGATCAAGCATCCAGCTCTCATCCACCATCAGGATCATCCTCCACATCAAACAGTCCAGCCAAATTGCGGATGCGCCTGGATGCAGATACACAGGCTCTGGAGGTAAGACCTGCTCTAGATCATCTGCTCACGCAGACACCATTATCATCCCCCATAGCGGCCTTCCCCACATCTAACCAGCCTGTTATTGACACAATGCTGAAGGAGATGCTGATGTCACTGCATAGCTCTCTTCACAATGACATCTCCTCCATGTTCACTGCCTTTAAAACAGAAATGATGCACATGGGACAAAAGATGGGCCAAATTGAAAAACAGATGTCTGTCATGACTGAAACAGTAAACGATTTAGTAGATGCGCATGACCATACCCGCGAAGAACACCACTGGGTCAGGGCCAAACTGGCGGATCTCGAAGACCGTTCGAGATGCAACAATGTGAAGATCAGAGGTATTCCTGAAAATATCCTCCCGGCTGACTTGAATGCATATGCGAGAAAACTCATCTCAACGCTCCTCCCTGACCTCCCACCAGTTGAAACCATAATCGTTCGAATCCATCGACTACCAAAACCACCACATTTACCTGCAGAAGTACCCAGAGACACCTTGATGAGAATACACTTCTTCCATGCCAAAGATATGTTGCTTACGCAATCCAGACGCCTGGGACAACTACCAGCCCCATACGCCAAGCTGCAACTCTTTGCTGATATTTCCCAGTTCACCCACTAACAGCGTCGTCAGCTGCAGACCATTACAAAACCTCTCCACAATCATAAAATTCCGTTCCAGTGGGGATTTCCAACCAAGCTACTCGTCACCAAAAATGGGACACGGCACAGCATCCACACGGTGGAAGAAGGCATAAAGCTACTTCGAAATCTGGGCATCATTCCCGAGATCGAACCGTCGACCCAGCCATCCCATACAGCGAACCCCCATGTGCACAACAAGGGAATGCATTCTAACTTCAACACCTGAACACCAGGTTAGTGATGATCCTAAACCATCATTCATTTGCACTCCGATCCGGTGCCTGCTCATTGCAGATAGTCCACGAACTTTACCCTCACTCTGACCGGCAGTCTTCAAACTTACTACCGACTCTCGCATCCTCTACTGCTGCGAGAACATACTAATTGTTTTTCCTATTTCCCTTTTTACCTACTCTTCTCCCTGAGCGCTCAAGACCTTCAGAACTCAACCTTCTTCTTAACAACAACCTATTTGATCAACCACACTAACAAGCACCAAGGATCTCACAGCTGCCGCACCAGCAACACGAGGAACTGTAAGTACTAACATATTTTACGCCTCCTCCGCATTACTACCATAATGCCCAAATTTCTGTCAATCAATGTGAAGGGACTGAACCATCCGGCCAAGAGAGCTTCTCTATGACGCACTGCCCAGGACTCACACTCTGAAGTTCTTTGTATTCAAGAAACTCACTTTAAATCTACCGCTGAGCCCCTATGTACCAACAAAAATTTTACCCACATCTTTAAAGCATTGGGCCCAGAGAAATAGAGAGGTGTCATGATAGCTATTAAGAATTCTTGCTCCTTCACTCTCCACAATAGTCTCACCGATACAGAAGGCAGATATCTAGCTCTAGACTGCACTCTCAACGCCAATAGATATACCATCGTCACAATCTATGCTCCCAATAACAAACAAATCAACTTCCTCTCCAAACTGATGAAAAAAATGTACCGATTCAAACAAGGCCAACTAATAATATATGGAGATTTCAACATAGTACCGGACAACTCCATAGACTCTTCCACTCCTTCGCACAGATTACCCTCCCCTATGGGATCCCTCATTAGATCCAATGACCTGTACGAAGTGTGGAGATGCCATCATACCACAGAAAGAGACTACTCCTATTTCTCACCCCGGCATAATTCTTACACGAGAATTGACTATTTTCTGGTAGACAAATGGACACTCCCCAAAATTTCCTCATCAGCAATAGATACCATTACGTGGTCTGACCACGCGCCAGTCACTATAACCCTGGAAGACTCCCCAACAATCTCCCGAACTCGGATCTGGAGAGCGAATGCTGTAATCCTTAACTCACCTACCCATTCGTCCCACATCCGAAGCTGCCTGGAAGAATACTTCAACACCAACTCAGGATCTGTACAGGATAACTCTGTCCTCTGGAATGCCCATAAAGCATTCATAAGAGGAATTCTCATACAAATTGGGGCTAGAGAGAAGAGGAGGAGATCACAGCATCTAAATCTACTAACTTCAAACATTAAAACTCTAGAAACCCAAAACCAATCATCACCTGACCCAGCACTCAAAAAAAAATTAGACTCCCTTAGACAGGAATTAAGGTCCCACCTGTTACAAGCATTTGAGAAAGCACATACATACTTTAGAGCAAAGCACTACTCCACTGGCAATAAGGCGGGGAAAACTATGGCTAACAGAATTAAAGGGCATCACTCCAAAACTAAAATTGCACATCTTTTTCACCCAGCCACCAAACAAAAACTGACAGACCCACAATCCATTGCAGATGCATTCAGTCACTATTACAACACGTTATACAATCTAAAAGACGATACCTCTGTCAAACAACCATCCTTACAAGACACAGACCAATTATCCGCATTAAACACCCCATTTACTGACATAGAAATTCTTAACATAATTACAACTTTACCCTCGAACAAATCCCCAGGACCAGACGGCCTTACAGGTGAATATTACAAATGATTTGGTACAATTCTAGCACCATATATGTCTTCAGTATTCAATGACGCTGCCTCATCCTCTTCTCTCCCTCCTGAAATGCTAAGCGCTCTCATCATTACTCTACCAAAGAGAGGTAAGGAACCCACCCATGCTCAAAACTTTAGACCCATCTCTCTTCTCAACCTAGACACAAAAATATATGCTAAATTAATAGCCACCAGACTATTCAATTTAATGCCACTATTAATCCAAGACCAATCAGGCTATATGAAGGGTAGGCAGACATCTGATGCAACTCACAGGATTGTCAACATAATCCACAGTGCCGAATCGACTCAAACGCCTTCTCTGCTCTTATCTCTGGATGCAGAGAAGGCGTTCGATAGAGTACACTGGCAGTATCTACGGGTTACTCTGAGCAAATTTGTTTTTCAGGGGCCAATATTAACTGCCATAATGGCTCTATACTCCGCACCATCTTCTCAGGTATACACATCCGAAATGTTATCCAAACCATTTTCCATTACAAATGGCACCCGCCAAGGTTGCCCACTCTCATCAATCATTTTCAACCTAGCAATGGAACCCCTAGCAGAACACATAAGACAATCTTGTGAAATAACAGGGTTTCAGGTAGGTGACATAGAGCACAAAATCAACTTATTTGCTGATGACGTGATATTGATGATCACGAACCCTTGTTCCTCCCTGGCTTCGGTACAAATGCTACTGAAAAAATTTAGTGATGTTTCATATTATAAGGTTAATGAACACAAGTCCTTCATACTAGACCTAGGTATGGATGCAGTAACCAGTAACACTCTTATGAATGAATATCCTTACTCATGGGCAGATTCTGGAATACCTTATATAGGGATCAAACTTACAAAATCCACAAAAGGCCTCTTTACACATAACTACGTAGAAGCTAAGCAAATGCTCATTAGGGAAACGTCAAAAATTTCAAAATACGAATTCACATGGGCAGGTCGCCTAGCAGCCTTCAAAATGATGGTCCTCCCTATACTACTTTACATCTGCCGTACATTATCTATCCCTCTCTCAACATCATACCTCAACTCCCTCCAATCTATCCTGAACCAATTTGTCTGGCAAGGAAAGAAAGCTAGATGTAGCCACTCTAAACTCATAAAACACAGATCTAAAGGAGGCATGGGACACATTGATATAAAAGAATATTATCTAGCCACTACCTTATCTCAGCTGAGAGAATGGCTGCAACCTAAACCCACTACCCTGTGGAGCACCATAGAAAACAACAAAACACCAGGCCCCGACCTCACCGACTGGTTACTCAGTACCCCCATGAACAAACACTCCTTACAGCACTACTCCCCACCTATTCAAGCTTCCATCAAAGCATGGAGAACCCTACATCATACCAAATGGTTACTTCTCCCGACCAAACCTCTTCCAATTCCTATCACCACCTTAAAACACCTGACCCCTGATTTAAACTTCCCACACTGGATCTCAGATCAGATATTACACACCCAGGACCTCCGCAACATCACGTCTAACAAATCTTTCCCACAAGTGCAAAAAGAATATAATGCACCCACCAAAGACTTTCTGACATATCATAGAACAATAAAATGCCTCGCAACCTACTCATCCCTAGAAGGAGCACTACCCACGAAATTGTGGGATTATTTCTTCTCAGACAACACCAAGCCCAACGGGGTTTCCCTCATTTATTTACTAATGCAGGAAAAAAACACATTCTTCAAATCCAAACCTCTCCTTGATTGGGAGAAAAGCCTAAAACTACAATTCTCTGATCACCAATGGTTAATAGCAATCAACTCAGTGTACGAAGCAACTTCTTGTACATCTCTGGGAACTTACTCAAAAAACACTAATGAGATGGTATCTAACCCCTCACAGAATTGCCAAATTTCATGTCCGCACTTCACATGAATGCTGGCGGGGTTGCGGTCAATCCAGCACTCTCCTACATATCCTATGGGCATGCCCTCATATACAACAGCTGGCTTGATGTACAAACCATCTTGCAAGAAATTCTGCACTTTCCTATCACTCTAACTCCACAGTTAGCGATCCTCAACCTAAACATTGATGAGTTGCCTATATATCTCGGGCAGGTGACCACACACATTCTTCTGGCAACTAAACTTCTTCTAACAAGAAAATGGAAATCAAATATCATTCCTTTGAAAGTGGAGGTAGTCAATTTAGTTCAAACGCACTTCACATATGAAACTCTTCTTTCACGAGGGTCACAACATCACTCCAAAACACTAGACCTTTGGAATCCTTGGTACAAATGGTAGACAGAGAATTATATTTTGTAACAGTCATACTTCGATATATAGCATAGCATTGCTGCTCTCTTTACCCCCTCCTCCTTGTCCCTACCCCCCCTTCCCTCTTCTCTTCCTGCACTCCAGGTTATCACCTTTATAATTTGATAAGACTATGTTTGTTACCTGTTGTTAGTTGGCATTAGTTACCCTGATCTGAACTCTCTCACAGTGTTTAGTCACATTCTCAGTTACTCAGATCTTAGTATCATTTGTACAACATGTCAATGCACTTACAATCAAATGATTTCGTACTTGTATAAATGCATAACATGTAACTTGTGAAAACTTTTTCAATAAAAATTTATTATTAAAAAAAAAAAGAAACAGAAGCTTCTTTTGAGCAACAGCATGGTGCATTGCAAAATGCCATGTCAGGGTGGCCTGACTGCATGAAACATTGTACCTGTACATTGTTGATGACTTCGGGGTCTGGGGCACATGCCGTCGGCAACCCGATCCCTCTGTGATTGGACACAGCAGGAGCCAAGGACAGGAAGAGAGAGATCTTGTGTTCTCGCTATTTAGGAACACAGATGTCTCTCTTCCTCGAGTCAGTCCACCCCCCACACAGTTAGAAAGCATTCCCTAGAAGCACACTTAACCCTTTGATTGCTCCTGATGTTAACCCCTCCCCTGCTTTTGTCATTTTTTTTCATTTTTTGTAATTTGTACAATGAGAGTGCATTTTTTTTTTAGCACTGATCACTGTATTGGTGTCACTGGTCCCCAAAAGGTATCACTTGGTGTCCATTTGTCTGCCACAATGTCACAGTCCCACTAAAAATTGCTGATCGCCAACTAGTAAAAATAAAAATGTCATAAAAATATCCCTCAGTTGGGGGGCGTGGCCTGATCTGGCATGAAGACAGTTGTCTAATCCCTGAGCTCTGGCTGTCACAGGAGAAAACTGCCTAAACACGGAGGTAGTTCCAACATGGACTGCACTTTAACGATGGGGACAGCTTCACAGACCTCCTCTGCCTCCCGATCTCGATCCCCCCGAGGATTATCTGGGACACAAGGCCAAAACATCCCGGCAGAGGAAACATGGCGCCTTCCTGCCATGGACCCGCTCACTCACAAACACAGCCACTACCGCTGACTAACCCGATACCCTCGACCCCTCAGCATACTCATTCAACTGGGGGAGAAGTCGGTATTGAACTCAGGCCCCAGCCTCCACTGAACATACAGGACTTACGCGCTATTGCAGACAACATAAAGGACACCCTCTCCGCCGCCATTTCCGAGCTGAGGCTGGACCTATGTGTGCTGAATGACAGGGTGCACAATGTAGAGAGAGTGACAGAACGCCATAAGATGGTCCTACATTCTGCCACAAACCGCATAATCTCCCATACATTACAGATGTGGGACATGCAGCGACACCTTGAAGATCTCGACAACAGAGGTCGGCGACACAACCTCAGGATTCGAGGACTGCCGGAGACAATTGAGGGCGATCTCAAATCTCTCATGCAGTAGTGGGCCTCTTTAATAGCCTCCTTCACAACCCACCCAAAACTCCCATTGCCATGGAGAGAATCCACCGCGCATTGCGCCCCAAAGGCAGAGAGAGTGACCCCCCCACAGGACATCATTTGCTGTATTGTGGATTACAAATTGAAAGAAGAGATCATTAAACAAGCTAGGGGCAGGAAGCAGATCCTCCATGAAGGGACCCCTATTCAAATTTACCAAGACCTTTCGGGTATTACGCTGCAGCACAGGCGGGACTTGAAACCCCTACTGGACGTCCTACGGGAGAAAAGCATCCCCTATAAATGGAAGTTTCCATTTTGCTTCTCGGCATCCGCTCATGGCCACACAGCCCTCCTCAAGGTACCCAAAGACCTGCCCCACTTCCGTGGCTTGCTTGGCTTGGTATTCCCCTGGTGCCTGTACCTAACTGGTATGCAGTGTTCCGCTGCACAACATCAACGGAAGATGCTGCACAGGATGAACCCATGGACACACAGGGCACCAGGTACCATAGGAGACGTTCTCCTTCTGCCCTTTAGAAGCCACACCATTTCCCATACCGGATTCTGAGATCCTAGCTCCACAACTCCACCCAGATCCCGGAGAGCTCGCAGGGACCGCTGACTCTCGTCAGATGCAATTCTGCTACTAATTCATGTTTGCCCAGTTTGGCCCCTTCTGGTCACTTTCCATTTTGACTTTTAACCTGTTTTGGTTCTATGACTTTTATTTGGCATTTTGCACTCAGTTTGGTTACGGGCTGAGGTTATTTCAGCTTTGCCCCTCCTTCTTGTACTCTGCCCTTCCTTAAGCCCACTCTGAGTAACTCAGTACGGACTACCGCCGCACTACTGCCCGCGCTCACTCTCCACTAAAGTGTCAGGTGTCGCTCACAAGCTGCTGGAATCTGCCTAGCTACAATGCTAAGAGCCTGTAACTACACTTACCACATTACCTTGTGGCAAGTAACTCCACCCCTCACAAAACCGAAAGCCTGATATGCAACGATACCCACCTCGGAGACCCCTGAGATGCTCTTCAATCAAGCCTCTGCAGAAGCCCCAGGGCCTGCTCGGTTCACAAACTTTGGCTTGCTTCTTTCCAACCAGTTCACACACCTCGTCTGCCACTCAAGAGTCACCTCGAGAAGCCCCTTTCAAAAACAGAATCGCCTAAGATACAAGAGGTACCACCATTTGCGACTCCCTCCTAGCTGACAATACCGCACACCTGCATACTGATTGGAACTGACGCTGCATCCCAGCATCAACGGCGGATACACCGCACCTGCTACACGATCTCTGCATAGACCCGTTAAACAAGTACTGAACAATCGATACCTACTTGTGGGTCGGTACAGACATTGCTCACACAATATGCATTTTTCACCCTCAACCCCAGCCGAGCTATTACAGTAGTATTATGATAGTATCATGGCTCCTCCACCATTTATCTGTTACTAATTGTTAAGGATGAGCCAAACACCCCCCCTGTTCGGTTCGCACCAGAATTTGCGAACAGGCAAAAAATTTGTTCGAACACCGTTAAAGTCTATGGGACACGAACATGAATAATCAAAAGTGCTAATTTTAAAGGCTTATATGCAAGTTATTGTCATAAAAAGTGTTTGGGGACCTGGGTCCTGCCCCAGGGGACATGGATCAATGCAAAAAAAAAGTTTTAAAAATGGCTGTTTTTTCGGGAGCAGTGATTTTAATAATGCTTAAAGTGAAACAATAAAAGTGTAATATCCCTTTAAATTTCGTACCTGGGGGGTGTCTATAGTATGCCTGTAAAGGGGCGCTTGTTTCCCGTGTTTAGAACAGTCTGACAGCAAAATGACATTTCAAAGGAAAAAAAGTCATTTAAAACAGCTTGCCGCTATTAATGAATTGCTGGTCCGACAATAAACATAAAAGTTCATTGATAAGGGGAACCCTGAACCAAATTTTTTTTTAAAAATGACGTGGGGGGTCCCCCTAAATTCCATACCAGGCCCTTCAGGTCTGGTATGGATATTAAGGGTAACCCCGGCCAAAATTTATCCGAGCACGCAACCTGGCAGGCCGCAGGAAAAGAGGGGGGACGAGAGAGCGCCCCCCTCCTGAACCGTACCAGGCCACATCCCCTCAACATTGGGAGGGTGCTTTGGGGTAGCCCCACAAAACACCTTTTAACAAGGGGACCCCCAGATCCTGGCCCTCCCCCTGTGTGAAATGGTAAGGGGTGTACCCCTACCATTTCACTAAAAAAGTGTCAAAAATGTTAAAAATGACAAGAGACAGTTTTTGACAATTCCTTTATTTAAATGCTTCTTCTTTCTTTTTTCTTCTATCTTCCTTCGGTTTCTTCCTCCATCTTCTTCTTCTTCTGGTTCTTCTGGTTCTTCTGGTTCTTCCTCCGGTGTTCTCATCTTCCTCCGTGGCGTCGGCGTCTTCTTCCCTTCTTCTCCTTGGGCTGCTCCGCATCCATGATGGCATGGAGGGAGGCTCCCGCTGTGTGACGCTTCTCCTCTTCTGATAGTTCTTAAATAACGGGGGGGGGGCACCCGGTGACCCCGCCCCCTCTGACGCACGATGACTTGGCGGGACTTCCCTGTGGCATGACGGGGAATGCCACAGGGAAGTCCCGTCAAGTCCCCGTGCGTCAGAGGGGGCGGGGTCACCGGGTGAGAAGAAAAAAAAGAGAAGAAGATGAAGAGAGAAGCGTCACACAGCGGGAGCCTCCCTCCATGCCATCATGGATGCGGAGCGGCCTGGAGAAGAAGAGAAGAAGACGCTGACGCCACGGAGGAAGATGCCGGACGAGAACACCAGAGGAAGAACCAGAAGAAACAGAAATACCAGAAGAAGAAAAAAATGGAGGAAGAAACTGAAAGAAGATAGAAGAAAGAAGAAAGAAGAAGCATTTAAATAAAGGAATTGTCAAAAACTGTCTCTTGTCATTTTTAACATTTTTGACAGTTTTTAGTGAAATGGTAGGGGTACTGTACCCCCTTACCATTTCACACAGGGGGGAGGGCCGGGATCTGGGGGTCCCCTTGTTAAAGGGGGCTTCCAGATTCCGATAAGCCCCCCGCCCGCAGACCCCCACAACCACCGGCCAGGGTTGTGGGGATGAGGCCCTTGTCCTCATCAACATGGTGACAAGGTGTTTTGGGGGGCTACCCCAAAGCACCCTCCCAATGTTGAGGGCATGTGGCCTTGTACGGTTCAGGAGGGGGGCCACTCTCCCGTCCCCCCTCTTTTCCTGCGGCCTGCCAGGTTGCGTGCTCGGATAAGGATCTGGTATGGATTTTTGGGGGGACCCCATGCCGTTTTTTTTATTTTGGTGCAGGGTTCCCCTTAAAAACCATACCGTCTGGTATGGATTTTGAGGGGGACCCCACGCCATTTTTTTTTTAAAAATTTTTGTCCGGGGTTCCCCTTAATATCCATACCAGACCTGAAGGGCCTGGTATGGAATTTAGGGGGACCCCCCATGTCATTTTTTTTAAATTTTGGTTCAGTGTTCCCCTGTGGGGAATTCCCATGCCATTTTTATCAATGAACTTTTATGTGTATTGTCGGACCGGCAATTTATTAATAGCCGCGAGTAGTTTGAATGACTTTTATTCCTTTGAAATGTCATTTTGCTGTCAGACTGTTCTAAACACGGGAAACATGCGCCCCTTTACAGGCATACTATAGACACCCCCCAGATACGAAATTTAAAGGGATATTATACTTTTATTGTTTCACTTTAAGCATTATTAAAATCACTGCTCCCGAAAAAACGGCCGTTTTTAAAACTTTTTTTTGCATTGATCCATGTCCCCTGGAGCAGGATTCGACTCACTTTTGATTTCTTCCATAGACTTTTAAAGGGTCTTCCCCGGCATTCGAATTTGCCGTGAACACTCCAAATTGTTCGCTGTTCGGTAAACTTGCGAACAGCTGATGTTCGAGTCGAACATGAGTTCGACTCGAACTCGAAGCTCATCCCTACTAATTGTCCAATAACGGACCACGCATAGTTTAGTACGTTACTGTTTAGATTACTCTGTTACTTTGTTCTAGAAAACCTGACATGAAGCCTCGGAGCGCAGCACCTTCGATCCTTAGAGTTTTTGTTCTACTGTAGCAGCTCTCATAGCAATTGTTTTACTGCCTCAGCACCTGCTTCCAGCCCAAGCAATCACCCCCCTTTGTGGTCATTGCTGACCTGGGAGAGACGGCATAGACAGTAGTCTGCCCTCTCTCAGACGTTAAGGCTGATGACCGGTCCCACAGTCTGTCTGTTACTGGCTTTCCTCCCCGTTATACTACTGATTACTTACGCACACCTTATCACCCCTGGCTAGTTTTTTCTGCTGTATACCCCCCGAGATCCTACCACACGACCCATATGGGTTAGCCATATGTCTACTACCTCCCCTAATACTGTACATTATCCTGTGGCGGCGGACTATGTACTCTTTCCTATCCCCTATTCATAGTCTTCCTTCACTGCTCTGGTTTTGGTCAACCCCCACACAGGCACGTGTCGTAGTGCTGTATCCCATTGAGGGGTACATGCACCCTACACGTTCTGTACTGCACCAATTCCAAGTTTTAGAGGTCGGTGGACACACCTCTCCACACCTCATCGGTTCCCCTCCAGTGACCCACACACTTCATTCACATCTACCTCATGCACTGAGGACCCTCCTCCCCTCTTCCGCCCTCCTCACCTCCCGATCCCGCACCCATGGTGGAAACAACAGATAACAGATCCTCACTGGGTGGCACACAGTCACAATTACAAACACTTAAACTATGCTCACTCAATATTAGGGGTCTCAACACCCCTGAAAAAAGGTCTAAACTTCTCTACTCTTTATGACAATCAAAGACCCAATTGCACTTATACAGGAGACACACTTCTGAACAGACACCATCCCTAAATTACAGAACAACTACCTCCCCACGGTCTATCACTCCTGCAATACTTAGGCAAAATCTAAAGGAGTAACCATTCTCATTTCTAAACACTGCCCCATTCAGATTACTGATGTTCAAAGAGACACGCTTGGCAGATTCCTTTTTATTAAACGCACCCTACATCAAAGACCCCTCACAATCGCCAACATCTACACTCCCAACTCCAAACAAGTTACCTTTTTCCATAACACCCTCCAGCTGTTCACCAGCTTCCAATCAGAAACCCTTATTGTTGGAGGAGACTTTAATGTTGCACTAACCCCCTCTATTGATACATCAAACGGAACATCTTCCCTTACCTACAGGACCTTACAGGCGATTAAAATGCAACTTAGCAACCTATTGCTCCATGACACATGGTGCACACTGCATCCCAAAGAAAAAGATTTTACTTTCTTTTCTGCTCCGCACAACAAGTATTCCAGATTGGACCATTTTTTTGTCTCCCAGAAAGATCTGACATATCTCACCAAAGCCACCATTGACCCCTCAGTACTCTCTGACCACAGCCCCATCTTTATGACCTTACAACTACCAACATCTCCCCCAAGAACACGTGTTTGGTGACACGACAACTGCTTGCTGACTGACACGACTAACATTCACCGGATAACCACATGCCTCTCCAACTTTTTTACAGAAAATACTTCGGACGATGTCGTACCTACTGTCACGTGGGCCACACATAAATGTGTCATTCGGGGTGAACTACTGTCTTTAGCAGCGCAACGTAACAAACTTAAGAATGCTCATATTGCTGAACTGACTGCACGTATCTGCACGCTCGAACAGATGCACAAAGCTTCCCTCGCTGCCTCTTCTTTGACAGACCTGACTCAGGCAAGGGAGTAACTTCTAGAAGCACTCAATAGTACACTGAAACGCAAGTTTGCACTGACACAAAAGCTATACTACGAATTTAGCAACAAAGCTGGTAAACTTTTGGCAAGGGCTCTCCAAACCAAAAGGGCCGCCCATACGATCCACAAAATCAATCGCCCCTCTGGTGACTCATTGGTTACCAATGAGGACATTTCTGACCAATTCATCCAATACTTCTCTAAACTATATAACCTTCCATACGCCCGAGTCACTGAATCCAACGTAGACTGTAGGAAGGCCATTACAGATTTTTTAGCTCAATATGGCCCAACCCCCTATCCCTGGAGGACTCGCAAACACTAGACTTACCCCTCTCAGTAGATGAAATCCTCACAGCCTTAAAACAAATGAAGACAGGCGAAAGCCCTGGCCCAGATGGCCTATCGGTCAGCTACTATAAATCCTTTCCGACTATTCTCATTCCCCAACTCACTAGAGCCTTCAACAACCTTTCACCAGATTCTACTGCACACAGAGATATACTCGAAGCCCATATCACACTTATCCCCAAGCAGGGCAAAGACCCCACACTGGTATCTAATTACCGCCCAATCTCGCTACTAAATGTAGACCTAAAACTCTACGCCAAAGCATTGGCGAACCGCATTCTCCCCTTCATTCCAACTCTTGTCTCACTAGACCAGGCTGGTTTTGTCCCTGGCAGAGAAGCTAGGGACAACACCACCAAAGCCCTAAACATCCACCATTGGCTCTCCAAAACTTACACACAAGGTTTTTTCCTCTCCCTGGATGCAGAGAAGGCGTTCAACAGGGTGGCCTGGGACTACATGGAGGCTACGTTACAGGTCTTAGGCCTACCGCCCCGAATGCTACAAATGATCTTAGCCTTATACACCTCCCCGACAGCTAGACTCAGGATTAACGGCGGACTGTCGAGGCCTTCTCTGTATCCAATGGAACCCGCCGGGGCTGCCCCCTATCACCGCTAATATTTATCCTGACCATTGAACCCATGCTCCGCAGACTGAGAGATAACTCTGCCATCAGAGGCATATAAATAAATTGTAAACAATATAAAATGGCCGCATATGTGGAACACATCCTGCTCTTCCTCACCCCTCACAACCATCCCCAACCTTTTGGCAGACTTCTCTCTTTTAAAAACCCTATCCAACCTTCAAATCAATTTCTAGAAATTGAAAGCACTCAATATTACCCTACCGACCGATACATTGACCCAATGTAAACGTAACTTCCCATTTGGATGGGAAAAATCTGAAATATCTTACCCTAGAATCAAAATTCCAACCAATTTACGCGACCTCTATGCCAGAAACTTTTTACCAATGATCCAAAGCAACCTCCAGATGTGGCATCTGGGCTCCTTCTCTTGGGTGGGCAGGATTGCCATACTAAAAATGAATGTCTTGCCCAGAATCCTCTACCTCTTTCAAGCAATACCCATTAAACTACCGATCTCCTTCTTCTCGTCCTATAAACATATATTCAGGACCTTTATCTGGGCCAACAAGAACCCACAACTTAGCTGGGAGTCTGGGACAGGTTGGTTCTACCCAAACAGCTAGGAGGCCTAGGCCTTCCAGACCTCCAAAAATATCATTGGGCTTGCCACCTGACCAGGCTAGTAGACTGGCACGTGCACCGCCTCACCAAAGACTGGATCACATTGGAAGACTCTTTCGCAAATCTCCCAATACCTAACGCACCCTGGATTGACCACAAATCTGTACCCAAAGATTACACATCACACCCGCTCATTGGGGCCATGCAATCACTCTTCAAACTTGCATGTAAATAGCTCAGTATTACACCCTCTCCTGGCCCTATGGGCCCAGAATTTCCCCCGGGCCTGTCATTAAAAGACCCTCGATGCACGAACCTCACATGCCAGAGCACAGCGTTTTTTCCAAAATGGGACATTCCTATCTTACCCCGCACTCTCCGCAACACTACCTGACTACAACATCCCCTTTTACAAATACCTACAACTGAGACACTTTTTCGACATGACCAAGCACACCTCCCTATGGCATAGGGACTACACACCCTTTGAACTCATCTGCTCCAGTACGGAACCCCAGGGTCACTTAATTTACTCCCTCCTTTTCTCAAGACACAAGGTCAAGGACGACAAAATAGTACGACAATGGGAATCAGATCTATCTATAGAACTCACCCCTACTGAATGGGGATGCATATTCACCCTCATGCTCAAAGGCTCAATCAACGTCTCAACCCAGGAAAATAGATATAAACTGTTCTCTAAATGGTATAGGACACCCGACAAGGTACACCACTTTCACCCCACCGTCCCCCCGACTTGCTGGAGGTGCAATGCAACTCGTGGCACCCTACTCCACATTTGGTGGGAATGCAATCTCATTCAGCCATTTTGGTCAGAAATCCATCAGCTGATCTCCCACATCACCACCTACTCACCGGCCTTTTCTCCCACACGCTATCTACTATACCACACCCCTGAATCCACCGGTCTTACAAAAAATCCCTATCGCTACACCTCATCAATGCGGCCAACTTATGTGTCCCAACCCTATGGAGCAATACTGCTCCCCCCAAGATAAAAGATTGGATCCGTTGGGTAGACAGAATAGCAGATATGGAAAAACTCATATGCCAAGCCAACAACAACCCAACCAAATTTAATGTCACATGGGCTTGCTGTCTACATTATAGACAATCCCAGGCACAGACCGCACCGCCTACTATATTAACACCTCCACCTTGAATGCACTGAACTGTTCTCTGCTCCAAGACGCTACACGCTGCACACACCCAACACCCCCACCCACCAATCCTTACACCTCATCCACACCTCATTCTTACCCTAAATGCACACACCTGTCACTGCCACAGCCCTCAGAGGCTCTCTACGGGCACCTCCCAATATACTCCTAATTGCCTTAGTATCCAGGCACATGTACACTCCCAAAAGGTCACTGGAAACCCCACCCCCTTCCCCCCCTGCCAATTTAACTTCCTATCGGGATCCAGTGTTGAGCCATGCCACACCGTCCACATTTGATCCACTTGATTACTCTTTTCAGACCCCATCCTATTCACAGCGAGGTCCCTCTAGGGGTGAATGGTACCGGGGTCAGCCCTCGACGGTGTAGATATTGTCTCCATATACACCCCGATTTTCACTCTTATCATTTCTCATCTCACTGAACAACATTTGCACTACCAGTTGCTAAGTACTAGGTTGCTAAGTTCTCAATAAGTTATGACAATTCTACACAGAAAACACTTGGTATCTTACAGCAATCGACCGCACTTAAATGCTACCGTTCATGTTTCCCTTTACACATTTTTTTCACTTCTACCACTGAGACTTGTATTCCTCTTACGTTATGTCTGCTCATAACAATGGTATGTACGTGCCTCTTCAATTCTCGTGTTTTGAATAATGAGATGTATATTGCATACTGCTTGTTAACCTGTAAAAATTCAATAAAAAATTTTTGAAGAAAAAAAAAATATCCCTCAGTTTGTAGACACGATAACATTTGCGCAAACCAATCAATATACACTAATTGGGATTTTTTTTCTTTTTATATTTAGCAGAATATATATTGACCTAAACTGATGAAGAAATTTCATTGCATATGTTTTATAGCAGAAAGTAAGAACTATTTTTTTTTTTTTTCCAAAATTGTTGCTCTTTTTTTGTTTATAGTGCAAAAAAATAAAAAACACATATGTGTTCAAATACCACCAAAAGAAAGCTCTATTTGTGGGGGAAAAAAAAGGACATTAATTTTGTTTGGGTACAACGTCGCATGACCATGCAATTGTCAGATAAAATAACGCAGTGCCATATTGCAAAAAATGGCCTGGTCAATAAGAGGGTAAAACCTTCTGGGGCTCAAGTGACTAAAAATAAAAAAATGCTTTAAATAACATGCTTGGGGGATAACTGAAAGCTGGATGTTGTGTAATGTAACAGCATGATTTGGACAGTTGGACAGTCGGAACCGGCCGTACATCAACCCATATGCCGGGAGACCCCCCAGGTGAGAGGGGTTAGTCCACAGCTACAGTTCGGCCTAGCCGCCCACAAGCCTCCCAAGATGGTGGCCACGGCCACCTCAGGTGGAGACACTGTGGAATGGACATCCATAGTGGATCCCCCACCAGCCCCTCTGCCTCCCCACACCCCGGATCGCAGGATCACAGCATCCACGACTATGGGATCTCCCCAGCCTTCACAGCCTTATTGCTAAGCAGGACAGTGGCAGGCCTCATCCAGTCCCCTCAGATGGACTCCCCCCTCAGCCAGGCAGGCTCCCCACTGGCTTCTCCTTTAACCCATGGCCACCCTTCTGACATGTCTCAGCTTCTACACAGTTTTTATGAAATGCTGGCTGCTGGGTTGGCACAAACTGCTTCTCAAATCACATCATCCATTAAAGTTGACCTACAAAGCTAAATGGATGCCTTAGAGCTGGCTGTGGACTCTTCTACTGCATGCACTAATCAGAATACGGCGTGTATTCAAACACTACAAGATCAATTAGACACAGCCCTGTCTAAAATCGATGACCTGGAAAATAGGAGCAGGAGGTATAACTTTCATATAAGAGGTATCCCAGAGTCAATTACAGATGTGCAAGGCACAGTGAAAGCATTTCTTAAAAACATAATTCCGGACATACCAAATCACAGGCTTGAACTCGACAGAGCCCATAGAGCCTTACAAGCACCCCGCCAAAATGGTCTCCCTAGGGATATTGTAGTCAAGCCTCATTACTACTCTGTTAAGGAAGAGGTCATGAAAAAAACACGCAATCTTGAAAACCTTTCCATACAAGGGACTAAAATCCAAATATTCATAGATATCCAGAAGAGGAGATCCCTCAAGCCACTGCTGGCTATTCTTTCCCAAAAAATGATCAAATATAGATGGTCATTTCCACTCCGCCTGCAATTTCAATATAAGGAGAAATCGTACGAATTTGGAAGCTTCCAAGATGGTGAACGGCTATTCCTCCAGTTAGGACTCATCTCCCAAGACATGCCCCCCAGGAGATGCCAAATCATCAGCATACTTCCAAGAGGCCCCCTTCAAGCAGCCCAGTTGCCCCTCTCTGGAACAAGCAGCTATCGAAGAGGCACCGTGACTCTGGACCACCGAGATGAACCCCCAAAGAGCGACCCTCCAGGGTCTGACTTCTCTTTCTTTTTGGATGGTCGTTCCCTCTGACAGTGAGGGAGTTTCTATATGTCTAGCTAGATTATGGCCAGATGCATGGGACTAGTTCTTCCTCAGTAACTAGTTTTCTCATTCCGGATCAAGCACTTGTTTTTTTTTTATATATGACTAAGTGCATTTGGTGGTCTTACCTCAGTCTCTTACCTGCTTTAGGCAGGGGGGCCTGTATTTATTTTGACGGCTGATTTTGTTTTCACTCATAATCAATCACTCCTTATATCCTATACCCCACCCACCCCCCTCTCCATACCTCTTCCCCCCTCCCCCCTTCCCCCCCTATTCATACCCCCCTCTCCATTCCCTCTCCTTTAAGTAACAATACCTTGTTCTGCTAACTACAATTTAAAAGCCAGTTTTATATCTGGTCCTCAGGAATGTTTATGGTTAAAATTTTGTTAATAGTTCTTTTGACAACTGTTTTTGGGTCCCATACACCCACCTCTTCATTAGGGGCTGGGTGACCGGAGCGGGACCGCATGTCACTCCATCTGTTGTACCCTGGGGAATTGCCCTCCTCTGGTTACACCAGGCACGTAACCTTTCCTTGGGTTGCCCTTATACCGACCCCTGGGTCCTGTGGGGTGTCGGAGCAGGACTAGCCTGGCCAGCCCTGCAATAATGAAATTCGGGACTCTATCTCTTCTATCTTTCCTCATTTCCTCTCTTCTCCTTCCCCTTTTCACTACCACACTTGTTGCTATTTTACCTAATTCCCCTGTGTCCCCCCCTCAGGTGGCTACACGGAGAGCTCATCCAGGCACTTCGGCAAGGCATCAAAGCTCCCTTGGATTCCTCCGAATCAAACTATGTCTCGATTGGTACAGGTACGTGCCTTTCACATGAGTTCACTTTCCCCCCTTCATATCCATGGCTGACTCAAATCCCACTCCCACACACCTCAAAGTAGCTTCCCATAATGTACAATGCCTAAACTCGCCAATCAAATGACATAAAGCTTTTCACAACTACCACTCTAGGCACATTGAAATACTTCTTCTCCAAGAAACACACTTCCCTAAAAGCTATACTCCATCATTCTTGCACCAAAATTATCCCATCTTTTTTCTTGCCAACGCTGATGTCAAGAAAAGGGGGTGGCAGTGTGTATATCTAAACAAATCCCTTTCATGCATTCACATACTATTAAAGATAAAGAATGGAGGTATATCCTAATTATGGGACACATTAATGGTGAGCTATATACATTCATATAGTATTATGCACCCAACCGAGGACAAGCATCCTTTTTCTCCTCTATGCTCTCAGCACTAGGGATGAGCCGAACACCCCCCGGTTCGGTTCGCACCAGAACCTGCGAACGGACCGAAAATTCGCACGAACGTTAGAACCCCATTGACGTCTATGGGACTCGAACGTTCGAAATCAAAAGTGCTCATTTTAAAGGCTAATTTGCATGGTATTGTCCTAAAAAGGATTTGGGGACCCGGGTCCTACCCCAGGGGACATGTATCAATGCAAAAAAAACTTTTAAAAACGGCCGTTTTTTCGGGAGCAGTGATTTTAATGATGGTTAAAGTAAAAAAAAAAAAGTGAAATATTCCTTTAAATATCGTACCTGGGGGGTGTCTATAGTATGTCTGTAAAGTGGCGCGTGTTTCCCGTGTTTAGAACAGTCCCTGCACCAAATGTCATTTTTAAAGGAAAAAATCTCATTTAAAACTACTTGCGGGTTTAATGTAATGTCGGGTCCTGGCAATATGGATGAAAATCAGTGAGACAAACGGCATGGGTACCCCCCAGTCCATTACAAGGCCCTTTGGGTCTTGTATGGATATTAAGGGGAACCCCGCACCCAAATTAAAGTAAGGAAAGGTGTGGGGCCACAAGGCTCTATATACTCTGAACAGCAGTATACAGGTGGTGCAAACAAGACAGGGACTGTAGGTTTGTTGTTAAGTAGAATCTGTTTGTCATTTTGAACGGGTACATTTTTAACGTGTTTAGCTCCAGCCAAAAAATCTTTTTTAAGCTTTTTGGAAAACATAGGGAAGGGTTATCACCCCTGTGACATTTGTTTTGCTGTCTTTCCTCCTCTTTAGAAGATTTCACCTCACTTTTTGTCCCAATGACAAATGTTTTTTGAAAATTTGGGTTTTTTTGTGGAACAAGGATTGGAAAGCGTCAGTGGAAAGGAGAAATGTTTTTCCCATATTAACTCTTACAGGAGAGAATTTCCCTTCCTAGGGGTGGATTTCATCTCACTTCCTGTTGTCTCCTTCCGTTTGCAAGTAGGAGTCGTTTGTAAGTTAGATGTTTGAAAGTAGGGGCCTGCCCTATATACTCAGCATAAATTTGGCCCTTAGGTGTTGTTGTGGCCACAACAACGTAAGCCCTCACAGGGCCCTGCTGTGAAATATTAGATCAAGAATTGTAATTACATGCCCCTTTTGAACAGGGGCAGAAAAACTGGGCCTTTGGTGGTGGTGGTAGTGGTGCTGGTGCCACAACACTGTAAGTCCTCACTCGCTCTTGGTGGGTGCAGAAATGGGCCCTGCTGTGAAATATTAGATCAAGAATTGTAATTACATGCCCCTGTTGAACAGGGGCAGAAAAATTGGGCCTTTGGTGGTGGTGGTGGTGGTGGTGCTGGTGCCACAACACTGCAACCCCTCACAGACACTCTAGTTGGAACGCAGAAACGAGCCCTGCTGCAAAGTATTGCATCAAAAATTGTAATTACACGCCCCTGTTAAACAGGGGCAGAAAAATTGGGCCTTAGGCACTGGTGCTGGTGCTACAACACTGCAACCCCTCACAGACACTCTAGCTGGAACGCAGGAACGAGCCCTGCTGCGAAGTATTGCATCAAAAATTGTAATTACACGCCCCCTGTTAGACAGGGGCAGAAAAATTGGGCCTTAGGCACTGGTGCTGGTGCTACAACACTGCAACCCCTCACAGGAACTCTAGTTGGAATGCAGGAACGAGCCCTGCTGCAAAATATTGCATCAAAAATTGTAATTACACGCCCCTGTTAAACAGGGGCAGAAAAATTGGGCCTTAGGCACTGGTGCTGGTGCTACAACACTGCAACCCCTCACAGACACTCTAGTTGGAACGCAGGAACGAGCCCTGCTGCAAAGTATTGCATCAAAAATTGTAATTACACTCCCCTGTTAAACAGGGGCAGAAAAATTGGGCCTTAGGCACTGGTGCTGGTGCCACAACACTGCAACCCCTCACAGACACTCTAGTTGGAACGCAGGAACGAGCCCTGCTGCAAAGTATTGCATCAAAAATTGTAATTGTGGGCGGCACAGTGGTGTAGTGGTAGCACTCTCGCCTAGCAGTAAGAAGGGTCGCTGGTTCGAATCCCAACCACGACACTACCTGCCTGGAGTTTGCATGTTCTCCCTGTGCCTGCGTGGGTTTCCTCCGGGTACTCCGGTTTCCTCCCAAACTCCAAAGACATGCTGGTAGGTTAATTGGATCCTGTCTAAATTGTCCCTAGTATGTATGAATGTGAGTTAGGGACCTTAGATTGTAAGCTCCTTGAGGGTAGGGACTGATGTGAATGTAAAATGTATATGTAAAGCGCTGCATAAATTGACGGCGCTATATAAGTACCTGAAATAAATAAATAAATAAAAATAATCACACGCCCCTGTTAAACAGGGGCTGAAAAATTGGGCCTTAGGCATTGGTGGTAGCGCCCAGAACCAAAAATGTTCTTTCAAGCTATCAGCGTGATGATTGAGGAGGAGGAGGATAATTACTCAGGGATATTCACTCAGCATCAGCATAGGCAGTCTTTGAAGGGATCTGAGATTTAAAAAAAAATGATTCGGTTACATCAGCATCAGGTGCTTGGTAGCTGGTGGTGATCCAAGACTGATTCATTTTTATGAAGGTCAGTCGATCAACCGAGTCGGTGGACAGACGCACCCTGTGATCGGTTACAAAGCCTCCAGCAGCACTGAATGTGCGTTCCGAAAGAACGCTGGATGCAGTACAGGCCAGTAGCTCAATTGCATACTGTGCAAGCTCTGGCCAGTGATCCATCCTCAAGACCCAGTAACCCAGAGGATTTTCGGTGGGAAAGGTGTCCAAGTCTGATCTTGCCCCTAGGTATTCCTGCACCATGTAAAACAGACGCTGGCGATGGTTGCTGGAACCGATCATACCTTGGGGCTGCGGACCAAAAAATTGTCTGAACGCATCGGTCAGACGGCCACCTTCTCCACCGCTCCTTCTTTGACTGACCGAAGCCTCAGCAACACGTTGTCCAGAAACAGGAGTTTGTAACCTCCCAGTCTCTGGGAACGCGTTGCACAGACCTTTCTGCAAGGCCTCCCGAAGATGTTTCATCCTCTGCTCCCTCTGCGATGGCAAGATAAGGTCCGCAACCTTACCCTTGTAACGTGGATCAAGGAGGGTTGCCAGCCAGTATTGGTCCTTCTCCTTGATACCACGAATACGAGGATCCTTACGCAGGCTTTGCAGGATCAGGGAGGCCATGCAGCGTAGGTTTGCTGAGGCATTCGGTCCGGAGTCCTCTGGGTCCGCAGCCACCTCCTCCCAGCCACGTACAAGTCCATGTGTTTCTTGGGACTGATCCCTTAAAGACTGCTGCTGATGCTGAGTGCCAGGCTCCACCTCCATACTGACACAATCTTCCTCCTCCTCCTCCTCCTCCTCCTCCTCGTCCTCTTCCTGTGTGATCGGCGGGCATGCAGAAACACTGTCTGGATAAAGGGGGCCTTGAGAGCTAAGGAAGTCCTCCTCTTCCTGCTTCTGTTCTGCCTCAAGTGCCCTGTCCATTATTCCACGCAGCGTGTGCTCCAACAGGTGGACAAGGGGGACAGTGTCACTGATGCATGCACTGTCACTGCTCACCATCCTCGTGGCCTCCTCAAATGGTGACAGGACAGTGCATGCATCCCTGATCATGGCCCACTGGCATGGGGAAAAAATAACAAGCTCCCCTGACCCCTTCCTGGTGCCATAGTCGCACAGGTACTCATTGATGGCCCTCTGCTGCATGTGCAGCCGCTGCAGCATGGCCAACGTTGAGTTCCACCTGGTGGGCATGTCACAGATTAGGCGGTTCTTGGGCAGGTTAAACTCCTTTTGGAGGTCCGTCAGCCGAGCACTGGCATTATATGACCGGTGGAAATGCACACAGACTTTCTTGGCCTGCCTCAGGACATCCTGTAAGCCCGGGTACCTGCCCAAGAACTGCTGCACCACCAAGTTAAGGACGTGAGCCAAACAGGGCACATGGGTCATTTGTCCCTGTCGGAGGGCAGAGAGGAGGTTGGTGCCATTGTCGCAAACCACCATTCCTGCCTTAAGTTGGCGTGGCGTCAACCACCTCTGAACCTGCCCCTGCAGAGCTGACAGAACCTCTGCCCCAGTGTGGCTCCTGCCCCCCAAGCACACCAGCTCAAGCACCGCATGGCATCTTTTGGCCTGCGTACTTGCGTAGCCCCTTGAATGGCTACGGAGCATCGCTGGTTCCGAGGACAAAGCACAGGAAGAGGCCATGGAGGAAGAAGAAGAGGAGGGGGTGGAGGAGAGAGGTGTGTCACAATCATTAGCATTTTGGAGGCGTAGTGGCAGAACAACCTCCAACACTACTGCACCTTGCCCTGCATCCTTCCCAGCTGCCAGCGCCGTGAAACTTAAGTAACGTCCCTGTCCATGCCTGCTGGACCATGAGTCAGCGGTAATATGCACCTTACCGCTGACCGCCCTGTCCAGCGAGGCATGGACATTGCCTTCCACATGCCGGTAGAGAGCCGGAATCGCCTTCCATGAGAAGAAGTGGCATTTAGGTACCTGCCACTGAGGAACCGCACATTCCACAAACTCACGGAAGGGGGCAGAGTCTACCAACTGAAAATGCAGCAGTTGAAGTGCTAGCAATTTTGCCAAGCAAGCATTCAACCGCTGCGCATGTGCGGTGCAGCAGCTGGGGCAGGGAAATTTGCCTGGTACAATCTGACGTCGGTGTACCAAAAGCAGATTGCCCACAAGTACTTGGCTGTGACACACCTAATTCTACACCTTCATTCCTCTCAGTGCAGGTCTCAGAGAGGACTGAAGGTATAGTGGGGTTGGAGATCTCAGCTGATGAGGAGCAAGGAGAGGTCCTCTTTGTTCTTTGGTGTGGGTCTTTTAGATACGCTTGCCAACGAACTGCATGGCAGGTCAACATATGTCTGGTCAAGCATGTGGTACCCAAGCGGGAGATGTTTTGGCCACGCGAGATACGCTTGAGACATATGTTGCAACTTTTTGAATAACACGCAGAGACTGCAGCGCCCTGCACATGTGGAGCTTTGGGGTGTGATGCAGTCAATGTGCTGCCCTTAGGCTGGCCCCTGGAGGGCATCCTGCTTCGTTGGTGATGTGCCGCCTCCTCCTCCTCCTTCTCCCTCCTATCAGGCACCCACGTTGAGTCAGTGACCTCATCATCCCCTCCCTCCTCATCACTGGAGCAAACCTGGCAGTATGCTGCAGCAGGGGGAGCATGACTGCCAGATTGCTGTCCTTTTTGGGCACCCCCTCTGTCTGCGCTCATGTTACTGCCTTCATCGAGCTCAGTATCATCATCAGAGCCTTCCAAACGCTGGGCATCCTCCTGGAGCATGTGCCCAACACTGTGGTCAAACAGTTCGAGGGACTCCTCAGGAGGACATGGTGGGGCTAGGGAAGGAGTCACTGATGACATTGAGCCGAGGGAAGAGGCCACTGCTTTGCCAGACAAAGTACCCTGGGCATGGGTGAGAGAGGATGAGGAGGATGAGGACGGCTTGGTCATCCACTCGACCAAGTCTTCCGCATGTTGTGGCTCAACACGGCCAGCTGCCGAAAAAAAGCCCAAGCGTGTCCCACGGCCACATGCTGATGAGGATGCACCGTCTCCATGACCAGCACTAGACACAGAGCCTGCTTGCCCTCTCTTATTGGCTTGTGACTGTCTGCCTCTCCTTCTTGGCCTTCCAGACATACTAATGGCCTGTAGCTGCACTAAGCTGGGATATGTATATATATATATATATATATATATATATATATATATATATATATGTACTGATACTGCAGCTAGCAAAATCAGCTGCCTGCCTGTAGTATGAGAACACCACCAACCTTCTACAGGTAGCTTTAGCTGAACACTGTGAGGTGGACGCACCCCACTAACTTGTAGGTTTAGCTGAACACTGTGAGGTGGACACATCACACTAACTTGTAGGTTTAGCTGAACACTGTGAGGTGGACGCACCACACTAACTTGTAGGTTTAGCTGAACACTGTGAGCAGGACGCACCCCACTAACTTGTAGGTTTAGCTGAACACTGTGAGCAGGATGCACCCCACTAACTTGTAGGTTTAGCTGAACATTGTGAGCAGGAAGCACTGCACTAACTGTAAATAGTCTAGCTGCCTGACTGTGGTACTAATAGGATCAAAAGAACACTAGTAATTTTCTTCAGGTAGCTGTATATACTGTAACAAGACAAGCCTGCCTGTCAGTAGGAAGATAACAGGAACGGATCTAGCTGAACACTGTGAGCAGGACGCACTGCACTAACTTGTAGGTTTAGCTGAACACTATGAGGTGGACGCACCACACTAACTTGTAGGTTTAGCTGAACACTGTGAGCAGGACGCACCCCACTAACTTGTAGGTTTAGCTGAACACTGTGAGCAGGACGCACTGCACTAACTGTAAATAGTCTAGCTGCCTGACTGTGGTACTAATAGGATCAAAAGAACACCAGTAATTTTCTTCAGGTAGCTGTATATACTGTAACAAGACAAGCCTGCCTGTCAGTAAGAAGATAACAGGAACAGATCTAGCTGAACACTGTGAAGTGGACGCACCACACTAACTTGTAGGTTTAGCTGAACACTGTGAGCAGGACGCACTGCACTAACTGTAAATACATACAAAAGAAAATTGGACCTCTGTATCACTACTGGGATCCAAAAAAGTGGCTACTTCGGGCAACAATGAGTCAACACCAGGGTATGTATATTTAAAAAAGTATAATGTATTTATTGTTTTAATTAAAACACTGCTTCAAAACGCATAAAATGCATCCACATGCAGGACATCAGCTCTTGCACATAATGTGCACCACCGGGTGCTACAATGGAGCACTACCTAAGTGGGCACTGTTGGTTAGTAAATACACTGCAAACAACAGGAAAATTCACAAAAACCTGAACAAACAAAAAAACAGATGACACACAGGGGACACATTCATAACGTAACCACAACACAGACAGTCCGGACGCCGGCTAAACCACTCACAGTGAAGATGGGTACTGTTACCACAGGTAAACTCCGTGACTACCCAATGAATGGGCAGGAGATATGGGGAGCAATCCCCATATGTATGTTTATGCAGAGATGTGCCCAGTATCACTGTGAGGGCTCCCCATGGGATGACCTATATTTTTTTGATGGCAATGCTGGACTGGGGCTAGATGAACATGTGTTAATCAGACAATTGGTGCTGTCCTCCAGGTATGATTGGGTTCAAAAAGTTATTCCCAACTGGGAAAATCACGTGCTCATCCAAAGTCCCTCACAGAGTGTGGTATGCAGCAACTAATGACTATAATAGCCTCTTAATCCACCAGAACATCTATTGGTCACATAAAGCAGTCCAGTCCCATAGCTAAAAATTCTGTCAGATCATCAAGTGTGTAGTACAGTATAGTAGACGTATTCACAGGGCATATGAGGCCCTTAAATGCTGGCATAAGTGGTAGCAGCAGGCATAGGCTGACAGGTATCTACAGGTAGACTGACAGGTGAAGGATGGATAGGATATATAGAGGCAAGATGTACATTACCGCTTGGCCAGTCAGCATACGTGGATCACCATCTTCGTTTCTCCCCACATTGATATCATCCATGTGCTAGCATATAATGATGCTGTATTCGATCATTGCCTTATGGTCATGGAAGGCATGGGACTTGTGAGGTTACTCCGCCGTGGCTCCAGCGTGGCGATGCAGCAATGGGGCCGGTAAAGATGCTCCTCTACTCTATTTCCCCAGCACTCGTCTCCTTCACCGTGACGATACCCAATGGGGAGATGGATGTGTCATCCGGCCGGCGTCACGTGACCGCTGTGACGCCTGTCAGTAAGAAGATAACAGGAACGGATCTAGCTGAACACTGTGAGCAGGACGCACTGCACTAACTGTATATAGTCTAGCTGCCTGACTGTGGTACTAATAGGATCAAAGGAACACCAGTAATTTTCTTCAGGTAGCTGTAAATACTGTAACAAGACAAGCCTGCCTGTCAGTAGGAAGATAACAAGAATTGATCTAGCTAAACTGAATACAGTGTATATATATATATATGCAACACCTGGGATGCATATATATACACAATATACTGTAAGTGCAGCTAACTGACTGACTGTTCTGCCTAATCTATCTAACTCAAATCAAATGTCACTGTCTGTCTCTCTCTCTCTCTCAATGAACGCCGGAACACACACTACACAGGGCCGCCATGCAGGCGGCCTTATATAGTGTGGGGCGTGTACTAAATCCCCTGAGCCATAATTGGCCAAAGCCTCCTTGGCTTTGGCCAATTAAGGCTCTCTGTTCAGGCGGCGCTGTGATTGGCCAGGCATGCGGGTCATAGTGCATGCTTGGCCAATCATCAGCCAGCAATGCACCGCGATGACGCAGTGAATTATGGGCCGTGACGCGCCACACGAATTTGGCGCGAACGGCCCATATCGTTCGCAATTCGACGAACGATCGAACAGCCGATGTTTGAACCCATGTTCGACTCGAACACGAAGCTCATTCCTACTCAGCACTATCCCCATACCTAGAGGGGCGGGTGATAGTTGGTGGAGATTCCAATATAGCCTTTGATTGCCTCCTGGACAAATCGAGATTGCCCCCCCTACGGAGGCCCCCCAAACAAATCCTTTGTATTGCCCGGCTCCTTCATTCCCTGGGTCTGAAAGACTCATGGAGAGAACATAACCCCTCCACAAGAGATTATAACCATTTCTCAGCCTCACATAAGACTTATGCCAGAATTGATCACATTTTCATTCACTGATCTGACGTCCACTTGACCTCTGGGGCCACGATTTGTGCAATCCCTTGGTCGGACCATTCTCTGGTCACTATTCTACCCACCCATGTACAAAAAGCTTAAAGAAGACTTGGAACAATGGTCCCTGTATAGGTTGCATGGTTGGGGAGAGTCAATGCAATCAGAAAGACCCTCTTACCGAGATTTCTCTAAATTTTTTGCTCCCTTCCCATACCTGTTACTAAACTTCACTAAGACAATCTCCAAACAGCCATAATCCGCTTTATCTAGGGAAAAACTAACCACCGCCTTGCAAAAACAATCGTCTTCAGACCTAGAAAGAAAGGGGGCTTAGGGCTACCTAGTCTCTGGTGGTATTATCAGGCGGCCCAATTTAGCCAATTTTCAATTATCTACTCCAAGATCTCTAAACCAGATTGGACTTCTTACTCTGGCAACCCTCCAATAGTAGGCCCTCAATCCTCTCCCCTTCCCAAACCCACTAAATGACGTTATTTTACTCTCTTCATAAAAGGAACCTGCTGACATCTAAGTGGCAGCCCTTGGCTCACATCTTTCACAATCCCCAGTTCCCCCCTGGGATGGATATTAAAGCATTCCAATGGTGGCTAGATAAAGGAAATTTTCTTGATTTACTCAGCCCTAGCTGAGCCAACGGAAAAGGCAACATACATGCTGAGTTGGGAATGTGACCTTGACATTAAATGGGACATGGAGGAGTGGCACTCCCATGTCTCAAGCGCTTACAAGTGGATGCTAAATATATCCTTAATAGAAGCTAATCTCAAGGTCATGTCCCACTGGTACCTGGTCCCCACATGGCTTGCGAAATATTACCCGCAATCATCACCTTTCTGCTTCAGGGGCTGTGGCCACTTAGGTACTGTTCTACATGCATGGTGGCAATGCCCTTGAATTAGAGGCTATTGGAACAAAGTTTTTCACTTGATTGGGAGGACCACGGACATTGCGGTCAATCAAGACCCGGTAATAGCCCTCCTAAATAATAGGGTCCCCTATATTCTTAAATCTACTCAGATTCTGATCCATTTTATTCTCACTGGAGCCAAAATCACACTGGCACGGGCTTGGAAATTTCCTTCTGTCTCCTTCCCTGCTACTAAACAAAAAATCTTGTGGATTATGACCCAGGAGAGGATTTCCAATACCATACTCGACTCCATGGAGAAATTCAAATGCATATGGGACCCCTGGGCTCGTTACATTGGGGTTTCATTATAGACCCAAATTCTATCAACAAGTCTTGTGCCCCGAGTGCACTTAGGCATCTTGTCCCCATCTTTTATCCGTGTAACCACCACCTCCAACTCCCTCCCCTCCTCTTTTCTCTTGTTTCTTTCTGCTTCTTCCTTCTTTTCCTTGACTTCTCGATCTCCTGTATCTATTCTTGTTTTTACCTATAAAAGCAAAACCTTGGCAATCAGTCATTATTGAATTACAAACTCTATTCTTTTTCTCTTCTGTAGTAATAGACTTGAGATTCTCCTTGTTCTGATTATTTTGGTTAGGATGCATTGCCTTAGACCAGTGTTTCTCAACTCCAGTCCTCAAGGCGCCCCAACAGGTCATGTTTTCTGGCTTTCCATTCTTTTGCACAAGCGATTTGATCAATTTAACTGCCTTAGTAATTACCACAGCTGTTTCATCTGAGGGAAATCCTGAAACCATGACCTGTTGGGACGCCTTGAGGACTGGAGTTGAGAAACACTACCTTAGACAACCATGACCTGCTTTTACAATGTAGATCTCACAGGTGGTTATAGATTGCCTTTCCTTTCGCATGTTTTTTTTTCTAAGTGGCTCCTTTTTTCCTTTTTTTCTTGTTCTCTTTTGTTTTCTTGTGATTAAGGTTTTAGGCCGAGGGACCCAGCAGCCCTTCGCGCAGCTTGATCCCATATTGGGTGCGGTGGGCTGCGGAGTAACTCACAGACACTACAAAAGCATGCTACTTGTTCTTAATGTTCAAGATTATTGGTTGCTCCTAATTGTACATCCTCCACAATGCATTCTTGTTAATGATCTCATTTTTGTATCCTTGCATATACTTAATAAAAACAATAATAAAAAAAGAAATTGGCTAGTAATTTGCTGTGTCCCTGTCCTTACTTATACAAAACTGTCTATCTACTGCCCAATTTTAATTAACCTCTTATTAAGAATTAAGAGATGATACAGCTGTGTAAATGGAATGTGCCTGGTGAAGATCGAGCTGGGGTGGGGGTGTCTTCTATTGCACCTCTTGTCCAACACCCCTGGTAGTGGTGTTAGCGGCAAATTCGAAAGCCGCAGAACACCCTTTAAAAGTCTATGGGACAAATCAAAAGTTCTAATTTTAAAGGCTTATATGCATGGTATTGTCATAAAAAGTGTTTGGGGACCTGGGTCCTGCCCCAGGGGACATGTATCAATGCAAAAAGAAGTTTTAAAAACAGACGTTTTTTCAGAAGCAGTGATTTTAATAATGCTTAAAGTGAAACAATAAAAGTGAAATATTCCTTTAAATTTCATACCTGGGGGTGTCTATATTATGCCTGTAAAGTGGCCCATGTTTCCCATGTTTACAACAGTCCCTGCACAAAACGACATTTCTAAAGGAAAAAAGTAATTTAAAAGTACTCGCGGCTATAATGAATTGTCGGTCCCAGCAATACACATAAAAGTCATTGAAAAAAATGGCATGGGATTCCCCTACAGTCCATTACCAGGCCCACAGTCCATTACCAGGTCCGCAGGAAAAGAGGGGGGACAAGAGAGCCCCCCCTCCTGAACCGTACCAGGCCACATGCCCTCAACATAGGGAGGGTGCTTTGGGGTAGCCCCCCAAAGCACCTTGTCCTCATGTTGATGGGGACAAGGACCTCATCCCCACAACCCTTGCCCGTTGATTGTGGGGGTCTGCGGGCAGGGGGCTTATCAGATCTGGAAGCCCCCCTCGGTTGTAAACACGGGAAACATGCGCCACTTTACAGGCATACTATAGACACCCCCCAGGTACGTAATTTAAAGGAATATTTCACTTTTATGGTTTCACTTTAAGCATTATTAAAATCACTGCTCCTGAAAAAACGGCCATTTTTAAAACTTTTTTTGTATTGATACATATCCCCTGAGAACTCATGGTTCTCAACTTGTACAGGGTGAGGATGAGGCACCGAGGTGGTAAAGCAGTTACAGACCAAAGGTTTTAATAAGGAGACATGAAATGCATTTGAGATATGCATATTAAAAGGAAGGTCTAATGCGTAAGCCACTGGGTTAATCCTGCAAAGAATACGGAAAGGCCCAAAAAAACCGAGGTGCTAATTTCAGAGAGGGAACATGAAGTTTCAAGATGATAGCCAGACCCTGTCCCCAACCTGGTAGGAAGGCGCAGACAGGCATCTGCGGTCAGCATGGAGTCTGTACCTATCATTAGCCCAAGTGGAGCGAAGACCACAGAGATGCTCCTCTAACGCAGGAATACTCTGCCGGACAAACGAGTCAGCCAACATGGAAGGTTGGAAACCCTAGTTCTCCATGAACGGGGACAATCGGGAAGCAGAATTCAAGGCACTATTGTGAGCAAACTCTGCCCATGGTAAAAGGTCTGACCAGTTGTTATGATGGTTAGAAATATAGCAACATAGAAATTGCTCCAAGGACTGATTGGCTCGTTCTGTGGCCCCATTAGTCTGCGGGTGATACGCAGAGGAGAAATCAAGCTGATTTCCCAACTGTGCACAAAAGGCTCACCAGAACCGGGACGCAAACTGACTACCCCTGTCCGAAACAATCACCTTGGGTAGCCCATGTAAGCAAAGATCTCCCAAGCAAAAATGAAAGCCAGTGCCTTAGAAGTAGGCAACTTCTTGAATTGAATACAATGGGATATATTCGAGAACAGGTCAAACAGCATAAGCATAACTGTGTTGCCCTGGGAGTTGGGTAACGCCACAATGAAATCCATAGACAGGTAGGTCCAGGGCCTCTCTCCATTGGGTATGGGTTTTAGGAGGCCCATTGGAAGGTGTCATGGAGTTTTACGCTGAGCACACACAGAACAGGCAGGTACAAAAATGGTTACATCAGTATGTAGACTAGGCCACCAGAATTGTTGGGAAATGGCCCAAAAAAGTTGATTATTCCCAGGGTGGCCAGCAGCCTTGGGAGAATGGTAAGTCTGGAGCACAGGAACCGGAACTTACTCCAACTTGGAAATGTAGGAAAATTGTCATGACAAGGCGTCAGCCCTTACATTCTTAGTACCGGGTAAGAATGAGATAATGTAATTGAAACTAGACAAGAAAAGAGCCCATTGGGCCCTTCTGGGAGAGAGGCGTTTAGCCTCAGACAAGAATGTGAGACTCTTATGGTCAGTAAGAATGAGAACCGGCACAGCAGTACATTTGAGAAGATGTTTCCATTCTTTCAGGGCTAAAATGATTGCTAACAGTTCTCTTTCACCAATTTCGTAATTGCACTCTGCCGGTGACAATTTCTTGGAAAAGTAGCCACAAGGATGCATATCGCTCTCAGAGGTAGGACATTGAGACAGAAGGGCGTCAACTCCAGTCTCAGAAGTATCAAGCTCAAGGATAAAAGGTAACGTAGGATCAGGATGTGGCAACACAGGAGCAGAAACAAAGGCAGCCTTCAGACTCTCAAAGGCCTTAATGGACTCCGGAGACCAACTCTGTGGGTTACCGTCCTTTCTGGTCATATCAGTCAGGGGCTGGTCCGGAGAAGAGAAGTTACAAATAAACTTCCGATAATAGTTGGCAAAGCCAAGAAAACACTGCAGAGGACGTAAACCCATGGGTCGGGGCCACTGTAGGACTGCTGAAAGTTTCTTTGGGTCCATAGAAAAACCAGCAGTGGAAATGACAGGAATTTAACCTGTTCACGATGGAATTCACACTTCTCCAATTTTCAATAGAGATTTTTCTCTCTTCGTTTCTGAAGCACACGACAGACATCTGTGTGGTGGCTCTCCAGGAACTTAGAAAATATGAGGATATCGTCAAGATAAACCACCGCACATAACTGCAACAAATCTCGGAGGATATTGTTAATAAATTCATGGAAAACTGCCGGGGCGTTACAAAGGCCAAAAGGTATTATGAGGTACTCATAATGGCCTGTTCTGGTATTAAACGCAGTTTTCCACTTGTTGCCCTCCTTAACCCCCATGATATTGTATGCCCCTTTCAAATCAAGCTTTGTGAAAACTGTTGCTCCCTTGAGGCAGTCAAATAACTCCGTAATCAACACAATCAGATAGGCATTCTTAATCGTGAAACAATTTAGACCCCTATAATCAATACAAGGTCTCAGTTCACCACTCTTCTTCTTCACAAAGAATAAACCAGCACCAGCAGGAGACAAGGATTTGCATATGAAACCTTGAGAAAGTGCATCTGCAACATACTCCTCCATGGCCCTACCCTCCAAGACCGATAAAGGGTAAACCTGGTCACGAGTGGGTATAGCATGAGGTTCAAGGTAAATTGTGCAATCATATGACTGGTGTGGAGGCAAACTGCCAGCTTGAGCTTTGTCAAAGACACCACTAAAATCGCAGTACTCCTCCAGCGGGGAGGAGAGTGAAGAGGTGCACAGGACCTTTGCTACGTTCTGGAAGCATGACCAATCAAAAGAGGGGTTGTGCCTCTGTAACCAAGGATAACCAATAACCAGCAGAAACTTAGGTGAGGAATTAACCTAAGTTAGTGAATGACAAGATCTGCACAGCCCCGGGCAACAACATTTATGAGATACAATGCATAATGACTTACAATAGTGATACAGTAGTGGGTGACTGTTCTTAATAGTTATCCATTATTCATTTCAGTTGTAATTCAAAGGCAAACATCCAGGCACACAGGAGTATAGGGTACACGCGGGTTGATGTACTAAAGGCAAATAGGCTATTTACCTTGCAAGGGAATGTTCCATTAGCTCAGTGAATTAGGTGAAGCTCTTACAACTTCCATTATCCAATCATGTGCAAGCAAAAATACATTTTTGCTTTTCTTGCACATGAATGGATAATCTGTGTAAAGTGAATTTTTATCAAAGAAAAGACATACAATGCTGATAATGTAAGAACAGAGGACAAAGACTGAACAGTTCCTAGAATGTCAAAGCTGATCATTAATTTTTCTCTTCAAAATGTCGGACTATGGGACAAATTTAGCTGTGCCTGAGCTCACATGATCACTTTGAAGTTTCATTGTGCTACTTTTAAGAGTCTTGTGATGTTTTAAATAAAACTGTGCCATACAAGAAAGAGATCTCCCATGTAATTTTTCTCCTTACTTGGTGCACTAGCTTTGCAAGTAGTTGGAAGCCTATGAATAGCAGAAAGAGAAATGGTATGTAGCATATATAAAGCAAAAAAAATGTATCTCCCTAAACACCCTCAAACCTAGCTGCTGCACAAATATCTGAATGATAACATTTAAAAATGTTATATACAACATAAAGCGCTACTCTGAAATAAATATATAAAATACTAATAATTCAGACCATAATGCATACAACCAAAAGGAGTACATTTTTTTAACTGTATTGTTTGTTGGATAAACTAATGATGCATTGATTTGATACACCTTTATTGATTTGCACAGCATTTTTAGTATAAATTATTTAGATTTTTTATTTGATGCACCGATATATTGATTTAATGCACTTCTTTCAGCTGTATGTATTATGGTCTGAATTTTTCGTTTTTTTCTTATTTAATTTTGAGTAGTGCTGTGCATACATGCAAAGCCAGGATCCAGTTGTAATTCTGGTAACACTGTGTTTTGGAAGCTGAGAGATTGAGCAAAGACTTTAAAGAGCATAAACGGACATCTCTTTGGGTGTTCAGAGTATAAAGTGTGCAGTGGTGCATCTTATTTCTGGGTCCTGTGGTAACTCAACATTTTGGATTTACCATCACTTTCTTTTCTGGAGACATTGGTGAACAGGATAATTAAACAGAGCAATTCTTTTTAACAGGGACACAGAAAGCAATAAAAATCAGACAGAGGTTCTAACCTTTCACCACTCTATTTAAAACTAAAAGCTTAAACTAAAGAAAGAGTTTTACCTTCAGTTATATTTAAAGGACAACATGCAAATAATTAACAGACCTAATATATACAGTATATGTTAGTACATGGTATGATTTTATTATTCTAAAATAACTAAAATTATTACAGCCTTGACTCGTTATGCGGATTAGATGAAATTGGGAGATAAGCCATCATTGTACATATAAAGCTCTAGAAATTCAGAAAAAAAGACAAAGAAAACAAATCAGAATTGTGCAGGATTTCCAACTCTCTGCAACTTTTTTTTACTGACAAAACATACAACATTTACTGACAGAGCACCTGAAAAATGTCAGTACTCTTATTAGATACAAGACAATCAATATTTAAACAGTATAAACATTGACAATATGCACAAGTTATTTACCTGGTTTACATCTAAAAAGTCAATAGAGCATGACAAAATATCAGCCACCCTGGGATATAGTTGCAAAACAAATTCTGCTATCCATGCCAAAGACAGCAATTGGCACAACTAGATTGTGTTTAACAGTGGAAGTGGCTTAAAAGGTTATGATTAAACAGAACCATACCCTGACCACCTACCTCTAAATGACTGCTCAGGTGGGTACACATTTCCATGACTTTGATGCTTAGTTTTACAGTGTGGCAATTTTAGCACAACATGCCAAATTTCACTTGGCAACGCCTGTCAAAATTGCCTATTGAGTTCAATGCCAAGCAAATAATTGGCTTGCGTTTGTGACACAGTACTTCAATGCAAAATTCCTATTCTGGTGGGGAAAAAACAGGCATTCAGGAGCCAGCAGCATCCCCTTCTGAATGCCTACAAAATTACAATTTAAACGAATCCACCAACCCAGTAATGGTCAACTGATAAGATAACTCATGCACCCTTTGGCTCCATCTGTAACAAGCTAACATCTGTACATGACCGCTTCATCTCTCATGGCTTTAACATACTCACCATAACCAAAACCTGGCTTCAAAATTTTGACTCAGCTTCTCCTGCTGCCCTCTCCCATATTGGACTCCATTAGACTCACCCCCCCCAGACCCAACAGACAGAAAGGAGGTGCAGTTGCATTCCTTCAATCCCCACAAAGCACCTTCCAAGTCCTTCCTGTCCCTCCCTCTCTATCCCTCTCTTCTTTCGAGATTCACTGTATTCGTCTGTTTTCTCCCATTTCTCTGAGGATTGCAGCAATTTATCGGCCTCCTGGACCGGTATCCCGCTTTCTTGATGACTTTTCTGTCTGGCTACCCTACTTTCTCTCCTCTGAAATATCCACTATCATTCTTGGTGACTTCAACATTCCTGTCAATGTTAACAGCCCAACTACAGCTAAACTTCTCGACTTAACCTCATCTTTTGACCTAACCCAATGGACACATACTTCCACTCACTCCAATGGTAATACCCTTAACTTTGTATTCCCCCATCTCTGCAACCCTGGCAACCTCACCAACACCCTCTTTCCTCTCTCTGATCACAGCCTCATTAGTTTCACTGTATCCTTGCCTCCAACCACCCATCTCTCCAAGCATCAAACAATTACTTGTAGAAACCTTTGCCACTTTAACCCTTCTCTTCTCTATTCTGCTACTGACCACCTATATGACATAATCTTTCCCCTGTCCTGTGCTGACATGGCCACCTCTGTCTACAACAGTTCAATCTCATCATCACTAGATGTACTTTCTCCTCTAACCACATGCAGAATCAGGCCCCAACCGTTACAACCCTGGCAAACTGACAACACTAGAAATCTCAAGAGACATTGCCGTGCCAACTCTTGCCCTTCTAAAATACAATTCCTGCCTCCATGCTGCCAAACAAGCCTACTTTGTCTCTCTTATTAATAGCTTGTCATCCAGTCCCTGTTGGCTCTTCTCAACCTTTGACTCTCTGCTTCGTCCCCCACCCCCTCTACCCACTAACTCACTCACTGCCCAAGAGATTGCTAATCACTTCAAAGACAACATTGATGCAATTCGTGAGGACACCTCCACTGTGCGTACATCTTCCCCACCCAACATACCTTGCCTAACAGCAAATTCAACACTCTCCTCTTTTGAATTGGCTACTACTGAAGAGGTTACAAAACTTTTCTCAGATGCCCACCTAACCAATTGTCCCTTGGATCCTGTTTCAACTACTACGGTCACCCTCTTCTTCTATACTATGCTCCCTTACTCACATCTTCAATCTCTCCCTCTCTAGTGGCACCTTCCCCTCCCCTCTAAAACATGCGCAGATCACTACTAATACTTAAAAAACCCTCACTGGACCCCACCAACCTGAACAACTTAAGACCCATCTCATTGCTTTCATTCACCTCTAAACTTCTATAATGCTTAGTCTACAACCGTCTTAGCTCCTACCTCAGTGAAAATAGCCTTCTTGACCCCTTACAGTCTGGCTTTCGCTTCCAGCACAGAAACTGCGTTACTAAAACTCACTAACGATTTACTAAATGCTAAAACCAACAGCCACTACTCCTTACTCCTACTACTTGACCTATCTGCAGCCTTTCATACTATTGACCACCCACTCCTTCTCAATAAACTACATTCCCTTGGCCTCCGAGATTCTGTGCTATCCTGGTTCTCTGCCTATCTATCACAGTGCTCCTTCAGTGTCACCTACAACTCTGTCTCCTCCTCTCCATTGTCCCTTTCTGTGGGGGTCCCCCAAGGCTCTGTTCTTGGACCCCTTCTCTTCTCTATCTACACCTCCTCCCTTGGTCACTTGATAACCGCCCATGGCTACCAATACTACTTATACGCCGATGACACCCAAATCTATCTGTCTACTCCTCACCTCACTCCTTCAGTCTCCTCCCGCATTACTAACTTACTAACTGACATATCAGCATGGATGTCTCACCACTTTCTTAAACTAAATCTCTCTAAAACTGAGCTATTAATATTCCCCCCACCCGTGCCCCCCTCCATGACTTTTCCATCAAAATCAACAATGCAACCATCAGTCCCTCCCCTCACACCTTGTCATTTCAACCTCAAGTCCAATCGTTGTCAAAAGTTTGTAGAATTCACCTCCGTAACATCTCTAAAATTCACCCCTTTTTAAAAAATTAAACCACCGAGCTTCTCATTCACTCCTTTGTTATCTCTTGCCTTGACTATTGCAACTCATTGGCCTGCCTCTCCATAAGCTATACCCTCTTCAGTCTATCATGAATGCTGCTGCCAGACTTATACAACTTACCAACCATTCAGTGTCTGCCAACCCTCTCCTCGAATCCCTACACTGGCTCCCAATCACCCAGCGAATTAAATTCAATTAAGTTCCGGCACGACTGACGTCACTTCCGGTCTCATGGAAAGAACACCATTAATGGCGTCTGTTGTATTTTCCTATCAATTCCATGCCTTTTTTTAACTTACGTCTGTAAGTATGCATTTTTTATGCACAATAAATACCTGTTTTTAGCATACTTCACTATTAGTCCCTCCTTTTTCTTTTGGGTACCTGTTTTTTATGGCTGAGAAACCATTTTGAAGGATTATTTATCATTAAGTCCCATCAGTGTATCTGCCATTCTGTGGACATCCTTTGGATATCATTACAAGCCTGTATTGACCCCCAGATTGAAAAGCTGGGTGTCGTCGTGATCTGGTGAGTGGGGACACATGTGGGGGTGTTGGTACGCCTGAAAATTTTCCTGCAACATTTTCTCTGCACTTTTTTGCACACCAGATGAGAAGCATTTTCTGCACTTTTTGCACACCAGATGTGAAGCATTTTTTCAGTTTTTTATGGACTTTATGCCAATGTTTGTGAGCGCTGTATTTATATATTGTTACTATGGTCAAGTGTCTAGCACTTTGTGTATAGCAGCTTCATTCACCTTTATCACCCAATTTTTATCACCATCAGCGTGAGTTTATATATTTAGATTATATATTTTTTCACATTTTACAGTAAAAGTTTTTTATGTCATATATATCCCCCCACAATGGGAGTAAAGTTGAGGTTACCAGGATCTGCCTGAACAAGTGTGGATTTGTTGGGGGTTCATCCCCTACAGAGCATTTGATTATTCATTTATTTGAAAGCCAATGATTTCTGTTGGCAGCCACTCCTTACCTTCACTTCACTGGAAAACTTGGGAGGCGTCTCTATTGTAACCATTCTGGGAAGCATCACCTTCTTTGTTGCACAATTTTTGGATGTTTTTATTTATTTTTTGTTTATTTGTTTGTACACTTTTTTATTCATGGGATGTTTTTGAAGACTGTTTTCAACACTTTTTTTACATACTGTTTATGTTTCACTCATTTATGATAAGCGCTGCACTTTGTTGTATAATATATTGGAGAGGTTGGTATCCCTTGACCTGTGCCAGCAGCTGTCTTCTAACTTTTTTTTTTAATTGTTCTTGTTGGATTTATGTGGATTTTGCATGGTTTTATATTGGTTTTGCTATTTTAGGGTCCCATGTTGCCCTTGGGCTGCAGGTTGAGCCTGAACCTAGCGTAAAAGTATTGTATAATAATGCAGGGCCACTAAGTTCTACTCAAACCATCTCCATGCCAGTTCTGCAAGATCAAATCAGTAATCCTCATTAAAACATACAGCCAAATGACAGAGAGCAGACACAGTTCCAATTTCCAAAATAAATTTCATCTTAAGCTGGCCATACATGGATCAACATTCAGTCAAGAACCAACTGAATGTCAATACATATAAAGCCATTCCATTAGTGATCAACTCTTCCTGAATGGGACTGTTGGTATCCTGATATCCGCAAAGGCAGCATAAAGGAAAACATCAAACAAATGATGCAGGGCTCACACAGAACTCTAGCACAGATAGCTTCAAATAAACAGCCAAAGATCATTAGCAGTGGAACTATTTCTGATTGGGACTCTAAAAACAGAAGTTAATACTGCAATTGCAGGAACAGTTTCACAGGATACAATCACTGTTTAAAATGTCTGATCAGTGCCAAACTTTATTATTACATGTTATTTTATAGATACATAATAAAAAAAGGGTGGTGTGAGATGTTATTAAAAACTAACAAATAGTAATATATTATTAAAAGCTAGCGAATAGAACAATTGCAAAAGTAAAACCTTGATAGGGGAGGGGGCAATAGAGACTGTCTGTGTGTTAGGTGAAGGCTACAGAACACATTTCAACAGCGTGAACAAAATTGAGTCTCTTGTGCTTAAATCAACAATACAGTGAAAGTCCATTTAATTTCCCTCCTTTTGTTTATTTGACACCATTCTTCTCCACGTTACATTCAGCCGATTGCTGGTAACTCCTGTTACATTGGCACAGAGAGACAGTGTCTTGTTCAGCTCTCTCCTAGCTTTCTCAGAATAATAGGTTCATCAGGGCTGGTGGACCATTTGTTAGTGCAGTGGGTAGTCACACAGAGGCATAGCCTGGTGAGGAAGTAAATAACAAATATGAGAAATAGAAACATTGCAATGTAAGCGCCTAGTTTCTGTAACCATGTTGCTATTTATTATACAGGATTTATATAGTGCCAACAGTTTGCACAGCTTTTGATATGCCATATAAAAAGTCACCAAAACCTTGTAATACCTTAAAGGGGTTCCATCCATTTTTAGCAATATCTCTGGCCTTATTCTGTAGTTCTCTTATCTTAGTAAGATGCCCTATAATAATGTCCTCATTATCAGAAATGTATATACAACAGTCAGTGTAAAATACCTTACACATTCCACCTTGAGCTGCAGTGAGATAATTTAGCGTTAATCTATGCTCTAATACTACTTTTTTAAGCTGAGGCATTTCTTCACTTAATAAGCCTATATCAGTGGTAGTAAGGTATATAATCTCATCTACATGTCTAGTGTAATTATTTATTCTTTTCTTTGCTTCAATTTCCCATCCTGTCCAGGAAGGGAACCATGACCATGTCATGTCACCTTCAGGGAACAGCTCTCTTTTGAACACTAAAGGGTATTCTGGACTTTGACCTGGTTGCACTGTATCCTTGCGAACAACCAAAGCAGGTGCTAATTTCCCAATATAACATGTACCTGTAACATTAGTAGGAAGCCAGGCTTAAGCTTTATCTCCACATATATAATATAACCCTCTAAGTATGGATGGTATACCAGCTCCTAAAAAACTGGAAGCAATAACATGGAATCTCAGGTAACCAATATTTTCACATATTGGGAACTGTGAACAATTTGTAATATGAAAGGTTCTATTTAGTTCTGGATCTGGGATATAATAATATTGACTATAGTTTCCTTCATAAACTGTAATATTTGCTCCAGTGCAATCTGAATTGCCCATCCATGTACATTTAGTGTTAAACGGACATGTAATGTTTAGAATCAAATCTGTGGAGTGTCTATCTGTTTTTTTTAAAGTTACTGATCTGTGCACATTTGCTGTTGAGACTAGGTATGAACCATTTATTCTGGTCCTGTTTAGATCAGTGAAGTTGAGAGACATTGCTATCATGGGTATTGTCCCTGTTTGGGGATGTATGTGAGAACACACTCAGCAGCTACTAGCGTTGCTATGTGTTGCATACAATTTTAACATTTGTATGAAAGGGTTATTTTTCCATGTCTCAGTTCTCACAAACAACAGGAAAAGAAACATCAATTTTATTTCAAAGGATATCATCTTTTCAGGATTTTCTTGCAGTGACTGGCATGAATCCAGGTAGGCTTTCCTTCCAACTTGACAGCGGAAATGGTTGTAAAAAGCACCAAATGTGGTCCGTCAAATTTTGGTTCTAGCGGCTTTCTGATGTGTCGCTTGACCACCACCCAGTCACCTGGTCGGATTCTGTGAGTACCTGAAACAGAATCTAGGTGGGAAAAAGATTTATAAACACCTTCATTTATTTTATTCATTGTTCTTTGCAAAATCTGAACATATTCTAACAGACTAGAGTGAGAAGCCTGCAACTGTTGGGGAAAATATAGCCCTGTTTTGGGTGGACCTCCAAATAAAATCTCATAGGGGGATAGCCCATGTGGTTGTTTAGGGGTAGTTCTTACAGAATATAGGGCTAATGGCAAAGCTTCCACCCCTCCTTTTCCTGTATCTGCTTTAAATTTTGCAGACCTGTATTTCAAAATTCCATTAATTCCATTACACTTACCAGAACCGGTGGACTCTAGTGCAGGCAGCATAGAGTCAATCGAGCAGTGTGCCACCACGGGCAGATGCAAAGATGGCCCAAAGCGGATAGATGGCTTCCGGACATGGACAACACGGCTGGATCACAATGGCAAAAGCAGGAATGGATTCAAGGTCCAGACGTTTTCTCATATCCGGGAAGTATGTGGGAAAAAAGGGAAATGCCTCCACATATCACCATTTTTATAGACTTTTTGAATTTTTGAGTATGCCCTTTTAGTGGGGTACTCTCACATATCTGGAGAGACATTTACACAATATTACACATGGTGTTTATGCTGTTCTTTATTAGCGCTACAATTCACCTACTTTATACATTTATGTTTGTCACATTGTTTGTAGCAGCTCTTTTTTGAATTTTCAAGGTTTAGCGCATTAACAATTCTTATCACTATATCCAATAGCAGTCAGTAGGGATGAGCCGAACACCCCCCGGTTCGGTTCGCACCAGAACCTGCGAACGGACCGAAAATTTGCATGAATGTTAGAACCCCATTGACATCTATGAGACTTGAACATTCGAAATCAAAAGTGCTCATTTTAAAGGCTAATTTGCATGGTATTGTCCTAAAAAGGGTTTAGGGACCCGGGTCCTGCCCCAGGGGACATGTTTCAATGCAAAAAAAACTTTTAAAAATGGCTGTTTTTTCGGGAGCAGTGATTTGCTTAAAGTACAAAAAAAAGTGAAATATTCCTTTAAATATCGTACCTGGGGGACATCTATAGTAAGCCTGTAAAGTGGCACGTGTTTAATGTGCTTAGAACAGTACCTGCACAAAATGTAATTTTTAAAGGAAAAAAAGTCATTTAAAACTGCTTGAGGCTTTAATGTAATGTCGGGTCCTGACAATATGGATGAAAATCAGTGAGACAAACGGCATGGGTACCCCTAAGTCTATTACCAGGCCCTTAGGGTCTTGTATGGATATTAAGGGGAACCCTGCACCCAAATTAAAAAAGGAAAGGTGTGGGGCCCCAGGCCCTATATACTTTGAACAGCAGTATACAGGCGTGCAAACAAGACAGGGACTGTAGGTTTGTTGTTAAGTAGAATCTGTTGGTAATTTTGAACTGGTACATTTTTAATGTGTTTAGCTCCAGCCAAAAAATCTATTTTAAGCTTTTTGGAAAACCTAGGGAAGGGTTATCACCCCTGTGACATTTGTTTTGCTGTCTGTGCTCCTCTTCAGAAGATTTCACCAATGACAAATGTTTTTTGAAAATTTGGGTCTTTTTGTGAAACAAGGATTGGTGATAAAGCATCAGTGGAAAGGAGAAAAGTTTTTCCCATATTAACTCTTACAGGAGAGAATTTCCCTTCCTAGGGGTAGATTTCATCTCACTTCCTGTTGTCTCCTTCCGTTTGCAAGTAGGAGTCGTTTGTAAATTGGATGTTTGAAAGTAGGGGCCTGCCCTATATACTCAGCAGAAATTTGGGCCTTAGGTGTTGTTGTGGCCACAACACTATAAGCCCTCACAGGGCCCTGCTGTGAAATATTAGATCAAAAATTGTAATGACATGCCCCTGTTTAACAGGGGCAGAAAAATTGGGCCTTTGGTGGTGGTGGTGGTGCTGGTGCCACAACACTGTAAGTCCTCACAGATACTCTTGATACTCTTGGTGGGCACAGAAACGGGCCCTGCTGTGAAATATTAGATCAAGAATTCTAATTACATGTCCCTGTTGAACAGGGGCTGAAAAATTGGGCCTTAGGCACTGGTGCTGGTGCCACAACACTGGAACCCCTCACAGATACTCTAGTTGGAGCGCAGGAACTAGGCCTGCTGCAAAGAATTGCATCAAAAATTGTAATTACATGCCCCTGTTAAACAGGGGCTGAAAAATTGGGCCTTAGGCACTGGTGGCGGGACTGACGGCACCCAGAACCAAAAATGTTCTTACAAGCTATCATCATGATCATTGAGGAGGAAGAGGATAATTATTCAGTATAACAGGATAGTCACTCAGCATAGGCAGTCTTTGAAGGGATCTGACATTTCAAAAAAATGTATTCGGTTACATCAGCATCAGGTGCTTGGTAGCTGGTGGTGATCCAAGACTGATTCATTTTTATGAAGGTCAGTCGATCGACTGAGTCGGTGGACAGACGCACCCTGTGATCGGTTACAAAGCCTCCAGCAGCACTGAATGTGCGTTCCGAAAGAACATTGGATGCAGGACAGGCCAGTAGCTCAATTGCATACTGTGCAAGCTCTGGCCAGTGATCCATCTTCAAGACCCAGTACCTCAGAGGATTTTCGGTGGGAAAGGTGTCCAAGTCAAATCTTGCCCCTAGGTATTCCTGCACCATGTAAAACAGACGCTGGCGATGGTTGCTGGAACCGATCATACCTTGGGGCTGCGGACTGAAAAATTGTCTGAACGCATCGGTCAGATCACCACCTTCTCCACGGCTCCTTCTTTGACTGACCGAAGCTTCAGCAACACGTTGTCCAGAAACAGGAGTTTGTAACCTCCCAGTCTCTGGGAAAGCGTTGCACAGACCTTTCTGCAAGGCCTCCCGAAGACATTTCATCCTCTGCTCCCTCTGCGATGGCAAGATAAGGTCCGCAACCTTACCCTTGTAACGTGGATCAAGGAGGGTTGCCAGCCAGTATTGTTCCTTCTCCTTGATACCACGAATATGAGGATCCTTCTGCAGGCTTTGCAGGATCAGGTAGGCCATGCAGCATAGGTTTGCTGAGGCATTCCGTCCAGAGTCCTCTGGGTCACTAAGGACGATATGATCCGCAGCCACCTCCTCCCAACCAAGTACAAGTCCATGTGTTTCTTGGGATTGTAAATGATCCCTTAAAGACTGCTGCTGATGCTGAGTGCCAGGCTCCACCTCCATACTGACACAATCCTCCTCCTCCTCTTCCTGTGTGATCGGCGGGCACGCAGGAACACTGTCTGGATAAAGGGGGCCTTGAGGGCTAAGGAAGTCCTCCTCTTCCTGCCTCTGTTCTGCCTCAAGTGCCCTGTCCATTATTCCACACAGCATGTGCTCCAACAGGTGGACAAGGGGGATGGTGGTGGACAGTGTCACTGATGCATGCACTTTCACTGCTCACCATCCTTGTGGCCTCCTCAAATGGTGACAGGACAGTGCATGCATCCCTGATCATGGCCCACTGGCGTGGGGAAAAAAACAAGCTCCCCTGACCCTGTCCTGGTGCCATAGTCACACAGGTACTCATTGATGGCCCTCTGCTGCGTATGCAGCCACTGCAGCATGGCCAACGTTGAGTTCCACCTGGTGGGCATGTCACAGATTAGGCGGTTCTTGGGCAGGTTAAATTTCTTTTGGAGGTCTGCCAGCTGAGCACTGGCATTATATGACCGGCGGAAATGCACACAGACTTTCCTGGCCTGCCTCAGGACATCCTGTAAGCCTGGGAACCTGCCCAAGAACCTCTGAACTACCAAGTTAAGGATGCGAGCCAAACAGTGCACATGGGTCAATTGTCCCTGTCGGAGGGCTGAGAGGAGGTTGGTGCCATTGTTGCAAACCACCATTTCTGCCTTAAGTTGGCGTGGCGTCAACCACCTCTGAACTTGCCCCTGCAGAGCTGACAGAACCGCTGCACGAGTGTGGCTCCTGTCCCCCAAGCACACCAGCTCAAGCACAGCATGGCGTCTTTTGGCCTGGTTCTGAGGACAAAGCACAGGAAGAGGCCATGTAGGAAGAAGATGAGGAGGGGGTGGAGGAGAGAGGTGTGTCAGAATCATTAGTAGTGGCATTTTGGAGGCGTGGTGGCGGAACAACCTCCAACACTACTGCACCTTGTCCTGCATCCTTTCCAGCTGCCAGCAGAGTCACACAAAACTTAGGTAATGTCCCTGTTCATGCCTGCTGGACCATGAGTCAGCGGTAATATGCACCTTACCGCTGACTGCCCTGTCCAGCGAGGTATGGACATTGCCTTCCACATGACAGTAGAGAGCCGTAATCACCTTCCATGAGAAAAAGTGGCATTTGGTTACCTGCCACTAAGGAACCGCACATTCCACAAACTTACAGAAGGGGGAAGAGTCTACCAACTGAAAAGGTAGCAGTTGAAGTGCTAGCAATTTTGCCAAGCTAGCATTCAAACACTGGGCATGTGGATGGCTGGGAGCAAACTTCTTTCGGCGGTGCAGCAGCTGGGGCAGGGAAATTTGCCTGGCACAATCTGACGTCGGTGTACCGAAAGCAGATTGCCCACAAGTACTTGGCTGTGACACATCTAATTCTACACCTTCATTCCTCTCAGTGTAGGTCTCAGAGAGGACTGAAGGTATAGTGGGGTTGGAGATCTCAGCTGATGTGGAGCAAGGAGAGGTCCTCTTTGTTCTTTGGTGTGGGTCTTTTAGATACGCTTGCCAACGAACTGCATGGCAGGTCAACATATGTCTAGTCAAGCATGTGGTGCCCAAGCGGGTGATGTTTTGGCCATGCGAGATACGCTTGAGAGATATGTTGCAAATAGCAGCGGTACGATCTGATGCACTCATCTCAAGAAAGGCCCACACCAAAGAACTTTTGGAATAACGCGCAGAGACAGCAGCGCCCTGCACATGCAGAGATTCAGAGATGCACATGCAGAGATTTGTGGTGTGATGCAGTCAGTGTGCTGCCCTTAGGCTGGCCCCTGGAGGGCATCCTGCCTCATTGGTGATGTGCCTCCTCCTCCTCTTTATGAGTGACCTCATCATCCCATCCCTCCTCATCACTGGAGCAAACCTGACAACATGCTGCAGCAGGGGGAGCATGACTGCCAGATTGCTATCCTTCTTGGGAACCCCCTCTGTCCGTGCTCACGTTACTGCCTTCATCTAGCTCAGTATCATCATCAGAGCCTTCTAAACGCTGGGGATCCTCCTGGAGCATATAACCAACACTGTGGTCAAACAGTTCGAGGGACTCCTCAGGAGGACATGGTGGGGCTAGGAAAGGAGTCACTGATACCAATGAGCCGAGGGAAGAGGCCGCGTTGGCAGCTGCTTTACCAGACAAAGTACCCTGAGCATGGGTGAGAGAGGATGAGGAAGATGAGGACAGCTTGGTCATCCACTCGACCAAGTCATCCGCATGTTGCGGCTTAACATGGCCAGCTGCCAAAAAAAGGCCAAGCATGTCCCACGGCCACATGCTGATGAGGATGCACCGTTTCCATGACCAGCACTGTTGCCTCTAGACACAGAGCCTGCTAGCCCTCTTTTATTGTCTTGTGACTGTCTGCCTCTTCTTGTTGGCCTTCCAGACATACTAATGGCCTGCAGTGAAATGAAGCTGCACTAAGCTGGGATATATAGATAGATAGATAGATAGATAGATAGATAGATAGATAGATAGATAGATAGATAGATAGATAGATAGATAGATAGATAGATAGATAGATAGATAGATAGATAGATAGATAGATAGATAGATAGATAGAAAAGATATCTATCTATCTATCTATCTATCTATCTATCTATCTATCTATCTATCTATCTATCTATCTATCTATCTATCTATCTATCTATCTATCTATCTATCTATCTATCTATCTATCTATCTATCTATCTATCTGTCTATCTATCTATAGATCTATATATATAGATCTATATATACATAGATATAGATATCTATCTATCTATCTATCTATCTATATATATATATATATCTATATATATATAGATATATATATATATGTCCTGATACTGCAGCTAGCAAAATCAACTGCCTGCCTGTAGTATGAGAACAACACCAATCTTCTACAGGTAGCTTTAGATGAACACTGTGCAGAGGTCGCACTACACTAACTTGTAGTTTTAGCTGAACACTGTGCACTACACTAACTTGTAGCTTTAGCTGAACACTGTGCAGAGGTCGCGCTACACTAACTTGTAGCTTTAGCTGAACACTGTGCAGAGGACGCACTACACCAACGTTAAAATAATGTAGCTGCCTGCGTTAGTGATAGGATCAGGAAAACACCACCAACCTTCTACAGATAGCTTTAGCTGAACACTGTGCAGAGGTCGCACTAGACTAACGTGTAAATAATGTAGCTGCCTGCAGTAGTGATAGGATCAGGAAAACACCACCGACCTTCTACAGGTAGCTTTAGCTGAACACTGTGCAGAAGACGCACTACACTAACGTGTAAATAATGTAGCTGCCTGCGGTAGTGATAGGATCAGGAAAACACCACCAACCTTCTACAGGTAGCTTTAGCTGAACACTGTGCAGAGGTCGCACTACACTAACGTGTAAATAATGTAGCTGCCTGCGGTAGTGATAGGATCAGGAAAACACCACCAACCTTCTACAGGTAGCTTTAGCTGAACACTGTGCAGAGGTCGCACTACACTAACGTGTAAATAATGTAGCTGCCTGCGGTAGTGATAGGATCAGGAAAACACCACCAACCTGCTACAGATAGCTTTAGCTGAACACTGTGCAGAAGACACACTACACTAACGTTAAAATAATGTAGCTGCCTGCGGTAGTGATAGGATCAGGAAAACACCACCAACCTTCTACAGGTAGCTTTAGCTGAACACTGTACAGAGATCGCACTACACTAACTTGTAGCTTTAGCTGAACACTGTTCAGAGGACGCACTACACTAACTTGTAGCTTTAGCTGAACACTGTAAGGAGGACGCACTACACTAACTTGTAGCTTTAGCTGAACACTGTGCACTACACTAACTTATAGCTTTAGCTAAATACTGTTTAGAGGATGCATTACACTAACTTGTAGCTTTAGCTAACTACTGTGAGGAGGACGCACTACACTAACTTGTAACTTTAGTTGAACACTGTGAGGAGGACACACTACACTAACTTGTAGCTTTAGCTGAACACTGTGAGGAGGACGCACTACACTAACTTGTAGCTTTAGCTGAACACTGTGAGGAGGACACACTACACTAACTTGTAGCTTTAGCTGAACACTGTGCACTACACTAACTTGTAGCTTTAGATGAACACTGATCACAGGATGCACTACACTAACTTGTAGCTTTAGCTGAACACTGTGCAGAGGTCGCACTACACTAACTTGTAGCTTTAGCTGAACACTGTGCACTACACTAACTTGTAGCTTTAGCTGAACACTGTGCAGAGGTCGCACTACACAAACTTGTAGCTTTAGCTGAACACTGTTCAGAGGACGCACTACACTAACTTTTAGCTTTATCTGAACAGTGTGAGGAGGACACACTACACTAACTTGTAACTTTAGCTTAACACTGTGCACTACACTAGCTTGTAGCTTTAGCTGAACACTGTGAGGACGACGCACTACACTAATTTGTAGCTTTAGCTGAACACTGTGAGGAGGACGCACTACACTAACTTGTAGCTTTAGCTGAACACTGTTCACTACACTAACTTGTAGCTTTAGCTGAACCTGTGAGGAGGACGCACTACACTAACTTGTAGATTTAGCTGAACACTGTGAGGAGGACGCACTACACTAACTTGTAGCTTTAGCTGAACACTGTGCACTACACTAACTTGTAGCTTTAGCTGAACACTGTTCAGTGGATGCACTACACTAACTTGTAGCTTTAGCTAAACACTGTGCAGAGGTCGCACTACACTAACTTGTAGCTTTATCTGAACAGTGTGAGGAGGACACACTACACTAACTTGTAACTTTAGCTGAACACTGTGCACTACACTAACTTGTAGCTTTAGTTGAACACTGTGAGGAGGACGCACTACACTAATTTGTAGCTTTAGCTGAACATTGTGAGGAGGACGCACTACACTAACTTGTAGCTTTAGCTGAACACTGTGCACTACACTAACTTGTAGCTTTAGCTTAACACTGTTTAGTGGACGCACTGCACTAACATGTAGCTTTAGCTGAACACTGTGCAGAGGTCGCACTACACTAACTTGTAGCTTTAGCTGAACACTGTTCAGAGGACGCACTACACTAACTTGTAGCTTTATCTGAACAGTGTGAGGAGGACACACTACACTAACTTGTAACATTAGCTGAACACTGTGCACTACACTAGCTTGTAGCTTTAGCTGAACACTGAGAGGAGGATGCACTACACTAATTTGTAGCTTTAGCTGTACACGGTGAGGAGGACACACTACACTAACTTGTAGCTTTAGCTGAACACTGTGCACTACACTAACTTGTAGCTTTAGCTGAACACTGTGCAGAGGTCGCACTACACTAACTTGTAGCTTTAGCTGAACACTGTAAGGAGGACACACTACACTAACTTGTAGCTTTAGCTGAACACTGTGCACTACACTAACTTGTAGCTTTAGCTGAATACTGTGCAGAGGTCGCACTACACTAACTTGTAGCTTTAGCTGAACACTGTGAGGAGGATGCACTACTCTAACTTATAGCTTTAGCTGAACACTGTGCACTACACTAACTTGTAGCTTTAGCTGAACACTGTTCAGAGGACGCACTACACTAGCTTGTAGCTTTAGCTGAACACTGTGCAGAGGTCACACTACACTATCTTGTAGCTTTAGCTGAACACTGTGAGGAGGACGCACTACACTAACTTGTAGCTTTAGCTGAACACTGTTCAGAGGACGCACTACAGTAACTTGTAGCTTTAGCTGAACACTGTGCACTACACTAACTTGTAGCTTTAGCTATACACTGTTCAGTGGATGCATTACACTAACTTGCAGCTTTAGCTGAACACTGTGCAGAGGTCGCACTACACTAACTTTTAGCTTTATCTGAACAGTGTGAGGAGGACACACTACACTAACTTGTAACTTTAGCTGAACACTGTGCACTACACTAACTTGTAGCTTTAGATGAACACTGTTCAGAGGATGCACTACACTAACTTGTAGCTTTAGCTGAACACTGTGCAGAGGTCGCACTACACTAACTTGTAGCTTTAGCTGAACACTGTGAGGAGGACGCACTACACTAACTTGTAGCTTTAGCTGAACACTGTGAGGAGGACACACTACACTAACTTGTAGATTTAGCTGAACACTGTGAGGAGGACGCACTACACTAACTTGTAGCTTTGGCTGAACACTGTGCACTACACTAACTTGTAGCTTTAGATGAACACTGTTCAGAGGATGCACTACACTAACTTGTAGCTTTAGCTGAACACTGTGCAGAGGTCGCACTACACTAACTTGTAGCTTTAGCTGAACACTGTGAGGAGGACGCACTACACTAACTTGTAGCTTTAGCTGAACACTGTGCACTACACTAACTTGTAGCTTTAGCTGAACACTGTTCAGAGGAAACACTACACTAGCTTGTAGCTTTAGCTGAACACTGTGCAGAGGTCGCACTAAACTAACTTGTAGCTTTAGCTGAACCTGTGAGGAGGACGCTCTACACTAACTTGTAGATTTAGCTGAACACTGTGAGGAGGACGCACTACGCACTACGCTAACTTGTAGCTTTAGCTGAACACTGTGCACTACACTAACTTGTAGCTTTAGCTGAACACTGTTCAGTGGATGCACTACACTAACTTGTAGCTTTAGCTGAACACTGTGCAGAGGTCGCACTACACTAACTTGTAGCTTTATCTGAACAGTGTGAGGAGGACACACTACACTAATTTGTAACTTTAGCTGAACACTGTGCACTACACTAACTTGTAGCTTTAGCTGAACACTGTTCAGTGGATGCACTACACTAACTTGTAGCTTTAGCTGAACACTGTGCAGAGGTCGCACTACACTAACTTGTAGCTTTATCTGAACAGTGTGAGGAGGACGCACTACACTAATTTGTAGCTTTATCTGAACACTGTGAGGAGGACGCACTACACTAACTTGTAGCTTTAGCTGAACACTGTGCAGAGGTCGCACTACACTAACTTTTAGCTTTAGCTGAACACTGTGCACTACACTAACTTGTAGCTTTAGCTGAAAACTGTTTAGTGGACGCACTGCACTAACTTGTAGCTTTAGCTGAACACTGTGCAGAGTTCGCACTACACTAACTTGTAGCTTTAGCTGAACACTGTGCAGAGGTCGCACCACACTAACTTGTAGCTTTAGCTGAACACTGTGCACTACACTAACTTGTAGCTTTAGCTGAACACTGTTTAGTGGACGCACTGCACTAACTTGTAGCTTTAGCTGAACACTGTGCAGAGGTCGCACTACACTAACTTGTAGCTTTAGCTGAACACTGTTCAGAGGACGCACTACACTAACTTGTAGCTTTATCTGAACAGTGTGAGGAGGACACACTACACTAACTTGTAACTTTAGCTGTACACTGTGCACTACACTAGCTTGTAGCTTTAGCTGAACACTGTGAGGAGGACACATTACACTAATTTGTAGCTTTAGCTGAACATGGTGAGGAGGACACACTACACAAACTTGTAGCTTTAGCTGAACACTGTGCAGAGGTCGCACCACACTAACTTGTAGCTTTAGCTGAACACTGTGAGGAGGACGCACTACTCTAACTTGTAGCTTTAGCTGAACACTGTGCACTACACTAACTTGTAGCTTTAGCTGAACACTGTTCAGAGGACGTACTACACTAGCTTGTAGCTTTAGCTGAACACTGTGCAGAGGTCGCACTACTCTATCTTGTAGCTTTTGCTGAACACTATGAGGAGGACGCACTACACTAACTTGTAGCTTTAGCTGAACACTGTGAGGAGGACGCACTACACTAACTTGTAGCTTTAGCTGAACACTGTGCACTACACTAACTTGTAGCTTTAGCTATACACTGTTCAGTGGATGCACTACACTAACTTACAGCTTTAGCTGAACACTGTGCAGAGGTCGCACTACACTAACTTTTAGCTTTATCTGAACAGTGTGAGGAGGACACACTACACTAACTTGTAACTTTAGCTGAACACTGTGCACTACACTAACTTGTAGCTTTAGATGAACACTGTTCAGAGGATGCACTACACTAACTTGTAGCTTTAGCTGAACACTGTGCAGAGGTCGCACTACACTAACTTGTAGCTTTAGCTGAACACTGTGAGTAGGACGCACTACACTAACTTGTAGCTTTAGCTGAACACTGTGAGGAGGACACACTACACTAACTTGTAGCTTTAGCTGAACACTGTGAGGAGGACGCACTACACTAACTTGTAGCTTTAGCTGAACACTGTGCACTACACTAACTTGTAGCTTTAGCTGAACACTGTGCACTACACTAACTTGTAGCTTTAGCTGAACACTGTGCAGAGGTCGCACTACACTAACTTGTAGCTTTATCTGAACAGTGTGAGGAGGACACACTACACTAACTTGTAACTTTAGCTGAACACTGTGCACTACACTAACTTTTAGCTGAACACTGTGCAGAGGTCGCACTACACTAACTTGTAGCTTTAGCTTAACACTGTAAGGAGGACGCACTACACTAACTTGTAGCTTTAGCTGAACACTGTGAGGAGGACACACTACACTAACTTTTAGCTTTAGCTGAACACTGTGCACTACACTAACTTGTAGCTTTAGCTGAACACTGTGCAGAGGTCGCACTACACTAACTTGTAGCTTTAGCTGAACACTGTGAGGAGTACACACTACACTAACTTGTAGCTTTAGCTGAACACTGTGCACTACACTAACTTGTAGCTTTAGCTGAACACTGTGAGGAGGACGCACTACTCTAACTTGTAGCTATAGCTGAACACTGTGCACTACACTAACTTGTAGCTTTAGCTGAACACTGTTCAGAGGATGCACTACACTAGCTTGTAGCTTTAGCTGAACACTGTGCAGAGGTCGCACTAGACTATCTTGTAGCTTTAGCTGAACACTGTGAGGAGGACGCACTACACTAACTTGTAGCTTTAGCTAAACACTGTGAGGAGGACGCACTACACTAACTTGTAGCTTTAGCTGAACACTGTGCACTACACTAACTTGTAGCTTTAGCTATACACTGTTCAGTGGATGCACTACACTAACTTGCAGCTTTAGCTGAACACTGTGCAGAGGTCGCACTACACTAACTTTTAGCTTTATCTGAACAGTGTGAGGAGGACACACTACACTAACTTGTAACTTTAGCTGAACACTGTGCACTACACTAACTTGTAGCTTTAGATGAACACTGTTCAAAGGATGCACTACACTAACTTGTAGCTTTAGCTGAACACTGTGCAGAGGTCGAACTACACTAACATGTAGCTTTAGCTGAACACTGTGAGGAGGACGCACTACACTAACTTGTAGCTTTAGCTGAACACTGTGAGGAGGACACACTACACTAACTTGTAGCTTTAGCTGAACACCGTGAGGAGGACGCACTACACTAACTTGTAGCTTTAGCTGAACACTGTGCACTACACTAACTTGTAGCTTTAGCTGAATACTGTTCAGAGGATGCACTACACTAACTTGTAGCTTTAGCTGAACACTGTGCAGAGGTCGCACTACACTAACTTGTAGCTTTAGCTGAACACTGTGAGGAGGACGCACTACACTAACTTGTAGCTTTAGCTGAACACTGTGCACTACACTAACTTGTAGCTTTAGCTGAACACTGTTCAGTGGGCGCACTACACTAACTTGTAGCTTTAGCTGAACACTGTGCAGAGGTCACACTACACTAACTTGTAGCTTTAGCTGAACACTGTTCAGAGGACACACTACACTAACTTGTAGCTTTATCTGAACAGTGTGAGGAGGACACACTACACTAACTTGTAACTTTAGCTGAATACTGTGCACTACACTAGCTTGTAGCTTTAGCTGAACACTGTGAGGAGGACGCACTACACTAATTTGTAGCTTTAGCTGAACACTGTGAGGAGGACACACTACACTAACTTGTAGCTTTAGCTGAACACTGTGCACTACACTAACTTGTAGCTTTAGCTGAACACTGTGCAGAGGTCGCACTACACTAACTTGTAGCTTTAGCTGAACACTGAGAGGAGGACGCACTACACTAACTTGTAGCTTTAGCTGAACACTGTGCACTACACTAACTTGTAGCTTTAGCTGAATACTGTGCAGAGGTCGCACTACACTAACTTGTAGCTTTAGCTGAACACTGTGAGAAGGATGCACTACACTAGCTTGTAGCTTTAGCTGAACACTGTGCACTACACCAACTTGTAGCTTTAGCTGAACACTGTTCAGAGGACACACTACACTAGCTTGTAGCTTTAGCTGAACACTGTGCAGGGGTCGCACTACACTAACTTGTAGATTTAGCTGAACACTGTGAGGAGGACGCACTACACTAACTTGTAGCTTTAGCTGAACACTGTGCACTACTCTGACTTGTAGCTTTAGCTGGACACTGTTCAGTGGATGCACTACACTAACTTGTAGCTTTAGCTGAACAATGTGCAGAGGTCGCACTACACTAACTTGTAGCTTTAGCTGAACACTGTGAGGAGGACGCACTACACTAACTTTTAGCTTTAGCTGAACACTGTGCACTACACTAACTTGTAGCTTTAGCTGAACACTGTGCAGAGGTCGCACTACACTAACTTGTAGCTTTAGCTGAACACTGTGAGGAGTACACACTACACTAACTTATAGCTTTAGCTGAACACTGTGCACTACACTAACTTGTAGCTTTAGCTGAACACTGTGAGGAGGACGCACTACTCTAACTTGTAGCTATAGCTGAACACTGTGCACTACACTAACTTGTAGCTTTAGCTGAACACTGTTCAGAGGATGCACTACACTAGCTTGTAGCTTTAGCTGAACACTGTGCAGAGGTCGCACTAGACTATCTTGTAGCTTTAGCTGAACACTGTGAGGAGGACGCACTACACTAACTTGTAGCTTTAGCTAAACACTGTGAGGAGGACGCACTACACTAACTTGTAGCTTTAGCTGAACACTGTGCACTACACTAACTTGTAGCTTTAGCTATACACTGTTCAGTGGATGCACTACACTAACTTGCAGCTTTAGCTGAACACTGTGCAGAGGTCGCACTACACTAACTTTTAGCTTTATCTGAACAGTGTGAGGAGGACACACTACACTAACTTGTAACTTTAGCTGAACACTGTGCACTACACTAACTTGTAGCTTTAGATGAACACTGTTCAAAGGATGCACTACACTAACTTGTAGCTTTAGCTGAACACTGTGCAGAGGTCGCACTACACTAACATGTAGCTTTAGCTGAACACTGTGAGGAGGACGCACTACACTAACTTGTAGCTTTAGCTGAACACTGTGAGGAGGACGCACTACACTAACTTGTAGCTTTAGCTGAACACTGTGCACTACACTAACTTGTAGCTTTAGCTGAATACTGTTCAGAGGATGCACTACACTAACTTGTAGCTTTAGCTGAACACTGTGCAGAGGTCGCACTACACTAACTTGTAGCTTTAGCTGAACACTGTGAGGAGGACGCACTACACTAACTTGTAGCTTTAGCTGAAAACTGTGCACTACACTAACTTGTAGCTTTAGCTGAACACTGTTCAGTGGGCGCACTACACTAACTTGTAGCTTTAGCTGAACACTGTGCAGAGGTCGCACTTCACTAACTTGTAGCTTTAGCTGAACACTGTGAGGAGGACGCACTACTCTAACTTGTAGCTTTATCTGAACACTGTGCACTACACTAACTTGTAGCTTTAGCTGAACACTGTTCAGAGGATGCACTACACTAGCTTGTAGCTTTAGCTGAACACTGTGCAGAGGTCACACTACACTATCTTGTAGCTTTAGCTGAACACTGTGCACTACACTAACTTGTAGCTTTAGCTGAACACTGTTCAGAGGATGCACTACACTAGCTTGTAGCTTTAGCTGAACACTGTGCAGAGGTCACACTACACTATCTTGTAGCTTTAGCTGAACACTGTGAGGAGGACGCACTACACTAACTTGTAGCTTTAGCTGAACACTGTGAGGAGGACGTACTACACTAACTTGTAGCTTTAGCTGAACACTGTGCACTACACTAACTTGTAGCTTTAGCTATACACTGTTCAGTGGATGCACTACACTAACTTGCAGCTTTAGCTGAACACTGTGCAGAGGTCGCACTACACTAACTTTTAGCTTTATCTGAACAGTGTGAGGAGGACACACTACACTAACTTGTAACTTTAGCTGAACACTGTGCACTACACTAACTTGTAGCTTTAGATGAACACTGTTCAGAGGATGCACTACACTAACTTGTAGCTTTAGCTGAACACTGTGCAGAGGTCGCACTACACTAACATGTAGCTTTAGCTGAACACTGTGAGGAGGACGCACTACACTAACTTGTAGCTTTAGCTGAACACTGTGAGGAGGACACACTACACTAACTTGTAGCTTTAGCTGAACACCGTGAGGAGGACGCACTACACTAACTTGTAGCTTTAGCTGAACACTGTGCACTACACTAACTTGTAGCTTTAGCTGAATACTGTTCAGAGGATGCACTACACTAACTTGTAGCTTTAGCTGAACACTGTGCAGAGGTCGCACTACACTAACTTGTAGCTTTAGCTGAACACTGTGAGGAGGACGCACTACACTAACTTGTAGCTTTAGCTGAACACTGTGCACTACACTAACTTGTAGCTTTAGCTGAATACTGTGCAGAGGTCGCACTACACTAACTTGTAGCTTTAGCTGAACACTGTGAGGAGGACGCACTACTCTAACTTGTAGCTTTAGTTGAACACTGTGTACTACACTAACTTGTAGCTTTAGCTGAACACTGTTCAGAGGATGCACTACACTATCCTGTAGCTTTAGCTGAACACTGTGAGGAGGACGCACTACACTAACTTGTAGCTTTAGCTGAACACTGTGAGGAGGACGCACTACACTAACTTGTAGCTTTAGCTGAACACTGTGCACTACACTAACTTGTAGCTTTAGCTATACACTGTTCAGTGGATGCACTACACTAACTTGCAGCTTTAGCTGAACACTGTGCAGAGGTCACACTACACTATCTTGTAGCTTTAGCTGAACACTGTGAGGAGGACGCACTACACTAACTTGTAGCTTTAGCTGAACACTGTGAGGAGGACGTACTACACTAACTTGTAGCTTTAGCTGAACACTGTGCACTACACTAACTTGTAGCTTTAGCTATACACTGTTCAGTGGATGCACTACACTAACTTGCAGCTTTAGCTGAACACTGTGCAGAGGTCGCACTACACTAACTTTTAGCTTTATCTGAACAGTGTGAGGAGGACACACTACACTAACTTGTAACTTTAGCTGAACACTGTGCACTACACTAACTTGTAGCTTTAGATGAACACTGTTCAGAGGATGCACTACACTAACTTGTAGCTTTAGCTGAACACTGTGCAGAGGTCGCACTACACTAACATGTAGCTTTAGCTGAACACTGTGAGGAGGACGCACTACACTAACTTGTAGCTTTAGCTGAACACTGTGAGGAGGACACACTACACTAACTTGTAGCTTTAGCTGAACACCGTGAGGAGGACGCACTACACTAACTTGTAGCTTTAGCTGAACACTGTGCACTACACTAACTTGTAGCTTTAGCTGAATACTGTTCAGAGGATGCACTACACTAACTTGTAGCTTTAGCTGAACACTGTGCAGAGGTCGCACTACACTAACTTGTAGCTTTAGCTGAACACTGTGAGGAGGACGCACTACACTAACTTGTAGCTTTAGCTGAACATTGTGCACTACGCTAACTTGTAGCTTTAGCTGAATACTGTGCAGAGGTCGCACTACACTAACTTGTAGCTTTAGCTGAACACTGTGAGGAGGACGCACTACTCTAACTTGTAGCTTTAGCTGAACACTGTGCACTACACTAACTTGTAGCTTTAGCTGAACACTGTTCAGAGGATGCACTACACTATCTTGTAGCTTTAGCTGAACACTGTGAGGAGGACGCACTACACTAACTTGTAGCTTTAGCTGAACACTGTGAGGAGGACGCACTACACTAACTTGCAGCTTTAGCTGAACACTGTGCACTACACTAACTTGTAGCTTTAGCTATACACTGTTCAGTGGATGCACTACACTAACTTGCAGCTTTAGCTGAACACTGTGCAGAGGTCGCACTACACTAACTTTTAGCTTTATCTGAACAGTGTGAGGAGGACACACTACACTAACTTGTAACTTTAGCTGAACACTGTGCACTACACTAACTTGTAGCTTTAGATGAACACTGTTCAGAGGATGCACTACACTAACTTGTAGCTTTAGCTGAACACTGTGCAGAGGTCGCACTACACTAACATGTAGCTTTAGCTGAACACTGTGAGGAGGACACACTACACTAACTTGTAGCTTTAGATGAACACTGTTCAGAGGATGCACTACACTAACTTGTAGCTTTAGCTGAACACTGTGCAGAGGTCGCACTACACTAACATGTAGCTTTAGCTGAACACTGTGAGGAGGATGCACTACACTAACTTGTAGCTTTAGCTGAACACTGTGAGGAGGACACACTACACTAACTTGTAGCTTTAGCTGAACACCGTGAGGAGGACGCACTACACTAACTTGTAGCTTTAGCTGAACACTGTGCACTACACTAACTTGTAGCTTTAGATGAACACTGTTCAAAGGATGCACTACACTAACTTGTAGCTTTAGCTGAACACTGTGCAGAGGTCGCACTACACTAACATGTAGCTTTAGCTGAACACTGTGAGGAGGACGCACTACACTAACTTGTAGCTTTAGCTGAACACTGTGAGGAGGACACACTACACTAACTTGTAGCTTTAGCTGAACACCGTGAGGAGGACGCACTACACTAACTTGTAGCTTTAGCTGAACACTGTGCACTACACTAACTTGTAGCTTTAGCTGAACACTGTTCAGTGGGCGCACTACACTAACTTGTAGCTTTAGCTGAACACTGTGCAGAGGTCACACTACACTAACTTGTAGCTTTAGCTGAACACTGTTCAGAGGACACACTACACTAACTTGTAGCTTTATCTGAACAGTGTGAGGAGGACACACTACACTAACTTGTAACTTTAGCTGAATACTGTGCACTACACTAGCTTGTAGCTTTAGCTGAACACTGTTCAGAGGATGCACTACACTATCTTGTAGCTTTAGCTGAACACTGTGAGGGGGACGCACTACACTAACTTGTAGCTTTAGCTGAACACTGTGAGGAGGACACACTACACTAACTTGTAGCTTTAGCTGAACACTGTGCACTACACTAACTTGTAGCTTTAGCTGAACACTGAGAGGAGGTCGCACTACACTAACTTGTAGCTTTAGCTGAACACTGAGAGGAGGACGCACTACACTAACTTGTAGCTTTAGCTGAACACTGTGCACTACACTAACTTGTAGCTTTAGCTGAACACTGTGAGGAGGATGCACTACACTAGCTTGTAGCTTTAGCTGAACACTGTGCACTACACTAACTTGTAGCTTTAGCTGAACACTGTTCAGAGGACACACTACACTAGCTTGTAGCTTTAGCTGAACACTGTGCAGGGGTCGCACTACACTAACTTGTAGCTTTAGCTGAACCTGTGAGGAGGACGCACTACACTAACTTGTAGATTTAGCTGAACACTGTGAGGAGGACGCACTACACTAACTTGTAGCTTTAGCTGAACACTGTGCACTACACTGACTTGTAGCTTTAGCTGGACACTGTTCAGTGGATGCACTACACTAACTTGTAGCTTTAGCTGAACAATGTGCAGAGGTCGCACTACACTAACTTGTAGCTTTAGCTGAACACTGTGAGGAGGACGCACTACACTAACTTGTAGCTTTAGCTGAAAACTGTGAGGAGGACACACTGCACTAACTTTTAGCTTTAGCTGAACACTGTGCACTACACTAACTTGTAGCTGTAGCTGTAGCTGAACACTGTGAAGAGGTCGCACTACACTAACTTGTAGCTTTAGCTGAACACTGTGAGGAGGACGCACTACACTAACTTGTAGCTTTAGCTAAACACTGTGCACTACACTAACTTGTAGCTTTAGCTGAATACTGTGCAGAGGTCGCACTACACTAACTTGTAGCTTTAGCTGAACACTGTGCACTACACTAACTTGTAGCTTTAGCTGAACACTGTGCAGAGGTCGCACTACACTAACTTGTAGCTTTAGCTGAACCTGTGAGGAGGACGCACTACACCAACTTGTAGATTTAGCTGAACACTGTGAGGAGGATGCACTACACTAACTTGTAGCTTTAGCTGAACACTGTGCACTACACTAACTTGTAGCTTTAGCTGAACACTGTTCAGTGGATGCACTACACTAACTTGTAGCTTTAGCTGAACACTGTGCAGAGGTTGCACTACACTAACTTTTAGCTTTATCTGAACAGTGTGAGGAGGACACACTACACTAACTTGTAACTTTAGCTGAACACTGTGAGGAGGACGCACTACACTAACTTGTAGCTTTAGCTGAACACTGTGCACTACACTAACTTTTAGCTGAACACTGTGCAGAGGTCGCACTACACTAACTTGTAGCTTTAGCTTAACACTGTGAGGAGGACGCACTACACTAACTTGTAGCTTTAGCTGAACACTGTGAGGAGGACGCACTACACTAACTTGTAGCTTTAGCTGAAAACTGTGCACTACACTAACTTGTAGCTTTAGCTGAACACTGTTCAGTGGGCACACTACACTAACTTGTAGCTTTAGCTGAACACTGTGCAGAGGTCGCACTACACTAACTTGTAGCTTTAGCTGAACACTGTTCAGAGGATGCACTACACTAACTTGTAGCTTTATCTGAACAGTGTGAGGAGGACACACTACACTAACTTGTAACTTTAGCTGAACACTGTGCACTACACTAGCTTGTAGCTTTAGCTGAACACTGTGAGGAGGACGCACTACACTAATTTGTAGCTTTAGCTGAACACTGTGAGGAGGACACACTGCACTAACTTTTAGCTTTAGCTGAACACTGTGCACTACACTAACTTGTAGCTGTAGCTGTAGCTGAACACTGTGAAGAGGTCGCACTACACTAACTTGTAGCTTTAGCTGAACACTGTGCAGAGGACGCACTACACTAACTTGTAGCTTTAGCTAAACACTGTGCACTACACTAACTTGTAGCTTTAGCTGAATACTGTGCAGAGGTCGCACTACACTAACTTGTAGCTTTAGCTGAACACTGTGCACTACCTAACTTGTAGCTTTAGCTGAACACTGTTCAGAGGATGCACTACCCTAGCTTGTAGCTTTAGCTGAACACTGTGCAGAGGTCGCACTACACTAACTTGTAGCTTTAGCTGAACACTGTGAGGAGGACGCACTACACTAACATGTAGCTTTAGCTGAACACTGTGCACTACACTAACTTGTAGCTTTAGCTGAACACTGTTCAGAGGATGCACTACCCTAGCTTGTAGCTTTAGCTGAACACTGTGCAGAGGTCGCACTACACTAACTTGTAGCTTTAGCTGAACCTGTGAGGAGGACGCACTACACTAACTTGTAGATTTAGCTGAACACTGTGAGGAGGACGCACTACACTAACTTGTAGCTTTAGCTGAACACTGTGCACTACACTAACTTGTAGCTTTAGCTGAACACTGTTCAGTGAATGCACTACACTAACTTGTAGCTTTAGCTGAACACTGTGCAGAGGTCGCACTACACTAACTTTTAGCTTTATCTGAACAGTGTGAGGAGGACACACTACACTAACTTGTAACTTTAGCTGAACACTGTGCACTACACTAACTTGTAGCTTTAGCTGAACACTGTGAGGAGGACGCACTACACTAATTTGTAGCTTTAGCTGAACACTGTGAGGAGGACGCACTACACTAACTTGTAGCTTTAGCTGAACACTGTGCACTACAGTAACTTTTAGCTGAACACTGTGCAGAGGTCGCACTACACTAACTTGTAGCTTTAGCTTAACACTGTGAGGAGGACGCACTACACTAAATGTAGCTTTAGCTGAACACTGTGAGGAGGACGCACTACACTAACTTTTAGCTTTAGCTGAACACTGTGCACTACACTGACTTGTAGCTTTAGCTGAACACTGTGCAGAGGTCGCACTACACTAACTTGTAGCTTTAGCTGAACACTGTGAGGAGGACACACTACACTAACTTGTAGCTTTAGCTGAACACTGTGCACTACACTAACTTGTAGCTTTAGCTGAATACTGTGCAGAGGTCGCACTACACTAACTTGTAGCTTTAGCTGAACACTGTGAGGAGGACGCACTACTCTAACTTGTAGCTTTAGCTGAACACTGTGCACTACACTAACTTGTAGCTTTAGCTGAACACTGTTCAGAGGATGCACTACACTAGCTTGTAGCTTTAGCTGAACACTGTGCAGAGGTCGCACTACACTATCTTGTAGCTTTAGCTGAACACTGTGAGGAGGACGCACTACACTAACTTGTAGCTTTAGCTGAACACTGTGCACTACACTAACTTGTAGCTTTAGCTATACACTGTTCACTGGATGCACTACACTAACTTGCAGCTTTAGCTGAACACTGTGCAGAGGTCGCACTACACTAACTTTTAGCTTTATCTGAACAGTGTGAGGAGGACACACTACACTAACTTGTAACTTTAGCTGAACACTGTGCACTACACTAACTTGTAGCTTTAGATGAACACTGTTCAGAGGATGCACTACACTAACTTGTAGCTTTAGCTGAACACTGTGCAGAGGTCGCACTACACTAACATGTAGCTTTAGCTGAACACTGTGAGGAGGACGCACTACACTAACTTGTAGCTTTAGCTGAACACTGTGAGGAGGACACACTACACTAACTTGTAGCTTTAGCTGAACACCGTGAGGAGGACGCACTACACTAACTTGTAGCTTTAGCTGAACACTGTGCACTACACTAACTTGTAGCTTTAGCTGAATACTGTTCAGAGGATGCACTACACTAACTTGTAGCTTTAGCTGAACACTGTGCAGAGGTCGCACTACACTAACTTGTAGCTTTAGCTGAACACTGTGAGGAGGAAGCACTACACTAACTTGTAGCTTTAGCTGAACACTGTGCACTACACTAACTTGTAGCTTTAGCTGAACACTGTTCAGTGGGCGCACTACACTAACTTGTAGCTTTAGCTGAACACTGTGAGGAGGAAGCACTACACTAACTTGTAGCTTTAGCTGAACACTGTGCACTACACTAACTTGTAGCTTTAGCTGAACACTGTTCAGTGGGCGCACTACACTAACTTGTAGCTTTAGCTGAACACTGTGCAGAGGTCACACTACACTAACTTGTAGCTTTAGCTGAACACTGTTCAGAGGACACACTACACTAACTTGTAGCTTTATCTGAACAGTGTGAGGAGGACACACTACACTAACTTGTAACTTTAGCTGAATACTGTGCACTACACTAGCTTGTAGCTTTAGCTGAACACTGTGAGGAGGATGCACTACACTAATTCGTAGCTTTAGCTGAACACTGTGAGTAGGACACACTACACTAACTTGTAGCTTTAGCTGAACACTGTGCACTACACTAACTTGTAGCTTTAGCTGAACACTGTGCAGAGGTCGCACTACACTAACTTGTAGCTTTAGCTGAACACTGAGATTAGGACGCACTACACTAACTTGTAGCTTTAGCTGAACACTGTGCACTACACTAACTTGTAGCTTTAGCTGAATACTGTGCAGAGGTCGCACTACACTAACTTGTAGCTTTAGCTGAACACTGTGAGGAGGATGCACTACACTAGCTTGTAGCTTTAGCTGAACACTGTGCACTACACTAACGTGTAGCTTTAGCTGAACACTGTTCAGAGGACACACTACACTAGCTTGTAGCTTTAGCTGAACACTGTGCAGGGGTCGCACTACACTAACTTGTAGCTTTAGCTGAACCTGTGAGGAGGACGCACTACACTAACTTGTAGATTTAGCTGAACACTGTGAGGAGGACGCACTACACTAACTTGTAGCTTTAGCTGAACACTGTGCACTACACTGACTTGTAGCTTTAGCTGGACACTGTTCAGTGGATGCAGTACACTAACTTGTAGCTTTAGCTGAACAATGTGCAGAGGTCGCACTACACTAACTTGTAGATTTAGCTGAACACTGTGAGGAGGACGCACTACACTAACTTGTAGCTTTAGCTGAAAACTGTGCACTACACTAACTTGTAGCTTTAGCTGAACACTGTTCAGTGGGCGCACTACACTAACTTGTAGCTTTAGCTGAACACTGTGCAGAGGTCGCATTACACTAACTTGTAGCTTTAGCTGAACACTGTTCAGAGGACGCACTACACTAACTTGTAGCTTTATCTGAACAGTGTGAGGAGGACACACTACACTAACTTGTAACTTTAGCTGAACACTGTGCACTACACTAGCTTGTAGCTTTAGCTGAACACTGTGAGGAGGACGCACTACACTAATTTGTAGCTTTAGCTGAACACTGAGGAGGACACACTGCACTAACTTTTAGCTTTAGCTGAACACTGTGCACTACACTAACTTGTAGCTGTAGCTGTAGCTGAACACTGTGAAGAGGTCGCACTACACTAACTTGTAGCTTTAGCTGAACACTGTGAAGAGGACACACTACACTAACTTGTAGCTTTAGCTAAACACTGTGCACTACACTAACTTGTAGCTTTAGCTGAATACTGTGCAGAGGTCGCACTACACTAACATGTAGCTTTAGCTGAACACTGTGCACTACACTAACTTGTAGCTTTAGCTGAACACTGTTCAGAGGATGCACTACCCTAGCTTGTAGCTTTAGCTGAACACTGTGCAGAGGTCGCACTACACTAACTTGTAGCTTTAGCTGAACCTGTGAGGAGGACGCACTACACTAACTTGTAGATTTAGCTGAACACTGTGAGGAGGACGCACTACACTAACTTGTAGCTTTAGCTGAACACTGTGCACTACACTAACTTGTAGCTTTAGCTGAACACTGTTCAGTGAATGCACTACACTAACTTGTAGCTTTAGCTGAACACTGTGCAGAGGTCGCACTACACTAACTTTTAGCTTTATCTGAACAGTGTGAGGAGGACACACTACACTAACTTGTAACTTTAGCTGAACACTGTGCACTACACTAACTTGTAGCTTTAGCTGAACACTGTGAGGAGGACGCACTACACTAATTTGTAGCTTTAGCTGAACACTGTGAGGAGGACGCACTACACTAACTTGTAGCTTTAGCTGAACACTGTGCACTACAGTAACTTTTAGCTGAACACTGTGCAGAGGTCGCACTACACTAACTTGTAGCTTTAGCTTAACACTGTGAGGAGGACGCACTACACTAAATGTAGCTTTAGCTGAACACTGTGAGGAGGACGCACTACACTAACTTTTAGCTTTAGCTGAACACTGTGCACTACACTGACTTGTAGCTTTAGCTGAACACTGTGCAGAGGTCGCACTACACTAACTTGTAGCTTTAGCTGAACACTGTGAGGAGGACACACTACACTAACTTGTAGCTTTAGCTGAACACTGTGCACTACACTAACTTGTAGCTTTAGCTGAATACTGTGCAGAGGTCGCACTACACTAACTTGTAGCTTTAGCTGAACACTGTGAGGAGGACGCACTACTCTAACTTGTAGCTTTAGCTGAACACTGTGCACTACACTAACTTGTAGCTTTAGCTGAACACTGTTCAGAGGATGCACTACACTAGCTTGTAGCTTTAGCTGAACACTGTGCAGAGGTCGCACTACACTATCTTGTAGCTTTAGCTGAACACTGTGAGGAGGACGCACTACACTAACTTGTAGCTTTAGCTGAACACTGTGCACTACACTAACTTGTAGCTTTAGCTATACACTGTTCACTGGATGCACTACACTAACTTGCAGCTTTAGCTGAACACTGTGCAGAGGTCGCACTACACTAACTTTTAGCTTTATCTGAACAGTGTGAGGAGGACACACTACACTAACTTGTAACTTTAGCTGAACACTGTGCACTACACTAACTTGTAGCTTTAGATGAACACTGTTCAGAGGATGCACTACACTAACTTGTAGCTTTAGCTGAACACTGTGCAGAGGTCGCACTACACTAACATGTAGCTTTAGCTGAACACTGTGAGGAGGACGCACTACACTAACTTGTAGCTTTAGCTGAACACTGTGAGGAGGACACACTACACTAACTTGTAGCTTTAGCTGAACACCGTGAGGAGGACGCACTACACTAACTTGTAGCTTTAGCTGAACACTGTGCACTACACTAACTTGTAGCTTTAGCTGAATACTGTTCAGAGGATGCACTACACTAACTTGTAGCTTTAGCTGAACACTGTGCAGAGGTCGCACTACACTAACTTGTAGCTTTAGCTGAACACTGTGAGGAGGAAGCACTACACTAACTTGTAGCTTTAGCTGAACACTGTGCACTACACTAACTTGTAGCTTTAGCTGAACACTGTTCAGTGGGCGCACTACACTAACTTGTAGCTTTAGCTGAACACTGTGAGGAGGAAGCACTACACTAACTTGTAGCTTTAGCTGAACACTGTGCACTACACTAACTTGTAGCTTTAGCTGAACACTGTTCAGTGGGCGCACTACACTAACTTGTAGCTTTAGCTGAACACTGTGCAGAGGTCACACTACACTAACTTGTAGCTTTAGCTGAACACTGTTCAGAGGACACACTACACTAACTTGTAGCTTTATCTGAACAGTGTGAGGAGGACACACTACACTAACTTGTAACTTTAGCTGAATACTGTGCACTACACTAGCTTGTAGCTTTAGCTGAACACTGTGAGGAGGATGCACTACACTAATTCGTAGCTTTAGCTGAACACTGTGAGTAGGACACACTACACTAACTTGTAGCTTTAGCTGAACACTGTGCACTACACTAACTTGTAGCTTTAGCTGAACACTGTGCAGAGGTCGCACTACACTAACTTGTAGCTTTAGCTGAACACTGAGATTAGGACGCACTACACTAACTTGTAGCTTTAGCTGAACACTGTGCACTACACTAACTTGTAGCTTTAGCTGAATACTGTGCAGAGGTCGCACTACACTAACTTGTAGCTTTAGCTGAACACTGTGAGGAGGATGCACTACACTAGCTTGTAGCTTTAGCTGAACACTGTGCACTACACTAACGTGTAGCTTTAGCTGAACACTGTTCAGAGGACACACTACACTAGCTTGTAGCTTTAGCTGAACACTGTGCAGGGGTCGCACTACACTAACTTGTAGCTTTAGCTGAACCTGTGAGGAGGACGCACTACACTAACTTGTAGATTTAGCTGAACACTGTGAGGAGGACGCACTACACTAACTTGTAGCTTTAGCTGAACACTGTGCACTACACTGACTTGTAGCTTTAGCTGGACACTGTTCAGTGGATGCAGTACACTAACTTGTAGCTTTAGCTGAACAATGTGCAGAGGTCGCACTACACTAACTTGTAGATTTAGCTGAACACTGTGAGGAGGACGCACTACACTAACTTGTAGCTTTAGCTGAAAACTGTGCACTACACTAACTTGTAGCTTTAGCTGAACACTGTTCAGTGGGCGCACTACACTAACTTGTAGCTTTAGCTGAACACTGTGCAGAGGTCGCATTACACTAACTTGTAGCTTTAGCTGAACACTGTTCAGAGGACGCACTACACTAACTTGTAGCTTTATCTGAACAGTGTGAGGAGGACACACTACACTAACTTGTAACTTTAGCTGAACACTGTGCACTACACTAGCTTGTAGCTTTAGCTGAACACTGTGAGGAGGACGCACTACACTAATTTGTAGCTTTAGCTGAACACTGAGGAGGACACACTGCACTAACTTTTAGCTTTAGCTGAACACTGTGCACTACACTAACTTGTAGCTGTAGCTGTAGCTGAACACTGTGAAGAGGTCGCACTACACTAACTTGTAGCTTTAGCTGAACACTGTGAAGAGGACACACTACACTAACTTGTAGCTTTAGCTAAACACTGTGCACTACACTAACTTGTAGCTTTAGCTGAATACTGTGCAGAGGTCGCACTACACTAACTTGTAGCTTTAGCTGAACACTGTGCACTACACTAACTTGTAGCTTTAGCTGAACACTGTTCAGAGGATGCACTACCCTAGCTTGTAGCTTTAGCTGAACACTGTGCAGAGGTCGCACTACACTAACTTGTAGCTTTAGCTGAACCTGTGAGGAGGACGCACTACACTAACTTGTAGATTTAGCTGAACACTGTGAGGAGGATGCACTACACTAACTTGTAGCTTTAGCTGTACACTGTGCACTACACTAACTTGTAGCTTTAGCTGAACACTGTTCAGTGGATGCACTACACTAACTTGTAGCTTTAGCTGAACACTGTGCAGAGGTCGCACTACACTAACTTTTAGCTTTATCTGAACAGTGTGAGGAGGACAAACTACACTAACTTGTAACTTTAGCTGAACACTGTGAGGAGGACGCACTACACTAACTTGTAGCTTTAGCTGAACACTGTGCACTACACTAACTTTTAGCTGAACACTGTGCAGAGGTCGCACTCCACTAACTTGTAGATTTAGCTTAACACTGTGAGGAGGACGCACTACACTAACTTGTAGCTTTAGCTGAACACTGTGAGGAGGACGCACTACACTAACTTGTAGCTTTAGCTGAAAACTGTGCACTACACTAACTTGTAGCTTTAGCTGAACACTGTTCAGTGGGCGCACTACACTAACTTGTAGCTTTAGCTGAACACTGTGCAGAGGTCGCACTACACTAACTTGTAGCTTTAGCTGAACACTGTTCAGAGGACGCACTACACTAACTTGTAGCTTTATCTGAACAGTGTGAGGAGGACACACTACACTAACTTGTAACTTTAGCTGAACACTGTGCACTACACTAGCTTGTAGCTTTAGCTGAACACTGTGAGGAGGACGCACTACACTAATTTGTAGCTTTAGCTGAACACTGTGAGGAGGACACACTGCACTAACTTTTAGCTTTAGCTGAACACTGTGCACTACACTAACTTGTAGCTGAAGCTTTAGCTGAACACTGTGAAGAGGTCGCACTACACTAACTTGTAGCTTTAGCTGAACACTGTGAGGAGGACGCACTACACTAACTTGTAGCTTTAGCTAAACACTGTGCACTACACTAACGTGTAGCTTTAGCTGAATACTGTGCAGAGGTCGCACTACACTAACTTGTAGCTTTAGCTGAACACTGTGCACTACACTAACTTGTAGCTTTAGCTGAACACTGTTCAGAGGATGCACTACCCTAGCTTGTAGCTTTAGCTGAACACTGTGCAGAGGTCGCACTACATTAACTTGTAGCTTTAGCTGAACCTGTGAGGAGGACGCACTACACTAACTTGTAGATTTAGCTGAACACTGTGAGGAGGACGCACTACACTAACTTGTAGCTTTAGCTGAACACTGTGCACTACACTAACTTGTAGCTTTAGCTGAACACTGTTCAGTGGATGCACTACACTAACTTGTAGCTTTAGCTGAACACTGTGCAGAGGTCGCACTACACTAACTTTTAGCTTTATCTGAACAGTGTGAGGAGGACACACTACACTAACTTGTAACTTTAGCTGAACACTGTGAGGAGGACGCACTACACTAACTTGTAGCTTTAGCTGAACACTGTGCACTACACTAACTTGTAGCTTTAGCTGAATACTGTGCAGAGGTCGCACTACACTAGCTTGTAGCTTTAGCTGAACACTGTGCAGAGGTCGCACTACACTATCTTGTAGCTTTAGCTGAACACTGTGAGGAGGACGCACTACACTAACTTGTAGCTTTAGCTGAACACTGTGAGGAGGATGCACTACACTAACTTGTAGCTTTAGCTGAACACTGTGCACCACACTAACTTGTAGCTTTAGCTATACACTGTTCAGTGGATGCACTACACTAACTTGCAGCTTTAGCTGAACACTGTGCAGAGGTCGCACTACACTAACTTTTAGCTTTATCTGAACAGTGTGAGGAGGACACACTACACTAACTTGTAACTTTAGCTGAACACTGTGCACTACACTAACTTGTAGCTTTAGATGAACACTGTTCAGAGGATGCACTACACTAACTTGTAGCTTTAGCTGAACACTGTGCAGAGGTCGCACTACACTAACATGTAGCTTTAGCTGAACACTGTGAGGAGGACGCACTACACTAACTTGTAGCTTTAGCTGAACACTGTGAGGAGGACACACTACACTAACTTGTAGCTTTAGCTGAACACCGTGAGGAGGACGCACTACACTAACTTGTAGCTTTAGCTGAACACTGTGCACTACACTAACTTGTAGCTTTAGCTGAATACTGTTCAGAGGATGCACTACACTAACTTGTAGCTTTAGCTGAACACTGTGCAGAGGTCGCACTACACTAACTTGTAGCTTTAGCTGAACACTGTGAGGAGAACGCACTACACTAACTTGTAGCTTTAGCTGAACACTGTGCACTACACTAACTTGTAGCTTTAGCTGAACACTGTTCAGTGGGCGCACTACACTAACTTGTAGCTTTAGCTGAACACTGTGCAGAGGTCACACTACACTAACTTGTAGCTTTAGCTGAACACTGTTCAGAGGACACACTACACTAACTTGTAGCTTTATCTGAACAGTGTGAGGAGGACACACTACACTAACTTGTAACTTTAGCTGAATACTGTGCACTACACTAGCTTGTAGCTTTAGCTGAACACTGTGAGGAGGACGCACTACACTAATTTGTAGCTTTAGCTGAACACTGTGAGGAGGACACACTACACTAACTTGTAGCTTTAGCTGAACACTGTGCACTACACTAACTTGTAGCTTTAGCTGAACACTGTGCAGAGGTCGCACTACACTAACTTGTAGCTTTAGCTGAACACTGAGAGGAGGACGCACTACACTAACTTGTAGCTTTAGCTGAACACTGTGCACTACACTAACTTGTAGCTTTAGCTGAATACTGTGCAGAGGTCGCACTACACTAACTTGTAGCTTTAGCTGAACACTGTGAGGAGGATGCACTACACTAGGTTGTAGCTTTAGCTGAACACTGTGCACTACACTAACTTGTAGCTTTAGCTGAACACTGTTCAGAGGACACACTACATTAGCTTGTAGCTTTAGCTGAACACTGTGCAGGGGTCACACTACACTAACTTGTAGCTTTAGCTGAACCTGTGAGTAGGATGCACTACACTAACTTGTAGATTTAGCTGAACACTGTGAGGAGGACGCACTACACTAACTTGTAGCTTTAGCTGAACACTGTGCACTACACTGACTTGTAGCTTTAGCTGGACACTGTTCAGTGGATGCACTACACTAACTTGTAGCTTTAGCTGAACAATGTGCAGAGGTCGCACTACACTAACTTGTAGCTTTAGCTGAACACTGTGAGGAGGACGCACTACACTAACTTGTAGCTTTAGCTGAAAACTGTGCACTACACTAACTTGTAGCTTTAGCTGAACACTGTTCAGTGGGCGCACTACACTAACTTGTAGCTTTAGCTGAACACTGTGCAGAGGTCGCACTACACTAACTTGTAGCTTTAGCTGAACACTGTTCAGAGGACGCACTACACTAACTTGTAGCTTTATCTGAACAGTGTGAGGAGGACACACTACACTAACTTGTAACTTTAGCTGAACACTGTGCACTACACTAGCTTGTAGCTTTAGCTGAACACTGTGAGGAGGACGCACTACACTAATTTGTAGCTTTAGCTGAACACTGTGAGGAGGACACACTGCACTAACTTTTAGCTTTAGCTGAACACTGTGCACTACACTAACTTGTAGCTTTAGCTGAATACTGTGCAGAGGTCGCACTACACTAACTTGTAGCTTTAGCTGAACACTGTGAGGAGGACGCACTACAATAACTTGTAGCTTTAGCTAAACACAGTGCACTACACTAACTTGTAGCTTTAGCTGAATACTGTGCAGAGGTCGCACTACACTAACTTGTAGCTTTAGCTTAACACTGTGCACTACACTAACTTGTAGCTTTAGCTGAACACTGTTCAGAGGATGCACTACCCTAGCTTGTAGCTTTAGCTGAACACTGTGCAGAGGTCGCACTACACTAACTTGTAGCTGAACCTGTGAGGAGGACGCACTACACTAACTTGTAGATTTAGCTGAACACTGTGAGGAGGACGCACTACACTAACTTGTAGCTTTAGCTGAACACTGTGCACTACACTAACTTGTAGCTTTAGCTGAACACTGTTCAGTGGATGCACTACACTAACTTGTAGCTTTAGCTGAACACTGTGCAGAGGTCGCACTACACTAACTTTTAGCTTTATCTGAACAGTGTGAGGAGGACACACTACACTAACTTGTAACTTTAGCTGAACACTGTGCACTACACTAACTTGTAGCTTTAGCTGAACACTGTGAGGAGGACGCACTACACTAATTTGTAGCTTTAGCTGAACACTGTGGGGAGGACGCACTACACTAACTTGTAGCTTTAACTGAACACTGTGCACTACACTAACTTTTAGCTGAACACTGTGAAGAGGTCGCACTACACTAACTTGTAGCTTTAGCTTAACACTGTGAGGAGGATGCACTACACTAACTTGTAGCTTTAGCTGAACACTGTGAGGAGGACGCACTACACTAACTTTTAGCTTTAGCTGAACACTGTGCACTACACTAACTTGTAGCTTTAGCTGAACACTGTGCAGAGGTCGCACTACACTAACTTGTAGCTTTAGCTGAACACTGTGAGAAGGACACACTACACTAACTTGTAGCTTTAGCTGAACACTGTGCACTACACTAACTTGTAGCTTTAGCTGAATACTGTGCAGAGGTCGCACTACACTAACTTGTAGCTTTAGCTGAACACTGTGAGGAGGACGCACTACTCTAACTTGTAGCTTTAGCTGAACACTGTGCACTACACTAACTTGTAGCTTTAGCTGAACACTGTTCAGAGGATGCACTACACTAGCTTGTAGCTTTAGCTGAACACTGTGCAGAGGTCACACTACACTATCTTGTAGCTTTAGCTGAACACTGTGAGGAGGACGCACTACACTAACTTGTAGCTTTAGCTGAACACTGTGAGGAGGACCTACTACACTAACTTGTAGCTTTAGCTGAACACTGTGCACTACACTATCTTGTAGCTTTAGCTATACACTGTTTAGTGGATGCACTACACTAACTTGCAGCTTTAGCTGAACACTGTGCAGAGGTCGCACTACACTAACTTTTAGCTTTATCTGAACAGTGTGAGGAGGACACACTACACTAACTTGTAACTTTAGCTGAACACTGTGCACTACACTAACTTGTAGATTTAGATGAACACTGTTCAGAGGATGCACTACACTAACTTGTAGCTTTAGCTGAACACTGTGCAGAGGTCGCACTACACTAACATGTAGCTTTAGCTGAACACTGTGAGGAGGACGCACTACACTAACTTGTAGCTTTAGCTGAACACTGTGAGGAGGACACACTACACTAACTTGTAGCTTTAGCTGAACACCGTGAGGAGGACGCACTACACTAACTTGTAGCTTTAGCTGAACACTGTGCACTACACTAACTTGTAGCTTTAGCTGAATACTGTTCAGAGGATGCACTACACTAACTTGTAGCTTTAGCTGAACACTGTGCAGAGGTCGCACTACACTAACTTGTAGCTTTAGCTGAACACTGTGAGGAGGACGCACTACACTAACTTGTAGCTTTAGCTGAACACTGTGCACTACACTAACTTGTAGCTTTAGCTGAATACTGTGCAGAGGTCGCACTACACTAACTTGTAGCTTTAGCTGAACACTGTGAGGAGGACGCAATACTCTAACTTGTAGCTTTAGCTGAACACTGTGCACTACACTAACTTGTAGCTTTAGCTGAACACTGTTCAGAGGATGCACTACACTATCTTGTAGCTTTAGCTGAACACTGTGAGGAGGACGCACTACACTAACTTGTAGCTTTAGCTGAACACTGTGAGGAGGACGCACTACACTAACTTGTAGCTTTAGCTGAACACTGTGCACTACACTAACTTGTAGCTTTAGCTATACACTGTTCAGTGGATGCACTACACTAACTTGCAGCTTTAGCTGAACACTGTGCAGAGGTCGCACTACACTAACTTTTAGCTTTATCTGAACAGTGTGAGGAGGACACACTACACTAACTTGTAACTTTAGCTGAACACTGTGCACTACACTAACTTGTAGCTTTAGATGAACACTGTTCAGAGGATGCACTACACTAACTTGTAGCTTTAGCTGAACACTGTGCAGAGGTCGCACTACACTAACATGTAGCTTTAGCTGAACACTGTGAGGAGGACGCACTACACTAACTTGTAGCTTTAGCTGAACACTGTGAGGAGGACACACTACACTAACTTGTAGCTTTAGATGAACACTGTTCAGAGGATGCACTACACTAACTTGTAGCTTTAGCTGAACACTGTGCAGAGGTCGCACTACACTAACATGTAGCTTTAGCTGAACACTGTGAGGAGGATGCACTACACTAACTTGTAGCTTTAGCTGAACACTGTGAGGAGGACACACTACACTAACTTGTAGCTTTAGCTGAACACCGTGAGGAGGACGCACTACACTAACTTGTAGCTTTAGCTGAACACTGTGCACTACACTAACTTGTAGCTTTAGCTGTATACTGTTCAGAGGTCGCACTACACTAACTTGTAGCTTTAGCTGAACACTGTGAGGAGGACGCACTACACTAACTTGTAGCTTTAGCTGAACACTGTGCACTACACTAACTTGTAGCTTTAGCTGAACACTGTTCAGTGGGCGCACTACACTAACTTGTAGCTTTAGCTGAACACTGTGCGGAGGTCGCACTACACTAACTTGTAGCTTTAGCTGAACACTGTTCAGAGGACACACTACACTAACTTGTAGCTTTATCTGAACAGTGTGAGGAGGACACACTACACTAACTTGTAACTTTAGCTGAATACTGTGCACTACACTAGCTTGTAGCTTTAGCTGAACACTGTGAGGAGGACGCACTACACTAATTTGTAGCTTTAGCTGAACACTGTGAGGAGGACACACTACACTAACTTATTGCTTTAGCTGAACACTGTGCACTCCACTAACTTGTAGCTTTAGCTGAACACTGTGCAGAGGTCGCACTACACTAACTTGTAGCTTTAGCTGAACACTGAGAGGAGGACGCACTACACTAACTTGTAGCTTTAGCTGAACACTGTGCACTACACTAACTTGTAGCTTTAGCTGAATACTGTGCAGAGGTCGCACTACACTAACTTGTAGCTTTAGCTGAACACTGTGAGGAGGATGCACTACACTAGCTTGTAGCTTTAGCTGAACACTGTGCACTACACTAACTTGTAACTTTAGCTGAACACTGTTCAGAGGACACACTACACTAGCTTGTAGCTTTAGCTGAACACTGTGCAGGGATCACACTACACTAACTTGTAGCTTTAGCTGAACCTGTGAGGAGGAATCACTACACTAACTTGTAGATTTAGCTGAACACTGTGAGGAGGACGCACTACACTAACTTGTAGCTTTAGCTGAACACTGTGCACTACACTGACTTGTAGCTTTAGCTGGACACTGTTCAGTGGATGCACTACACTAACTTGTAGCTTTAGCTGAACAATGTGCAGAGGTCGCACTACACTAACTTGTAGCTTTAGCTGAACACTGTGAGGAGGACGCACTACACTAACTTGTAGCTTTAGCTGAAAACTGTGCACTACACTAACTTGTAGCTTTAGCTGAACACTGTTCAGTGGGCGCACTACACTAACTTGTAGCTTTAGCTGAACACTGTGCAGAGGTCGCACTACACTAACTTGTAGCTTTAGCTGAACACTGTTCAGAGGACGCACTACACTAACTTGTAGCTTTATCTGAACAGTGTGAGGAGGACACACTACACTAACTTGTAACTTTAGCTGAACACTGTGCACTACACTAGCTTGTAGCTTTAGCTGAACACTGTGAGGAGGACGCACTACACTAATTTGTAGCTTTAGCTGAACACTGTGAGGAGGACACACTGCACTAACTTTTAGCTTTAGCTCAACACTGTGCACTACACTAACTTGTAGCTGTAGCTGTAGCTGAACACTGTGAAGAGGTCGCACTACACTAACTTGTAGCTTTAGCTGAACACTGTGAGGAGAAAGCACTACACTAACTTGTAGCTTTAGCTAAACACTGTGCACTACACTAACTTGTAGCTTTAGCTGAACACTGTTCAGAGGATGCACTACCCTAGCTTGTAGCTTTAGCTGAACACTGTGCAGAGGTCGCACTACACTAACTTGTAGCTTTAGCTGAACCTGTGAGGAGGACGCACTACACTAACTTGTAGATTTAGCTGAACACTGTGAGGAGGACGCACTACACTAACTTGTAGCTTTAGCTGAACACTGTGCACTACACTAACTTGTAGCTTTAGCTGAACACTGTTCAGTGGATGCACTACACTAACTTGTAGCTTTAGCTGAACACTGTGCAGAGGTCGCACTACACTAACTTTTAGCTTTATCTGAACAGTGTGAGGAGGACACACTACACTAACTTGTAACTTTAGCTGAACACTGTGCACTACACTAACTTGTAGCTTTAGCTGAACACTGTGAGGAGGACGCACTACACTAATTTGTAGCTTTAGCTGAACACTGTGGGGAGGACGCACTACACTAACTTGTAGCTTTAGCTGAACACTGTGCACTACACTAACTTTTAGCTGAACACTGTGCAGAGGTCGCACTACACTAACTTGTAGCTTTAGCTTAACACTGTGAGGAGGATGCACTACACTAACTTGTAGCTTTAGCTGAACACTGTGAGGAGGACGCACTACACTAACTTTTAGCTTTAGCTGAACACTGTGCACTACACTAACTTGTAGCTTTAGCTGAACACTGTGCAGAGGTCGCACTACACTAACTTGTAGCTTTAGCTGAACACTGTGAGGAGGACACACTACACTAACTTGTAGCTTTAGCTGAACACTGTGTACTACACTAACTTGTAGCTTTAGCTGAATACTGTGCAGAGGTCGCACTACACTAACTTGTAGCTTTAGCTGAACACTGTGAGGAGGACGCACTACTCTAACTTGTAGCTTTAGCTGAACACTGTGCACTACACTAACTTGTAGCTTTAGCTGAACACTGTTCAGAGGATGCACTACACTAGCTTGTAGCTTTAGCTGAACACTGTGCAGAGGTCACACTACACTATCTTGTAGCTTTAGCTGAACACTGTGAGGAGGACGCACTACACTAACTTGTAGCTTTAGCTGAACACTGTGAGGAGGACGTACTACACTAACTTGTAGCTTTAGCTGAACACTGTGCACTACACTAACTTGTAGCTTTAGCTATACACTGTTCAGTGGATGCACTACACTAACTTGCAGCTTTAGCTGAACACTGTGCAGAGGTCGCACTACACTAACTTTTAGCTTTATCTGAACAGTGTGAGGAGGACACACTACACTAACTTGTAACTTTAGCTGAACACTGTGCACTACACTAACTTGTAGCTTTAGATGAACACTGTTCAGAGGATGCACTACACTAACTTGTAGCTTTAGCTGAACACTGTGCAGAGGTCGCACTACACTAACATGTAGCTTTAGCTGAACACTGTGAGGAGGACGCACTACACTAACTTGTAGCTTTAGCTGAACACTGTGAGGATTACACACTACACTAACTTGTAGCTTTAGCTGAACACCGTGAGGAGGACGCACTACACTAACTTGTAGCTTTAGCTGAACACTGTGCACTACACTAACTTGTAGCTTTAGCTGAATACTGTTCAGAGGATGCACTACACTAACTTGTAGCTTTAGCTGAACACTGTGCAGAGGTCGCACTACACTAACTTGTAGCTTTAGCTGAACACTGTGAGGAGGACGCACTACACTAACTTGTAGCTTTAGCTGAACACTGTGCACTACACTAACTTGTAGCTTTAGCTGAACACTGTTCAGTGGGCGCACTACACTAACTTGTAGCTTTAGCTGAACACTGTGCAGAGGTCGCACTACACTAACTTGTAGCTTTAGCTGAACACTGTTCAGAGGACACACTACACTAACTTGTAGCTTTATCTGAACAGTGTGAGAGGACACACTACACTAACTTGTAACTTTAGCTGAATACTGTGTACTACACTAGCTTGTAGCTTTAGCTGAACACTGTGAGGAGGACGCACTACACTAATTTGTAGCTGTAGCTGAACACTGTGAGGAGGACACACTACACTAACTTGTAGCTTTAGCTGAACACTGTGCACTACACTAACTTGTAGCTTTAGCTGAACACTGTGCAGAGGTCGCACTACACTAACTTGTAGCTTTAGCTGAACACTGAGAGGAGGACGCACTACACTAACTTGTAGCTTTAGCTGAACACTGTGCACTACACTAACTTGTAGCTTTAGCTGAATACTGTGCAGAGGTCGCACTACACTAACTTGTAGCTTTAGCTGAACACTGTGAGGAGGATGCACTACACTAGCTTGTAGCTTTAGCTGAATACTGTGCACTACACTAACTTGTAGCTTTAGCTGAACACTGTTCAGAGGACACACTACACTAGCTTGTAGCTTTAGCTGAACACTGTGCAGGGTTCGCACTACACTAACTTGTAGCTTTAGCTGAACCTGTGAGGAGGACGCACTACACTAACTTGTAGATTTAGCTGAACACTGTGAGGAGGATGCACTACACTAACTTGTAGCTTTAGCTGAACACTGTGCACTACACTGACTTGTAGCTTTAGCTGGACACTGTTCAGTGGATGCACTACACTAACTTGTAGCTTTAGCTGAACAATGTGCAGAGGTCGCACTACACTAACTTGTAGCTTTAGCTGAACACTGTGAGGAGGACGCACTACACTAACTTGTAGCTTTAGCTGAAAACTGTGCACTACACTAACTTGTAGCTTTAGCTGAACACTGTTCAGTGGGCGCACTACACTAACTTGTAGCTTTAGCTGAACACTGTGCAGAGGTCGCACTACACTAACTTGTAGCTTTAGCTGAACACTGTTCAGAGGATGCACTACACTAACTTGTAGCTTTATCTGAACAGTGTGAGGAGGACACACTACACTAACTTGTAACTTTAGCTGAACACTGTGCACTACACTAGCTAGTAGCTTCAGCTGAACACTGTGAGGAGGACACACTACACTAATTTGTAGCTTTAGCTGAACACTGTGAGGAGGACACACTGCACTAACTTTTAGCTTTAGCTGAACACTGTGCACTACACTAACTTGTAGCTGTAGCTGTAGCTGAACACTGTGAAGAGGTCGCACTACACTAACTTGTAGTTTTAGCTGAACACTGTGAGGAGGACGCACTACACTAACTTGTAGGTTTAGCTAAACACTGTGCACTACACTAACTTGTAGCTTTAGCTGAATACTGTGCAGAGGTCGCACTACACTAACTTGTAGCTTTAGCTTAACACTGTGCACTACACTAACTTGTAGCTTTAGCTGAACACTGTTCAGAGGATGCACTACCCTAGCTTGTAGCTTTAGCTGAACACTGTGCAGAGGTCGCACTACACTAACTTGTAGCTTTAGCTGAACCTGTGAGGAGGACGCACTACACTAACTTGTAGATTTAGCTGAACACTGTGAGGAGGACGCACTACACTAACTTGTAGCTTTAGCTGAACACTGTGCACTACACTAACTTGTAGCTTTAGCTGAACACTGTTCAGTGGATGCACTACACTAACTTGTAGCTTTAGCTGAACACTGTGCAGAGGTCGCACTACACTAACTTTTAGCTTTATCTGAACAGTGTGAGGAGGACACACTACACTAACTTGTAACTTTAGCTGAACACTGTGCACTACACTAACTTGTAGCTTTAGCTGAACACTGTGAGGAGGACGCACTACACTAATTTGTAGCTTTAGCTGAACACTGTGAGGAGGACGCACTACACTAACTTGTAGCTTTAGCTGAACACTGTGCACTACACTAACTTTTAGCTGAACACTGTGCAGAGGTCGCACTACACTAACTTGTAGCTTTAGCTTAACACTGTGAGGAGGACGCACTACACTAACTTGTAGCTTTAGCTGAACACTGTGAGGACGACGCACTACACTAACTTTTAGCTTTAGCTGAACACTGTGCACTACACTAACTTGTAGCTTTAGCTGAACACTGTTCAGAGGATGCACTACACTAAGTTGTAGCTTTAGCTGAACACTGTGCAGAGGTCACACTAAACTAACTTGTAGTTTTAGCTGAACACTGTGAGGAGGATGCACTGCACTAACTGTAAATAGTCTAGCTGCCTGACTGTGGTACTAATAGGATCAGAAGACCACCAGCATTTTTCTTCAGGTAGCTTTAAATACTGTAACAACACAAGCCTGCCTGTCAGTAGGAAATTAATAACAGGAATGGATCTAGCTAAACTGAATACAGTGTATATAAATATATATAAATGTATATATATATATATATATATATATATATATATATATATATATATATATATATATATATATATATATATACACACACAACACCTGGGATGCATATATATGCACAATACACTGTAAGTGCAGCTAACTGATTGACTGTCCTGCCTAATCTATCTAACTTAATCAAATGACACTGTCTCTCTGTCTCTATCTCTCAACGCCGGAACACACTACACAGGGCCACCGTGCAGGCAGCCTTATATAGTGTGGGGCATGTACTAAACCCCCTGAGCCATAATTGGCCAAAGCCACCCTGGCTTTGGCCAATTACAGCTCTCTCTACAGACGGCGCTGTGATTGGCCAAGCATGCGGGTCATAGTGCATGCTTGGCCAATCATCAGCCAGCAATGCACTGCGATGATGCAGTGAATTATGGGCCGTGACGCTCCATGCGAATTTGGCGCGAACGGCCCATATCGTTCGCAATTCGGCGAACGGGTGAACAGCCGATGTTCGACTCGAACACGAAGCTCATCCCTAGCAGTCAGTAAATGCCACCATTGTGCCCTTAGCAAGATGACTGACGCTAAAACTGGGAACAAACTCCTGGGTAGACACCACCTGTTGTCAGCGCTCCACAGGCCCTGCTGATTTTGGATAGCATTACATTTTACCCACTTATCCTTCACTTCATCAGGGGCCTGGTTCTGCAACTGAATTAAAGTTTCTATATCCCACTGCTCTTGATGAGGGTAATCTTCCTGGAGCGACCCCTACAGTGGGTGTGACTCTAAATGCCATAAGGGCAGCATCCTTTGCCGCTTGGTCCACTAAAGCATTTCCTCTGGCATTCATGTCATTTTCCCTTGCATGTCTTTTTACCTTCAAGATGGCAACTTCTGCTGGTTTCTGAAAGGCCTCAAATAGCCGCTCTGAGTTTTGCATGTCTCACTCGCTTCCCTGTACTAGTCAGGAAGTTCTGAGCTTTCCAAATAGGCCCAAGATCATGAGCTATTCCAAACGCATATCTGCTTTTAGTGTAAATGTTTTTTCAGAAACCATGAAATCAGACCGAGACAGAAGTACAATTAAATCACACTTGTTTAATAATAAAAGTAAATAGAACAAACATAGTCAAAACATAGCCAGAGTTCAGGAACCAGAACGGATAGTTAGACAAGCCAAATGTCAGGGAGCCGGAGGTGAGCATAGTAAAACAGCCACAGGATCTGGAGCCAGAAGGGATGTCATACAAGCAAGTCTTGTAACAGGAATGCAGGATAGAGTCTCTGTGATGTAGACTAAGGCAAAGGCAGAGCTCCTCTGGACTGGATGGCTTAAGTAGGCAGGACTCACATGCAGGATATCAGCAACAGCTGAGTAACTGTGGAGAGATAGGAGCTGGCAATTAGCCGACAGCTGAGCGGCCGGCTCAGAGAAGGAAGGGCTGAGCCCAGCCCTGACACGTTTCCCCTTTGATTCTCTAGGAGATGACATGCTTTGACTATAGCACACAACTCTACTTCCTGTGCTGACATCTGGGGTATCAATGCTTTCTGATGTAAAATAGTGTCTGTAGTGGTTACAGCAAACCCTGTGTGTGGCTGACCATCAACAGTGTAAAATCTGGAACCATCTACGAATAAGTGTGTGTCACAATCTGATAAAGGCTCATCTTTTGCTGGTGTGAAAGAGGCCTTTTCTACCTCCATCAGAGCCATACAATCATGAGAAAAACTCTCACGTTCTACATCAGTACCATTTGTTGTATCTCCCTCATCAATTATAGGAAGAAGAGTAGCTGGACTTAAAGTAACACATCGTTTGATTGTTAAATTTGATGGAGCAAAAAGAGCAGACTGGTACTTGTCAAATCTACTTGCAGACACATGTCTGGTATTTACTTGATTCATGATTTCCTATACTGCATGTGGCACATACAGGATCAGAGCAGAATCTAGTACAAGCTCAGTTACTTTGTCTAGCAGCAAAATGCATGCTGCTATGGCTTGCATACAACTGGGGGAGCCTTTGATGACAGGGTCTAATGAGGCTGATACATACATCACAGGCCTCTGTTTGTCTCCATGTAGCTGGGTGAGTACACCTGCAGCAAATCCATTGACTTCATGACAGAACAATGAGAAAGTCTTAGTATAGTCAGGAAGTCCAATGGCGGGAGCTTCCAACAAAATTTTAATAAGCTTCTTCATCTGCAATTCATTGTCCCATGTGAGTTTGAAAGTGTTTGTAGTGGTAGCCTCACATAGAGGAGCCATAAGTTCTGATGCATTTAGAATCCAGTCCCTACAATATACCATTAACCCCAGGAAGGCACGTAGTTGCCGTACATTTCTTGGCTTTTCAAATCTTTGCAGAGTTTTAACTCGATCTGAGGTTAGGTGATGGATTCCATGTGAAATGCAGTGACCCAGGAAGATCACTTTCTCTTGGCAGTATTGTAGCTTATCTTTACTAACTTTGTTGTTACTGTTATAGAGAAACATGAGAAGGCTTACTGTTTCTCTGCTACAGATGTCCTTTGTATTAGAACAAATAAGAAAATTGTCTATGTACTGAAACAAAACTGTGTTTGGGTGTGAGGGGGACCATTGGTCCAATACTTGCATTAACACAGTATTAGTAAGTATTAGTAAAGTGCGTGGGTTGGGCACTATTGGGGTATCTGCCTCAGTTATATTGTTAATGGCTCTCAAATCATGCAACATGTGGTATGTATGTTATTTTTCCACCCTTCTTGTCTGGCTTCTTTGCAATTGGGAACAGGGGTGTATTGGCTTGGGACTTAATTGGTACAGCGACCCGTGCAGATTTTAGTTGATTGATGTGATCCTTTATCCCCTCAGTCTGAGCAATACTCAGTGGGTACTGCTTAATCTGTGGGAGATGGGCTCCTGGTTTAATTTCATCATAACTGGGGTGCAGTCCAGCAGACCTACATGATATTTGCTGGTGGCCCATAAATCAGCAGAAATCACTTCCAATTCTGGTGGAAATGGTGGAGTGGAGTCTTGGATTAAAAATACTCCACAGGCAGAATTTAAAACTTCTCCTGACAGACTACTGACCACTTGGACTCCTTTAGGAGTGTAGTCTTTGTTTGCTAAAATTTGGTCCAAAATGTCAGCTCCCAAAAGATTGGTAGGAACTGTGTCTGAAACTAACACTTTAGTGACAATTTCTGTTTGCTGTCCTAGCCTGAGTTTAAGTGCCTAGGACTCAACTAAATCAGTAGAAATCCCGGTTAGGCCAACACTAGAGATAAAATTTGTAGATAATAATCCTGGAGGTAAGTCCTATATATTAAAAACGCTTCAGCTTGCACCAGTATTAAACAGGTAAATTTTGTTTATCCTCCAGGATAGGGGAGTTCTTAACCACTTCAGCCCCGGAAGGATTTACCCCCTTCCTGACCAGAGCACTTTTTACAAATTGGCACTGCGTCGCTTTAACTGCTAATTGCGCGGTCATGCAATGCTGTAACCAAACGAAATTTGCGTCCTTTTCTTCCCACAAATAGAGCTTTCTTTTGATGGTATTTGATCACCTCTGCCGTTTTTATTTTTTGCGCTATACACGGAAAAAGACCGAAAATTTTGAAAAAAAATGATATTTTCTACTTTTTGTTCTAAAAAAAATCCAATAAACTCAATTTTAGTCATACATTTAGGCCAAAATGTATTTGGCCACATGTCTTTGGTAAAAAAAATGTCAATAAGTGTATATTTATTGGTTTGCGCAAAAGTTATAGCGCCTACAATCTAGGGTACATTTTCTGGAATTTACACAGCCTTTAATTTATGACTGCCTATGTCGTTTCTTGAGGTGCTAAAATGGCAGGGCAGTACAAAACCCCCACAAATGACCCCATTTTGGAAAGTAGACACCCCAAGGAAATTGCTGATAGGCATGTTGAGCCCATTGAATATTCATTTTTTTTGTCCCAAGTGATTGAATAATGACAAAAAAAAAAAAAAAAAAAAAAAATTACAAAAAGTTGTCACTAAATGATATATTGCTCACACAGGCCATGGGCATATGTGGAATTGCACCCCAAAATACATTTAGCTGCTTCTCCTGAGTATGGGGATACCACATGTGTGGGACTTTTTGGGAGCCTAGCCGCATACGGGGCCCCGAAAACCAATCACCGCCTTCAGGATTTCTAAGGGCGTACATTTTTGATTTTACTCCTCACTACCTATCACAGTTTTGAAGGCCATAAAATGCCCAGATGGCACAAACCCCCCCCAAATGACCCCATTTTGGAAAGTAGACACCCCAAGCTATTTGCTGAGAGGCATGTTGAGTCCATGGAATATTTTATATTTTGACACAAGTTGCGGGAAAGTGACAATTTTTTTTTTTTTTTTTTGCACAAAGTTGTCACTAAATGATATATTGCTCACACAGGTCATGGGCATATGTGGAATTGCACCCCAAAATACATTCTGCTGCTTCTCCTGAGTATGGGGATACCACATGTGTGGGACTTTTTAGGAGCCTAGCCGCGTACGGGACCCCGAAAACCAATCACCGCCTTCAGGATTTCTAAGGGTGTACATTTTTGATTTCACTCTTCACTGCCTATCACAGTTTCGGAGGTCATGGAATGCCCAGGTGGCACAAACCCCCCCCAAATGACCCCATTTTGGAAAGTAGACACCCCAAGCTATTTGCTGAGAGGCATGGTGAGTATTTTGCAGCTCTCATTTGTTTTTGAAAATGAAGAAAGACAAAAAAAAAAATTTTTTTTTTCTTTTTTTAATTTTCAAAACTTTGTGACAAAAAGTGAGGTCTGCAAAATACTCACTATACCGCTCAGCAAATAGCTTTGGGTGTCTACTTTCCAAAATGGGGTCATTTGGGGGGGGTTTGTGCCACCTGGGCATTCCATGGCCTCCGAGACTGTGATAGGCAGTGAAGAGTGAAATCAAAAATTTACGCCCTTAGAAAGCCTGAAGGCGGTGCTTGGTTTTCGGGGTCCCATACGCGGCTAGGCTCCCAAAAAGTCTCACACATGTGGTATCCCCGTACTCAGGAGAAGCAGCAGAATGTATTTTGGGGTGTAATTTCACATATTCCCATGGCATGTTTGAGCAATATATAATTTAGTGACAACTTTGTGCAAAAAAAAAAAAAAAAAAAAAAATTTGTCTCTTTCCCGCAACTTGTGTCACAATATAAAATATTCCATGGACTCGACATGCCTCTCAGCAAATAGCTTGGGGTGTCTACTTTCCAAAATGGGGTCATTTGGGGGGGGGTTTGAACTGTCCTGGCATTTTATGCACAACATTTAGAAGCTTATGTCACACATCACCCACTCTTCTAACCACTTGAAGACAATGCCCTTTCTGACACTTTTTGATTACATGAAAAAATTATTTTTTTTTGCAAGAAAATTACTTTGAACCCCCACACATTATATATTTTTTTAAAGCAAATGCCCTACAGATTAAAATGGTGGGTGTTTAATTTTTTTTTTTCACACAGTATTTGCGCAGCGATTTTTCAAACGCATTTTTTGGGGAAAAAACACACTTTTTTACATTTTAATGCACTAAAACACACTATATTGCCCAAATGTTTGATGAAATAAAAAAGATGATCTTAGGCCGAGTACATGGATACCAAACATGACATGCTTTACAATTGCGCACAAACGTGCAGTGGCAACAAAATAAATACATTTTTAAAAGCCTTTAAAAGCCTTTACAGGTTACCACTTTAGATTTACAGAGGAGGTCTACTGCTAAAATTACTGCCCTCGATCTAACCGTCGCGGTGATACCTCACATGCATGGTGCAATTGCTGTTTACATTTGACGCCAGACCGACGCTTGCGTTCGCCTTAGCGCGAGAGCAGGGGGGACAGGGGTGCTTTTTTTTTTTTTTTTTTTTTTTTTCTTTATTATTTTTTTGCTTTTTTATCTTATTTTAAAACTGTTCCTTTCATTTTTTTTTTTTTTAATCATTTTTACTGTTATCTCAGGGAATGTAAATATCCCCTATGATAGCAATAGGTAGTGACAGGTACTCTTTTTTGAAAAAATTGGGGTCTATTAGACCCTAGATTTCTCCTCTGCCCTCAAAGCATCTGACCACACCAAGATCGGTGTGATAAAATGCTTCCCCAATTTCCCAATGGCGCTATTTACATCCGGCGAAATCTAAGTCATAAAATGCTCGTAGCTTCCGGTTTCTTAGGCCATAGAGATGTTTGGAGCCACTCTGGTCTCTGATCAGCTCTATGGTCAGCTGGCTGAATCATCGGCTGCATTCTCAGGTTCCCTGTTGAGACAGGAGAGCCAGAGAAAAACACGGAAGACGATGGGGGGGGGGGGGCATTCTCTCCCACTGCTTGTAAAAGCAGTCTAGAGGCTAATTAGCCGCTAGGATTGCTTTTACATGAAAGCCGACCGCTGGCTGAAAAGAATGATACCAAGATGATACCTAAACCTGCAAGCATCATTTTGGTATAACCACTCAAAGTCGTGAATGCTGTACCTGAAGACAAAAATATGGCTAACAATAAAGCACAGTAAATGGTAAAGTATAAAAAATTGCATACCTGAAAAGCAAACATGATAAAACATAATAACAATAAAACATTGCAGAATAGAATACAGTAAAAAAGAGCAGAACAATAGAGAGAATAGAGAGAGAGAGAATAGAGAGAGAACAATAAAACGACAACTATTACTTTTTATTTTATATTTTTGTTTGTGTTTTTTTTTTTTTTTTTTTACACTTTTTTTGTAACTGTAACTTTTATAACTGTAACCGGTTCCAGGTTCGGGTCTCTCAAAATGCGATGGCATCTTGGGAGACCCTGTGAAAGTGTGTCCTAGTCTGTGCAATGCTGTACCCTACGCTAATACTCAGCTAGTGAATGGTAGCATTCAAAACATTCACCAATGCAAAGACCAGGATTGTCAGGACAGGAGGGACAATAATAGCGGGTGTCACGCCTATATCCGTGCTTACTGCAGACACGACATCTTTTTTGGGAGGGTTCGTTGGGTAGGGGTACTAGGGGGAGGACATAAAGAAAATGCCTCTCATGCAGCCGACTGCATTTGGTTGGGGATGTGAATGGGGGAAGTACGGGCGCTGCAGAAGCGGTGGGTTCCCAATTAGGATTGGCGAATGCAGCAAGAAGGGCATTATGGGCACGACGGGCCTGTGTTTGTCTTCTTTGTGGCAGCGGGACACTACTTGTGCTTGCCACCTCACCAGCTTGAACTGCACTTATGGGACTCGCCACGTCACCAAGTGTTACTGCAGTGCTGGTTTGACTATGACCGGGGTGTACTAGGCCGCTGGCGCTTGCCAGTTCACCAAAACGCTACCAAAAAAACTGTTAACGATCGCAGGGATCAGGCCTGACTCTGCGAACGCTGCAGTTATGCGTTTAGTGTTTTGTAAGTGACAGTGATCGATCGATACTGCACTTGGGTGGGCTGGGCTGGGCCGGGCGGAGGGGCAAAACGCAGGTGCTAGCAGGTATCTGGGCTGATCCCACTAACACTGCGTTTTTGGGAACCCTAAACTGCTGGGGATGCCAGTATAGATCTGATCGGATCAGATCAGATATTGATCAGTTCAGATACTATACCACTAAGGGAGGTGTACGGTGCGTGCGTGGGTGTTAGCGCTACTGGCACTAATCTGACGCTGCCTGGGGCTGGTGCTTGCCAGTTCACCAAAACGCTACCAAAAAAACTGTTAGCGATCGCAGGGATCAGGCCTGACTCTGCGAACGCTGCAGTTATGCGTTTAGTGTTTTGTAAGTGACAGTGATCGATCGATACTGCACTTGGGTGGGCTGGGCTGGGCCGGGCGGAGGGGCAAAACGCAGGTGCTAGCAGGTATCTGGGCTGATCCCGCTAACACTGCGTTTTTGGGAATCCTAAACTGTTGGGGACGCTAGTATAGATCTGATCGGATCAGATATTGATGCGTTCAGATACTATACCACTAAGGGAGGTGTACGGTGCGTGCGTGGGTGTTAGCGCTACTGGCACTAACCTGACGCTGCCTGGGGCTGGTGCTTGCCATTTCACCAAAACGCTACCAAAAAAACTGTTAGCGATCACAGGGATCAGGCCTGACTCTGCGAACGCTGCAGTTATGCGTTTAGTGTTTTGTAAGTGACAGTGATCGATCGATACTGCACTTGGGTGGGCTGGGCCGAGCCGGGCGGAGGGGCAAAACGCAGGTGCTAGCAGGTATCTGGGCTGATCCTGCTAACACTGTGTTTTTGGGAACCCTAAACTGCTGGGGACGCTAGTATAGATCTGATCAGATCAGATATTGATCCGTACAGATACTATACCACTAAGGGAGGCGTATGCTGCGTGCGTGGGTGTTAGCGTTACTGGCGCTAATCTGACGCTGCCTGGGGCGACGCATATCACCGCCGGGCGATCAGGGGGCTAAATCTTTATTCGGCGGGTGCCCTGACACTATAAAAAATAAACAAACTAACCAGCGTCACCCGTAACAGTTATACAGTGATCAGTGGTGAAAGGGTTAACTAGGGGGCAATCAAGGGGTTAAAACATTTATTAGGTAGTATATGGGGGTCCCTGTCGCTATAAAACGCTGACGGCGAACCTAAATATTTACCTCACTAACTAGCGTCACCAGTGACACTAATACAGCGATCAGAAAAATGATCGCTTAGCGACACTGGTGACGGGGGGTGATCAAGGGGTTAAAACTTTATTAGGGGGGGTTAGGGGGGTACCCTAGACCTACAGGGGGGTAATACTAACTGTCCTAACACTGTAAATGTCACAAACTGACACCAATACAGTAATCAGAAAAAAAAAAAAAAAAAAAAAAAAAAACCTGCTGGTGTCAGTTTGTGACAGGGGGGGGGGGTGATTGGGGGGGGATCGGGGGGCGATCGGGGGGGGGATCGGGGTGTTTAGTGTGCCTGGCATGTTCTACTGTGTGTAGTGTGTTGGTGCACTTACATTGCAGTCTTCTCTCCTCGGCCCGGAACGGAAAATACCGAGCCGAGGAGAGATGACATCATTTCCTCTGCCTCTGTGTACAATACAGAGGCAGGGAAATGATCCCATTGGCTGAGAGCGATCGCGAGGGGGGGGCCACGAATGGATGGCCTCCCCCTCACCTCCGATCGCCGGGGGAGATTTGCCGACCGCCGCTGGCACCGGGGGGGGGGTCCGATCGGACCCCCCACCCGCGGGCAGGCAAGGACGTACATATACGTCCTTTTGCCTGCCCGTGCCGCTCTGTCGACGTATATAGTCGTGCGGCGGTCGGCAAGTGGTTAAAAATACTTTTACTCTGGCCTCGGGACCATTGTCTCTCCTATTTAACATGATTGATACTGTCATGCCATTTTCCTATGCCTGATCCACTGCTTTTGGCAGAGAACTGGGATCTGCATGAGGTGCCTCTAAGCTCCTTTCCAGTCTACAGTCAGGAAGATGGCCTAATTTGGCTATGTGTTCTTCCCCATTACAATTGTAGCAAATAATTGGTCCCCGATTGCCATGATTTCTCAAATTGCCTTGTCTCTTTCTCTTCCTCTCTGCTTCCCCATTTTCATAACCTTGGGTTTGCTGTATTTCTGGTTAATCCTGTTTTCTATGGCTAACAGGATAGGCAGGAGGCCTCGAATAGACATATTGCCTGCCTCAGGCCTTGCTGTGAACAACTTTTCTTTGAACTGGGGTAATAAAAAATCAAGATACCTTTATTTCATCAGTTGTGTGGATGGACTTGCAGTTTCTCCCGCCTTCTCTTCCTCTATTTTAAGGCCTGCTTCCTCAGCCATATTGCTTAACCGCCTCAAATAAGCCCCTGCGGCTTCCCCTTTCCCTTGTTTAGCATTCATAAATTCAGCATGTCTGGTTTGTCCATATATTTGGGGCAATTTTTCCTTCAATTTTTCACAAACCTTCTGCCCACTAACCATCTTATCTAGATTTTTTATGTCTACACCACATTCTTTAAGTATATAGCCAGACATGTTGCGTCCCACTGCTTTACTAAGAAGCTGATGAATGTCAGTAGCAGAAGCCTCACATGCTTCCTGTGCAGCACTAAGTTTGTTTGCAAACCCAATTGGATTCTTTCTAGGATCTCCCAATCCCTCTAATATGGCTCTCATATCTTGGGGACTAAAAGGTACATGCCATTTAATTTGACACTTACTATCAACAGCATTACCTTCAAAAACGAATTGGGTTCTGACAGGATAAACTGCAACAGATTGCTTTGTGACAGGGGCAGAAGGGGTGTTTTTTCCCTTCCTTCTCTCTTCATTTTGCTACCACAATTTGGAAATCATGATTTGCTCCAGAAGTTCAGACTCTATCTCTCTTTCTCTGGCCAAAGCCTTAAGTTCAGAGAGATCTAGTGTTGAATATTTACCCTTTTGATTTATGCCAATCATCTGTTTCTAGGAAATCCCTCTTTGTAGGTTAATATGGGACTGTTAAACCTCTCCACTATATTGCCCAGTTCATCGTTTGTGTGTTTCATGTAATCTAATTCTTATGCTTTTGTGGATGGATCCCTTAAAGCCAAACTGGCAGCCACATAAGGTGGGGGTCCTCCTCTACAGAGTCTTCAGGCCAAACATAGTAAATTTGGGTAGTACTTTTATTAAACATCTCCATCAAGCCAGATTGATTTGCTACTTTAGCTTCCGTCTCCCATGTGCAAGCTATTCTCCACGTTCCTTCACTGCACAGTAGTGGGCCATAATCATGCAGAAAAGTTTGCCATACTTGTAAATCAAAAGTCCCTTCAAATTTTAAAGGTTTAGCTGTTCCTTTTGTCCATTCTACCCATTTATCTAGGGGCTCAGTATAGGCAGAACTGTACCTTTGGTTCATATATTCTCTAGCACTCATCATGCGCTGGGCATCATCTGAAGGCCTCTCACCCTTAATTCCCTTAATTAATTTAATGCCTATAATGACTGGCCAGTCTTCTCTACTTGTGCCTATACCCTCTTGCCTCTAAAACAAATAGTACAGCAAATGTGCAGATTTACAAGAATAGTCTCCACTTATCTACGTGGATAGAAGGGGTTTATGACAATAGACAAAACACTCATTAAGAGACCCTCCTAGTCTCTTCTCTTCTCTGTGGGTTTTATCTGACCCTACCATGTGCCTCTGACCCAGGTCGCCCACAAGGAGTCAACACAGGGAACTGGAGAGGATTCTCCCTATTCACACAGTGTCCAACCCATGAACACAAACACATTCACACACACACTTTACTCATCCAGAAAGGTCTGAGAGTGGTCTGGTTTCCTTGAGAACAAACAGATAGGATACATAGGAAAGGCAGAAATATAGCAAGCTAAAGGACAGCTTACCTAGCCGGCATTTAGAAGTCTGCATTCTCGATGATCCAGATCAAAGCGCGGTTCCTTCTGGAGACTCTGCCAAACTCCTGGCTGGCTCGCCAACTGTTATGGAACTATTTTCTGATTGGGACTCTAAAAACAGAAGTTAATACTGCAATTGCAGGAACAGATTCACAGGACGAAATCACTGTGTTTAAAATGTCCGTCCGTGCCAAAGTTTATTATTACATGTTATTTTATATATAGATAAGAAAGGGGTGGTGTGAGATGTTATTAAAAACTAATGTGATGGGAGTCCCTAATAGGGGCACAGGGTGAATGAGAACCCCACTATGATCTGTGCTAGTCAGATTCAATGCTGTATATATGTATATATAATGTGTGCTGTCTCATTGTGTTGTGTACTATTTTTTGTGCTGGTTTGGGGTGGGGCTGTATTCCAATGTTCTATTGTGTCTGTCTACCTTGGATCACAGGATGTGTATCTCTATGGAGGGAGGGAGGATTCCTCCAACAGCTCTCTTGCTGATAAGACTGTGTACTGATGAGAGGTTATACACACCTGACCTGTGTGTCCATTGTCATTGGACAGTTTAACCACCCTGTTTTCCAAGGGTGTGGGGAAGTGTTTTGAAGTGGGATCTGTATAACATGTTTTTGAATAAAGATTCATTCCTGTTTGAACTTCAAGACAGAGCATCTTGTCTCGTATTTGGGGGAGAATTATTTGTATGGGTTCCTGGTTCGGCTGATGGAAGTGTTCGGTAGCTGCCTTTGTGTTTGGGTATGGAATGTCCTAAACGACTTTAACCCCTTTCGTACTCGGGGTGTTGTTACAACTGGTGGCAAGCAGTGGGATCATTCCCACAGCCCAGAAGGATAGCTACAAGAGGACACAGGCCAATGGAAGCACAGTGTGAACGGCTAAAGCGCTCTACCCTCAAGGACTTACTGGAGAACCGGGGCCGACCGCCCAACAACCATAAGAAGAGGGACATTATCGTGGAACTAGTCGAAATGGATAGAGCCAAAAGACCCAACATAACCGAAAGGCCCAGCGTAACATACAGGATACCTGAAGAGGCAAGTTTGGATCGGGCTGTTAACTTAAGACTGGCACATTATGGCCCTAACCCTACAGCGGAGATCATAGACCGAGTTATAGCGGCTGTGGAGGCAAATAGGCTACAGCAAAGAGGTGCTGCAGCAGCAGGAGCCACAGCAGCACCAACTGAAAGGAGAAAGGTACATTTTGCTGCTTTTAAAAATTTAATTGAAGCAGAAGGGGAGATTGATGGGTACCTTGCCGATTTTGAACAGCAATGTGCCCTGCACCGGGTGCCCACAGAGGAATGGGTTACCATTTTGTCTGGGAAATTGTCCGGCCGGGCCAGTGAAGCATTCAGGGCCATCCCAGATGAGGATATTATGAACTATGGGCTGGTAAAAGAAGCACTTTTGGCCAGGTATGCCGTCACACCGGAGGCATACCAGAGGCGGTTCCGAAAGACGAGCAAGCAGACTGGAGACTCATATACTGAGTGTGCATGCTGCCTACACCGCACAGCATCCCACTGGGTCGCTGGATGCCAAGCAGTATCCAGGGAAGAGGTGCTGCAGCTGTTCCTGCTGGAGCACTTCTTTGACAAGCTGTCCCCGGAAGTCAGAGAGTGGGTCCGGGACCGAAAACCGTTCCTCTTGCCTGAAGCAGCTCGCCTGGCGGACGAATACATAGACGCCCGCAAACTGGATAACCATAGGGTCAAGACAACAGCTTGGGTGGATTATTGATCACCGGCACCCCCTCCAGCTGGCGCCTACCAACCACAGTCGTTCCGCCCTACAGCACCACCTCCAGCGACCACTTATTCTCAGCAGCCCAGGTTCAACTCCCAGGACTACTCCCAACCCATCAGGTGTTTCGGGTGTAAACAGCTAGGGCACAAAAAAACAGACTGTCCGTTGAATCCAGCCAGGCAGTCCCAGTCATGGAGAAAGCCATCAGGGGGGAATCCCCGCACATCCATGCCTGCGGCTCACTGCGTTGAGGAGGAAGAACATTGGGGCATCCTGCATGAGGCTGATCCAGTACAAGCAGCTAATCAGGACAACAGGCAGCAACACAGGCAGACTGTCCGGGTTAATGGAAAGGTAGCCAATGGCCTATGTGATACTGGCGCCACCATGCCCCTACTACAGAAGAACCTCATCCCAGAGAGCCAACACACCGGAGACACTGTAGCTGTAAGGGTAGCAGGAGGCACCATTTTTCGGTTACCCGTTGCACATGTTCACCTGGATTGGGGGGTTGGTTTGGGACATGTGAATGTAGGGGTGATGAAGGATTTGCCAGTGGATGTACTACTGGGGAATGATTTGGCCCCCTTGTTTCTGCTTATGCCCCGATGGGCCCTGCTGAAGCCAACCCAGTCACTACCCATGCCCGGACCAATGCTGTTGGAACCGGTCCGCTTGCTGCTTAGACCCAGGTAAGACTATTTTTCCTGACATATACCTTAGATCAGGCTCCCCTAGGCTGGGATACCCCAGAGGCATTTGGGAGGGAAACCCGGGAGGACCCGACCTTACACAAGTATAGGACTAAGGCAGATACTCAGGAAAGGGGAATAGATGGGGAGCTTTATGAATGGGTGGGGGTTAGACTGTATAGGATCCCTAAGCCATCCCCGGGAAATAAAGCCCCTTCGCAAAAACGACAGCTGGTGGTACCTAAGAAATACCAGCTGGAGATTCTGCGAATCGGGCATGATGTACCACTAGCAGGACATCTAGGGTCCCTTCGCATAGCCCATAGAATTACACAGAATTCCTTCTGTCCCAATTTTAACCAGGATGTGCAACAGTACTGCAAAACATGTGACACATGTCAATGGGTAGGTAAGCGGAGGGACCACCCTAAGGCCAGACTTATGTCCATGCCTATTATTAGGGAGCCCTTTTACCGCATAGCCGTTGACATTGTGGGTCCCTTGGCCAGGCCTAGTCCATCCGGGAAGAAGTATATTCTCACCATGGTGGACTACGCCACCCGTTTCCCAGAGACAGTAGCTATGTCCAACATTGAAGCAGAGACAGTAGCTGATGCCCTGGTTGAAATATTTACTAGAGTGGGGTTCCCTAAGGGGATTCTCGCTGACCAAGGAACCCAGTTTACCGCTGTGCTCACCCAGCAGTTGTGGAAGGTGTGCAATATTAAACCCTTGCTGAGCTCACCTTACCACCCCCAGACTAATGGTCTCTGCAAGCGCTTTAACGGGACCCTCAAACAAATGCTGAGGACCTTTTCGGACGTTTGCAGAGACTGGGAGAAATTCCTGCCTCACCTGTTATTTACGTACAGAGAGGTACCCCAGGAATCTACTGGGTTCTCTCCTTTCGAGTTACTCTATGCAAGAAGGGTCCACGGACACCTTGATCTCATTAGAGGACACTAGGAGGGAGAGATAGAGTGGGAGGGGACCCCCATAGTGCCTTATGTTCTGGAACTCCGGGACCGCATGGCGCAACGGTCTCTGATGGTAAGGGAGAATCTCCAGGTGGCCCAGGGGAGACAGAAGAGATGGTACGATCGGGGACCCGACAGCATATCTTCCAGGTTGGGCAGAAGGTCTTAGTGCTCAAGCCTTTGAAAACCAACAAGATGCAGGCATCTTGGCAGGGCCCATATAAGGTAGTAGCCCAAGTATGTGATACTACCTATGTTATTGCCAGCTGTGCAGATGAAAGAATCCAGCGAACCTTTCATATGAACATGCTGAAGGAGTATCAGGAACAGCAGGAGGATGTTACTGCAGTATGTGCCCCTGCTGCGGACGACTCAGAAGGTTTACCCCTCCCTGACTTACTAGAGAGAGACCCCCAGACTGGCCTCATTAGCCTCGTACAGCTAGGGGACTGGTTAAGCCCCACAAAGAAGGAACAGGCTAAGCGGCTACTGTGGGAGAAACAGGCAACTTTCTCCCAAAAACTGGGCTACACGACCCTGGCTGTGCATAAGGTAGAGACCCCTGGACAAGCAACCCTTCGACAGCCCCCCTACTATATCCCTGAAGCAGTCCGAGAAGGAATGCAGGAGGAGATACAAGAGATGATTTAGTTAGGAGTCATTGAGCCCTCTGAGAGCCCTTGGGCCTCATCTGTAGTCCTGGTGCCTAAGAAAGACGGAACTACCCAGTTCTGCGTGGACTTTAGGTGACTCAATGAGAAGACCACCACTGATGCCTACCTGATGCCCAGGGTAGACGAACTGCTAGATCGTATAGCCAGGGGACGTTATTTAACTACAATAGACCTGTGTAAGGGCTATTGGTAGATTCCCCTGGCCGAGGATGCTATCTCCAAGTCGGCATTTGTTATCCCGTTTGGTCTGTACCAGTCTAAGGTCATGCCATTCAGGATGAAAAATGCCCCAGCTACCTTCCAACGTATGGTGGATAAGCTCCTTGATGGCTTTCAGGATTTTACATGTGCATACCTGGATGACATTGCGATCTACAGTGGGTCTTGGGAGAAGCACCTGGTTCACGTAGGGGTGGTTCTGGACAAGATTTGGGCCTGATCTTGAAACCAGACAAGTGCCATCTAGGTATGGCAGTACCTGGGACACCGAGTAGGGTGTGGTAACCAGAGACCAGAGCCGGCCAAGGTAGAGGCAGTAGCTAACTGGCCCACATCCCATAGTAAGACTCAGGTATTAGCCTTCTTGGGGACTGCAGGGTACTACCGACGTTTTGTCCCTGATTATAGTGCTATCGCCAAGCCCCTATCTGACCTGACAAAAAAGAATTTGCCTAGGCAGGTCCTGTGGTCTCCAGCTTGTGAAGTCGCGTTTTTAGCCCTCAAGCAAGCACTTGTAAATGCCCCCATCTTGGCTGCCCCAGTACCTAACAAACGTTTCCTTGTCCACACAGACGCTTCAATGTTTGGACTGGGGGCTGTGCTGAGCCAAGTCCAGGAGGATGGAAGAGAACACCCTGTCGCATACTTGAGCAGAAAGCTATTACCCCGGGAAGTGAGCTATGCGGCAGTGGAGAAGGAGTGCTTGGCCCTGGTCTGGGCCCTTAAAAAGTTGAACCCTTATTTGTATTGACAGGAATTTTCATTAGTCATCGACCACAACCCATTGGTCTGTCTTAACCGGGTCTCAGGAGACAATGGCAGGTTGCTGTGGTGGAGCTTAGCCCTGCAACCTTACAATTTCACCATCAGCTACCAACCCGGTAAGCAAAATGGCAATGCTGATGGGTTGTCCCGGCAAACAGACGTTACTCCAACCTCCTAGTTCCGGACATCCCCAAGTTGACCCGAGAAGGATCAAGCCGGGTCTGCCGGAGTGTTCCACAAGGAGGGAGCCATGTTACGGGAGTCACTAATAGGGGCACAGGGTTAATGAGAACCCCACTATGATCTGTGCTAGTCAGACTCAATGCTGTATATATGTATATATAATGTGTGCTGTCACATTGTGTTGTGTACTATTTTCTGTGCTGGTTTGGGGTAGGGCTGTATTCCAATGTTCTATTGTGTCTGTCTGCCTTGGATCACAGGATGTGTATCTCTATGGAGGGAGGGGTGATTCCTCAAACAGCTCTCCTTGCTGATAAGACTGTGTACTGATGAGACGTTATACACACCTGACCTGTGTGTCCATTGTCAATGGACAGTTTAACCGCCCTGTTTTCCAAGGGTGAGGGGGAGTGTTTTGAAGTGAGATCTGTATAACATATTTTTGAATAAAGATTTATTCCTGCTTGAACTTCAAGACAGAGCATCTTGTCTCATATTTGGGGGAGAATTATTTGTATGAGTTCCTGGTTCGGCTGATGGAAGTGTTCGGTAGCTACCTTTGTGTTTGGGTATGGAATGTCCTAAACGACTTTAACCTCTTTTGTACTCGGGGTGTCGTTACATCTAACAAATAGGAATATATTATTAAAATAGAACAATTGCAAAAGTAAAACCTTGAGAGGGGAGGGGGATTAGAGAAAGAGAGAGCTTCTAGCAGAAGATGTGTCTGTGTGTTAGGTGAAGGTTATGGAACACATTTCAACAGCGTGAACAAAATGGAGTCTTTTGTGCTTAAATGAACAATACAGTGAAAGTCCATGTCAGCAGTCCCCACATGTAATATCTGCTTTGAGAAGTTTAATCAGTGCATTCTTCTGGTGTGCAGTATGCACCTTGCAAGTGTAAATAAACAAATGGGACAAGAATGAGGGTAGTCATTGCCTAACCAGTGTGATCATTACCTAAGCTGCACACTGTACACAGGATGGGTGAACAGACTTCCCGTTATTGTGAGTGAGAGATTACTGATGATAATCTTAAGCTGTGTATAAAGAGCTATTTGTACTAGAGTTCTGTGTGTGCGTTGCATTATTAGTTTGATATAAATTATAGCATATCTTCTTTTCTAACAGGACTGAGCATTTACTTCAGTTATTTTGTATCCTCTCCCCATCCAGCTCTGCTACAGTCACTAACATCCTCTGTTTTAAATCAAATTTGTTGGGCTGGGGAAGGGGAGAGTTACATTGCTGTGCTGATTGGTTAACCACCTTAGCCCCGGAAGATTTTACCCTCTTCCTGACCAGAGCACTTTTTACAATTTGGCACTGCGCTGATTTAACTGGTAAATGCGCGGTCATGCAATGCTGTACCCAAACAAAATTTGTGTCCTTTTTTTCCCCACAAATAGAGCTTTCTTTTGGTGGTATTTGATCACCTCTGCGGTTTTATTGTTTATTTTTTACGAAAAAAGACCAACAATTTTTAAAAAAATGCATTTAGCCACATGCCTCGGGTAAAAGTTATATAGCCAACAAACTAGGATACATTTTTTGGAAATGACGCAGCTTTTAGTTTATGACTGCCTATCTCATTTCTTGATGTGGTATAATGGCATGGCAGTACAAACCCCCCCTAAATGACCCAATTTTGAAAAGTAGACACCCCATGGAATTCTCTGAGAGGTATGTTGAGCACATTGAATATTTTATTATTTTACCATAAGTGATTGAAAAATGACAAAAAAAAAAATTACACTGTTGTCACTGAAATGATATATTGCTTACACATGCCATGGGTATATTTGAAATTACACCCCAAAATACATTCTGCTGCTTCTCCTGAGTATGGAGATACTACATGTAAGAGACTTTTTGGGAGCCTAGCCATGTACAGGACCCCGAAAACCAATCACCGCCTTCAGGCTTTCCAAGGGCGTAAATTTGTGATTTCACTCTTCACTACCTATCACAGTTTCGGAGGCCATGAAATGCCCAGATAGCGCAACCCCCCCAAAAAAATGCCCCAAAAGTAGACACCCTAAGTTATTTGCTGAGAGGCATGTTGAGTATTTTGCAGATCTCGCTTTTTGCCAAAAATTGAAAATTGAAAAAAGAAAAACAAATACATTTTCCTTTTCTTTCTTCATTTTCCACAACAAATGAGAGCAACTGTGATAGGTTAGAAATCCTGAAAGCAGTGATTGGTTACCGAAGTCCTGTACGCAGCTAGGCTCCCAAAAAGTCCCACACATGTGGCATTCCCATACTCAGGAGAAGCAGCAGAATGTATTTTGGGGTGTAATTCCACATGTACCTATGGCATGTTCGAGCAATATATAATTTAGTGACAACTTTGTGGGAAAAAAAATTGTCATTTTCCCAAAACTTGTGGCAAAATATAAAATATTAAATGGACTCAACATGCCTCTCAGCATATACAGTTGTGCTCATAAGTTTACATACCCTGGCAGAGTTTATGATTTCTTGGCCATTTTTCATAGAATATGAATGATAACACAAAAACATTTCTTTCACTCATGGTTAGTGTTTGGCTGAAGCCATTTATTATCAATCAACTGTGTTTACTCTTTTTAAATCATAATTGCAACAGAAACTACCCAAATGACCCTGATAAAAAGTTGACACAAAATCACTCGGGTGATTTTGGCCTGATAACATGTACACAAGTTGACACAAAGGGGTTTGAATGGCTATTAAAGGTAACCATCCTTACCTGTGATCTATTTCCTTGTAATTAATGTGTGTGTATAAAATGTCAATGAGTTTCTGGACTCCTGACAGACCCTTGCATCTTTCATCCAGTGCTGCACTGACATTTCTGGATTCTGTGTCATGAGGAAAGCAAAAGAATTGTCAAAGGATTTGCAGGAAAAGGTAGTTGAACTGTATAAAACAGGAAAGGGATATAAAAAGATATCCAAGGATTTGAGAATACCAATCAGCAGTGTTCAAACTCCACTAATCACGAAGTGGAAAATTAGGGGTTCTGTTGAAACCAAACCACGGTCAGGTAGACCAACTAAAATTTCAGCCACAACTGCCAGGAAAATTGTTCATGACGCAAAGATAAACCCACAAATAACTTCAGGTGAAATACAGGATTCTCTGAAAACATGTGTTATGGCTATTTTAAGATGCACAATAAGGAGGCACTTGAAGAAAGATGGGCTGCATGGTTGAGTCGTCAGCAGAAAGTCATTACTATGCAAATGCCACAAAGTATCCCACTTACAAGATGCCAAAAAGCACAGAGACAAGCCTCAAACCTTCTGGCACAAAGTCATTTGGAGTGATGAGGCCAAAATTAAGCTTTTTGAGCACAACCACAAATGCTACATTTGGAGAGGAGTTGACAAGGCCTATTATGAAAGGTACACCATTCCTACTGTGAAACACGTAGGTGGTTTGCTGATATTTTGGGGATATGTGAGCTACAAAGGCACAGGAAATTTTGTCAAAATTGATGGCAAGATAAATGCAGTATGTTATCCAAAAATACTGGAGGAACATTTGCATTCACCAGTCATAAAGCTGCGCTTGGGACGTACTTGGACATTTCAACATGATAATAAACCAAAACACCAAGTTGACCTGTCATTGGCTACACCAGAATAAAGTGAAGGTTCTGGAGTGGCCATCTCAATCTTCTGACCTCAATATCATTGAGCCACTCTAGGGAGATCTCAAATGTGCAGTTCATGCAAGCTAGCCCAAGAATTTACAGGAACTGGAGGCTTTTTGCTAAGAGGAATGGGCAACTTTACCATCTGAGAAGATAAAGAGCCTCATCCAAAAATACCACAAAAGACTTCAAGCTGTCATTGATGTTACAGGGGGCAATACATGATATTAAGAACTGTGGTATGTAATCTTTTGATCAGGGTCATTTGGGTAGTTTATTTTGCCATTATGATTTAAAAAGAGTAAACACAGTTGATTGATAACAAATGGCTTCAAACACTAACCATGAGTGAAAGAAAGTTTTTGCATTATCATTCATATTCTCTGAAGAATGGCCAAGAAATAATAAATTCTGCAAGGGTATGTAAACTTATGAGTACAACTGTAGCTTGGGGTGTCTATTTTCCAAAATGGAGTAATTTGGGGGGGGGGGTGTTATCTTGGCATTTCATGGCCTTCAAAGCTGTGATAGGTAGTGAGGAAGTGAAATCACCATTTTACGCCCTTAGAAATCCTAAAGCTGGTGATTGGTTTTCGCATTCCTGTAGGCAGTTAGGCTCCCAAAAAGTCCCACACATGTGGTATTCCCGTACTCAGGAGAAGCAGCATAATGTATTTTAGGGTGTAATTCCACATATGCCCATGGCATGTTCGATCAATATATAATTTTAGTGACAAATTTTTCCCAAAACTTGTGGCAAAATATAAAATATTACATGGACAGCACATAGCTTGAGGTGTCTACTTTCCAAAGTGGGGTCATTTGGGGGGGGGGGGGGTTGTGCTATCTTGGCATTTCATGGCTTCCAAAACTGTGATAGGTAGTGAGGAAGTGAAATCACCATTTTACGCCCCTTCAGAAATCCTGAAGGCAGTGATTTGTTTTTAGGGTCCTGTACACAGCTAGGCTCCCAAAAAGTCTCACACATGTGGTATCTCCATACTCAGGAGAAGCAGCAAAATGTATTTTGGGGTGTCATTCCACATATGCCCTTGTAATGTGTGAGCAATATATCATTTAGTGACAACTTTGTGTAAAAAAATAAATATATTTTTTTTAATTTTCCCGAAACTTGTGGCAAAATATAAAATATTCCATGGACTCAACATGCCTATCAGCAAATAGCTTGGGGTGTCTACTTTCCAAAAAGGGGTAATTGGGGGGGAGGGTTTGAACTGTCCTGGTATTTTATGCACAACATTAGAAGCTTATGCCACACATCACTCACTCTTCTAACCATTTGAAGAAAAAGCCCTTTCTGACACTTTTACATGAAAAAATATTTTTTTTGCTAGAAAATTACTTTGAACCCCCAAACAAACAAAGGCCCTATAGATTAAAATGGTGAGTGTTGCAATTTTTTTTCCACACAGTATTTGCTCAGTGATTTTTCAAACGCAATTGTTTTGGAAAAAAAAAACACTTTTTTGAATTTTAATGCACTAAAACACACTATATTGCCCAAATGTTTGGTAAAATATAAAAGATGATCTTGTGCCAAGTACATAGATACCAAACACGACATTCTTTAAAATTGCACACAACCATGCAGTGGTGACAAACTACATACATTTTTAAAAGCCTTTAAAAAGCTTTTACAGGTTACCACTTTATATTTGCAGAGGAGGTCTACTGCTAAAATGGTAAATAATTATTTATGCGGCGCTTACTCAAAAATTCAAATAAATGTAAAGAGACAAAATCTATTGGTGATTCAAATGCGAAAATCCAAACGAATGATGCATCCTAATAATTAGTCTTCCATCAGATTGTGTAACCAGAGATTATAAAAACCAATGTTACATCAATAAATTAATCAAGGATACCCCACTCAAGAAATAACTAATAATAAAGCCCTTGATGAGAGGGTAATGCCTGCAAGATGAATGAAATCCTTAAACCTGATAAGCAAAAAAAAATATTTTATTCATAAATCTTCCTAAAACAGATAGAAGTGGCTTGGCGGCTGATGTAACAGGCAGCAGGGATGCGCTGCTCCACCATACATCCAAGCAATAATCCTGCAAAAGGTACAAAAAGGTACAAAAGGTACAAAATACTGCTCATTTCACAGCACCGAATACCGGCACGGATAGCCACAGTCACCGGCTACACAGGGACACCTTCAGCTCCATCAGACACTATGTCACGGTGGGGAACGGCGTCCCGCTCCCCTCTGGACCAAGCTGGTTAAGATGGCGGCGGGCCACCTTGTGCTACAAAGGAGACTTACAAATCTGCAGTTATGAAGCTTATTGCTAAGATGGCTCCCAGGGACTCCCCTCAGCATGCATCCACCCATCCTGAGATGGTTGACAACCATAATGAAGAAGACAACACCATACCGCTGGAGGACCCTGCTACGCCTTGTCTTCCATGGGACAGTGTGAGTACCCCAGTTTGCATGTCAGGTACACCGTCAGCTCATGCACCTGACCAGAACAGCCCAGAACCCACTCTTAGAGACATTATGGCTGCAGTACTCTCCTGTAATACTTCTATAGCAGCTTTGACTTCAGAAACTAAGGGGGTTAAGGCGGAACTTTCTTTTTTTAGACAAGACATGCAAAAGTTGAGAGATTGTACTACAGCCCTGGAAGACAGACTAGGCACACTGGAGGATGACTGGGCCCCTATACAACGAGAGGTCCACTACATTACAATGGCGGTCAACAGACAGGCAGCTCGCATTGACGACATGGAAAACATAATGAGAAGAAACAATGTTAGAGCGATCGGCATTCCTGAAAAGACCGAAGGGAAAAACCCTGTACAATTTATTGAACAGTGGCTTCTCCAGACTTATGGGAAGGAAGCGTTCTCCCCCATGTTCTGCATTGAAAGAGCCCATAGGGTGCCCATGAGACCTTTACCACCAGGCAATCCGCCCCATACGTTCCTGTTCAAGCTCCTTAACTACAAGGAAGAGATGTCATACTTTCCAAAGCCAGGAATCTAGGGGACGCTCTAAAAATGGCTAATTCTAAAATTTCACTATTTCCGTATTTCTCCGAAGTGCAAAAGCAGAGAGCGCAATTTAACGATGTCAAGAAACCTTTGAGGGCCCTCAACGTACAGTACTCTATGCTGTATCCCTCCCGTCTCCGCGTGGTGGCCAGAGACCAGGCCCATTTCTTTGACAGACCACAATTGGTGTCACAATGGCTAGACAGAGAAGAATGCTCCATCAGGGAGGAAGTGGCAAATCGCAGAATGGCTGAATGAGACATATACACTCAAGATAGCGGGTATCAGACTCCTACTTACCAGACCGGTGAGTCCGCTTGGGCAGAGAGTAGGCTCCCTTACGCGTCCGACTCGCGGCCCCTGGTAAGGTAACAGGAAGCACAGGAGTGCGGAGTGGTATGAGAGCCTGTGAACTAGAGTCCAGATGCTGGTGGAATAGCAGTCTATGAACAGCAGGTGCAGGCTGGAACACAGGCGATGAGACTGAGCAGGATGGTCAGGAGACAGGCTGGGTTCGGCAACAGACGGGCAACAAGGTACAATAGGAGCAGGCAGAAGCGGAGTCAAACAGGCCAAGGTCGGGTACAGGCAGCAAGAAGGGGAATCCCTAGGAGACTTTAATAATTATCTAAACTCCCAGTTGGACAAATTTTCAATGACCCACCCTGATAGATTTAGGACGGGCGGCCCGACACCATTTGCCCATCTACTGATGCGAAGGGGCTGCATGATGTTTGGCGCTTAAGAAATCCTCAAACTAAATTCTTGCCATTCGGCATCGAACAGAGGTCTCTCCAGGATTGACCTTGGTCTTTGTAATATGGAGATGTTACCATTTATAGCTGATACCCATTATGAACCGTGGACGGTCTCTGACCACTCACCATATTGGGTTAAAGTAAATATGGCAGGCCCTAGTAAACGGAATCACTGGAAAATAAGTCCATTCTGGCTATCCTTGTTCCCCGCACCAGACCCAGTAATAACCGCTCTTGCAGACTTTATTGCCATCAATACAAATACAGCGCCCTCAGGTATTTGCTGGGACGCGCTTAAAGCTTTTCTCAGAGGCCAGTTTATAAAAACAATCTCCTCCATTAAGACCAAGACCAAGGCCTAGGAGCTTTCTATCCTGCAGGAATCAGGGGAGGCGGAGTCGTTGTTCATAGCAAACCCGACTGATCATACTGAAAAGAGATGGTTGGAGGCACAAAAGTTGGCTAATACTATGACAATATCGAAGGCAGAAAACAAACTTTTTTTTTACAACAGAAATACTATGAGGAAGGGGAAAACACTGGACACATGTTGGCCATGATGGCTAAGGCAGGTAGAGACCCCTCATTTATAGCGACAGTACAAGACACCACCGGACGGGTAGTGAGTACCCATTCAGAGGTTATCATGACATTTCTTCTTTCTGGGCGGCACAGTGGTGTAGTGGGTAGCACTCTCGCCTAGCAGTAAGAAGGGTCGCTGGTTTGAATCCCGACCACGAAACTACCTGCCTGGAGTTTGCATGTTCTCCCTGTGCCTGCGTGGGTTTCCTCCGGGTACTCCGGTTTCCTCCCACACTCCAAAGACATGCTGGTAGGTTAATTGGATCCTGTCTAAATTGGCCCTAGTATGTATGAATGTGAGTTAGGGACCTTAGATTGTAAGCTCCTTGAGGGTGTAGGGACTGATGTGAATGTATAATATATATGTAAAAGTGCTGCGTAAGTTGACAGCGCTATACAAGTACCTGAAATAAATAAATAAATAAAATTTCAAGATGTCTATTCCTCCAAGGTTACATCCGCTCCCACTGCAACCCGAGATTTTCTTGAGGGGTGTAATTTACCACGGCTTGAGCAGTCTGACAGAGATGTGTTAAATGCCCCCTCACGACTGATGAACTTTTAGAGGCATTGTTCCTTTCACCCCCGGGCAAGACCCCGGGTGTGGACAGACTGCCAGCAGAAGTATACAAAAAATATGCAGACACGCTGATTCCACAACTTAAACAGACCCTAACAGAAGCTTTGGAACTAGGTCAATTACCTCCATCCATGACTGAAGCCACTATCATATTGATACTTAAGCCAGGCAAGGACCCCCTGCTTCCAGACTCTTATAGGCCCATCTCTCTATTAACAACAGACGTGAAGCTGCTGGCCAGAGTTCTGGTCACTCTGTTAGCATTGGTCATACAAAAACTCATTCACCGAGACCAATCGGGGTTTATACCCTCCAGATCTACGGCTCTGAACATACGACGCTTGTTCCTTAATATGCAGATACCAGTAGACAAACCGAGCAATAGGGCAGTCCTATCCCTCAACGCTGCCAAAGCATTTGACAGCATCAAGTGGCCATACTTATGGGAGGTCCTGGAGAGGTTTGATCTGGGGGAGACTTTCATTAAATGGCTCCAACTTTTATATACGAATCCCACAGCCAGGCTGCGTGTTAATGGTGATCTCTCTGAACCCTTCAGGCTTTTCAGGGGTATGAGGCAGGGGTGCCCTCTGTCGCCCCTGCTGTTCGCCCTAGCCTTGGAACTACTGGCGGAAACGGTGAGAGCATCTCCGTTGATAGAGGGCTTCGTGAGGGGCTCTGCAACTGACAAAATATCATTATATGCGGACGATACGCTCCTATATATGGGAGATACCTCCACCTCACTATCAAACGTGATGTCTATAATCACACAATTTGGTACCTTCTCTAGCTTCTCCATTAATTGGAGTAAGTTGGCCCTTCTACCCTTGGACGAACTTACATCTCCGCTACCGGAGTGTGCCGGGTCCCTCCAAGTGGTTACCTCATTCAAGTATTTAGGAGTGCAGGTTATTTGAGATGCCTCCAAATATCTAGCCCTAAATCTCCTCCCTATGTTTACCAAGTTACAAACCAAATGCGATGCTTGGTGTAAGCTACCCATTTCTGTCACCGGTAGAGCCAATCTCATAAAAATGGTATGGGCGCCTCAGTTACTCTACATACTACATAATTCCCTGCAACGGATCCCACGTAAATGGTTTACATGTATTGATACTATATTTCGAAGTCTCCTTTGGAAGAAAAAGATTGCCAGAATCAAGCTATCCACATTGCAGTACAGTAAAGACCAGGGGGGGTTGGCAGTCCCTAACATGCAACTCTATTTCCTGGCCTCACAGTTACAGCACCTAGGTGGCTGGGGTGAGGTTGATATAACAGACCATATCCGTAACATACTATTTCATGCGGCATTGGACCTTCCCGCAGCTTCACATCTTGAGGCAGACCTTCCCCAACACCCCAAACCACTACCTACTATGGGGCCACATAAACATAGCTTGGGTATGATAGGAGTCACGGGGTACACCCTGCTTTGGCATAATCCATGTTACTCGGAACTCCAGAAGCTAGAGGGGTTTTAGTCTTGGGAGGCAAGGGGCATCAAGTATACACTGTAACTCTGCTTACAGACCATCTTTAAATCCTTTACTGAACTGCAGGAAGAATTTGGACTACCAAGACACAACTTTTATAGATATCTCCAACTCCGGCACGCCGTGCAGTCACAGGCACGGGTGTCCAGTTTGGTACATATGAAACATCCGACCATAACTTACATTCTAAATACACAGAACAAAAAAGGCATGATCTCACATATCTATAACACGCTCTCATCTAGATCACAGGATGCAGCAAAATTACCATGTGGACATCGGTGGGAACAGGACCTAGGAGAGATTGGGGGTGAAGACTGGGAGAAGTGTTTGCAGTCTTTGCCGATCGCCTTGGTGTCCCCTTCCTACAGGTTCTCCCAACTCACAGAACCTACCGTACATTGGTACTGCATCATAGATGGGGCCGGAGGGACTCCCCTCTGTGACCCAGATGTGGGGGGGCTAACGGGGACCTTATACATTTGCTGTGGCGCTGCCCGAAATTGTTCAGATATTGGAGTAAAGTAACTAACACCATATCACAAATATATCGATCCACTGTTCCATTACACCTGGTTACATGCTTGTTGGGTGCGGTGGACGAGGAAATGTTCATCCCCCCGGCCAATATAGCAGTTTCTAGATTACTATATATTGCACGTAAGCATATAGCTCGCCTATGGTTATCACCACATAGCCCAACAACGAAACAGTGGATTGAACAGGTCAATAACACTCTAATTAAAGAAAAACTGACGTATCAACATAGAAATGCGAATAATAAGTTCTACAAAATCTGGCAGCCCTGGCTGGACACTCCAGGTTTGGCACCCACTCAGCTAGTCCTTGATAGACTACTCCAAATGTAAACTTCTGGCTCCATACGGGTAGTGACCATCTACCTATACTGAGTCTCAATAATATAAAGCCCTGAGTCAACTTTAAAAAATTAGGTTGTATTTCTATCATTTTTATTCTGGGGGTTAATTAGCGATATGGTCCGTTGCGACCTAACGGGGTCCGGTTGTGAGTGAAGGCATCAGTCAGTTCCACCTTCCCGTTGGAAGTAACATAGTTCATTAACAGTTCCTCTTTTGATTTAGAACTTTCAGTGTGTTGTGTACATTGTTACCAACCTACTAGCAGTACTATATGGAACCAAAAGCATAAAAGGAACGTAATTGCTATAAGTACATTGGTAGAATTGTCATGACTAAGTTCCATGCTTTAAACCATCAACTGTATAAAATACTGTTGCTAATGTATATCCTAAAAAAATTGTTACTATGTATCTGTATACTATGTACATCTATTTTTTATGACACAATAAAATCTTTTCTGATTAAAAAAAAAAACAGATAGAAAATTCTAAATCGCACTATAAGTGCAAATCACTTTGATAAAGTGCATAATATATGTGCAAATATGCAATCTGTGCAAAAAACAATATAAAAAATAACGATAACAGATAGAAAAATCTGAATCACACTAAAAGCGCAAATCACACTGATATAAGTGCATAACATAAGTGCAAATATGCAATCTGTGCAAAAGCAATGCAAAAAATATATACGTACATAATAAATGGTAAAAAATGTGTGATAAACGTGCAAGAAATAACAAGGGTGCAAATTTCTACAATAAAGAGATAGGATAATAATAATGTAGTTCACAATAATCCAGAACAAAGTGCTTAATGCTAGAAAGTGGAAAAAACATCCCAAATAAATCCAATAAAATAAAAAAGTCCCATACATGGTGCAATCTGATTGTGACAATCTTGATTCAATGTGAAACAAACAGTTCATCAAAGGATTTCCAGTGCCACCATTCAGCCAAACTCCAATGTGTGGGAAAATGTGGTCCCCCCAGCCTCTCAACTCATGGCAGAACAGAGTAAGGTAAAATCAATCCAATCCGCTCTGCAGCCCCCTCAGTGGCACCTCTCCTTTGGATCTCCAGCCTTTCCATCAGATCCGTTTTCAGGGCACCCAAGATTCTCAGCCAAATAATTAATGGATCATATAAAAGAAGGGGAGGGAGGACTCCATGGTGCAGTATTTTATAACTAATATGTTTAATAAAAGTATTGCACTTACAATTAAATTAATTCAAACGAGCATAACACTGATGGTGCTTTCCAATCCTGGCCGTGATCGGAAAGCCGAACGTCACCCGACGCTCTTCTCTGACGCGTTGCGTCACTGATCACGTGACTTTCTCAAAGGGTATCATATTTGATAGATTTATGATTTATCAATCAAATAATTTTTTTTGCTTATCAGGTTTAAGGATTTCATTCATCTTGCAGGCATTGGTTACCCTCTCATCAAGGGCTTTATTATTAGTTATTTCTTGAGTGGGGTATTCTTGATTCATTTATTGATGTTT